>NW_024412422.1:6785330-6792855 GCF_014898765.1 Herpailurus yagouaroundi | reverse complement strand
TTAAGGCGGGTTAAGGTCCCTGATCATCAGTACAGGGAAAAACAAAGACTAATGTCACTTGTGTCAGATGGCGGCCATGTCAAAAAATGAAATGAATTAGCGAAGTTACAGAATGCCCTAAATTGTATGGGGCGCCTGGGTGGTTCCGTCGGTTAAGCATCCAACTCTCGATCTGGGCTCAGGTCACCATCCCAGGGTCATGGGATGAAGCCCCGTATCAGGTTCCACACTGAGCATGGATCCTGAAGATTCTCTCTCTGCCTCTGCCCTGCTCCCCCACTCTCCACAAAATGAAAAATGAAATGAAATTTTAAAAAGGGAGGAACGTAGCCAGCCCCTGAATGGTTCCTTTTTTAATGTTTATTTATTTTTAATTTATTTTTAATTTTTTTTAATGTTTATTTATTTTTGAGACAGAGAGAGACAGAGCATGAACGGGGGAGGGTCAGAGAGAGAGAGGGAGACATAGAATCTGAAACAGGCTCCAGGCTCTGAGCTGTCAGCCCAGAGTCCAACGCGGGGCTCGAACTCACGGACCGCGAGATCATGACCTGAGCCGAAGTCTGACACTTAACCGACTGAGCCACCCATGCGCCCCTTAATGTTTATTTATTTTTGAGAGAGAGACAGAGACAGAGTGTGAGTGGGGGAGGAAAAGAGAGACAGGGAGACACAGAATCTGAAACAGGCTCTAGGCTCCGAGCTGTCGGCACAGAGCCCAACGCGGGGCTCGAACCCACAGACCGCGAGATCACGACCTGAGCCGAAGTCGGACGCTCAACTGACTGAGCCACCCAGGCACCCCTGCCTCTGAGTGGTTTCTAATGGAATTAGTACTTGCCAACAGCTACTGAACGCTTACAATGTATCAAGGGCTTTGCTAAAATTCTCATTTAATCCTCCCAATAGCCCTGCAACACGTGCCCATCTGACAGATGAGAAAACCAAGACATGGAAGCAAAGTAACTCGCCCAGACAGGGAAAGGCGGTGCCACAGTTCAAAGCCGCATCTATCTGCTGCTATGGGTCAAGGTCGGGGGAAGCCAGCGTGTGCCTGTGTGGGACCCCGGCTGCAGTCTTGGGGGATGCAGGTGAGGACAAGACAAGAGAACCCCCGGGAACATCAGGTGTGCTGGGCCTAACTGCTAAGTGCTCACTTGAGGGCTCTTTGACCACTGGGACCCCAGCATAAATGCTCAGGAGGAAGGAAGGGAACCCCCCCCTTCTAACCTCAGCCCACAAAGTCCTTGACCGTGGCCACCTTCTCCCTCCATCACGGTCTAGGACTCAGCCACGCCAGTAGTGAGGTCTCCTGCTGGCCGCCTGCCCGCCCTCCCAGAGGCACCTGATCCCCGAGACCCGAATGTGCCTTCTCGCCTCCTAGGGAGCCGTGCCAAGAGCCCAAGACCCACTTCTGACAGCTTGCCCATCCGCAAAGGTCACACTGCTGGAACAACAAAGGGCCTTTTTGTCCTCGCGCTTAAGGTGGCTGCCACCACCGGCGCAAATCACCCACTCGACCTTCTGGCTTTATGAATTAATAATAAAGTTGGCACGGGCGGCAGGGAGGCTCACGGGCCCAGACGCCGCCTCCTCCCCATCCCCTCGCCTGGTCCCACCAACATGGGTACGAGAGGGCCCCTCGCCCTATCTCCCCAAAGCAGTGGGCACCTCTGAGCCAAAAACACCATGTTCCCGCGACTTGAGATAGCAGATACTGGAGGGCTCTGCGGGAGTAAAAAGCACCTTATCGACACGACACTCGAGGTAGTCCGTCTGGACGATTGGGTCCTGCGGCATGTCTGGGCACTGGTGACAGTCCGTGCTGCATTCTGGGGGGGGGGGGGGCTTAAGTCACAAAAAAGAGATCCTGCCAGAGTGGGGCTGGGGGGGGGGGGGGGGTGAGAAAGACGCATAAGGGATCTGGTTACTCCTCATTCGCAGAGCTATAGGAAGTCTTGAGCGGCCTGCCAATTACTTTCCTGCAGACGTGAGCCACCCAGTAAGACCCCACGGAGCGGAGAGGGCAGCACATTCCAGCTCTCGCTCTCAGAGCCCCCAATTCCCCCTCGTGATGCCCCCCCACCGAGCTTGTCCTCCCTGGGGACAGCCCACAGTTCATAGCACAAAACCAAGCCTGTCTGCCTCAAGGTCCAATTCTCCCCCTGCCAACTTAGTAAACGAGCATGCGGGACTCGGTCTACGAGGTCACGGTGTAATGGCGTTGCCTCTCCCAGACATACAAGATCCTTGGTCTCTGTCCAGCTTGTGTGGGGCTTAGGTCACGTGGGAGAGTCAGCTTTGAATTGGGGTTCCCCACTCAGCATTTAAGTGACCTTGAGCAGTCCCTTCGGGTGTCTGAGCCTCCGTGTCCTCATCTGTAAATTGGCAACATATGCTACCGTGAAAGTGGAGAGGATCCGGCCCAGCCGGAGTACAAAGTATTAGCAGTGCTGGGCCAGAGGGTGGAGGTGCTTCTGGTGCTTACGAATTAAGTGCATTTCCCACCCGGCCCTTTTAAAGGCTTCCAGAAGCACCCCGGGATGAGCAGGGGTGGAAGAATCTGGATACTGCCCACCTTACCAAGCTCTGGAGGGTTCCCGAGGGCCAGGACCACTGTGCCCACGTCACCACCAGACCACGGGCCCCAGCCCACCCCGAGAGCTCAGCCTGTGGTGACAGATCCTCCCCAGGCCCCACAGACGTGCTTATTCCTCCTTGCCCAGAGGCCACTTTTCGCCTTGTCCTAAAAAATGTTTTTAATTATTTTCTTATTACGGGAGGATTTAGGATTTACAGGAGTCTGATGAGCGCTGGGGGTCTGGTCCCAACCCCACCCCGCCAGAGCCCCACAGACACAGCAGTGCACCCTATTTTGTGGGGCTTACAGAGTGACCCCGGAGCCCAGGGCAAAAGCCATAATCCACCCGCAGGAAACAGAAAGGGGGCTGGGTAGGTGCCATCGGTCATTTGACTTCACAGGCCTCGGCAGATGACAGGACGAACTCAGTGGTACCGGCCAGGGCGCCTGCACCCCTCAAAGGCCCTGAGCTCCTGCAGGGCCGGGAAGGGGTCCAGTCGGCCTGGCTATCCAGAGGGAACATAACGCACGGCAAATAGGCCGAGGCCTTTATGACCTCAGAGTAGTGCCCGGCGGCCAGAGGCCAGTGGAAAACACAGTGCCACCCACACCCGCCCGTGTGGGCCACACAAGCCTCCGTCCCTGGTGAAGAGGTCTGGGGAGCAGGCCAGAAACCGAACCCCGGCTCGACTTCTCAGTAGCTTGTGGCCTCGGGCAAGGGGCCCGCTCCCCGAAGCTTCCAGGGCCTCATCTGACAAACGGGAATCTAAGGTGTACCTGGGGGGAGGGGGGGCGGAGTGAGGGGCCCGAGAGCAGCTGTGCACGTAAACCGCGCGGCTCGGCTCCGAGTTCGGCAGATGACGGGCGCCCGGTGCACACTCACTGTCACCATGACGAGGTCTAACTCTAGATCTGGGACGTTGTTTTTCCTTCATCCTTCTGGCAGCTTCTTGGCATGTACATAGATAGGCCTGTGGAGCTGTTTGGAAGCCTGAAGGAAAAAATAGACCCTCCACCTTTCCCAGAATTCTTCATTTATTATTTCCTTTGCAGCCTCAGGAGCAGACCAGACGGGGGGGGGGGGGGGGGGCGGGGGGCAGGAAGGGGCCACGCCTGCTCAAGGTGGTGAAGGGGAGCGGAGGGACACCTTCGGTGAGTGATTCCCAAGGGGCCTCCCTTCCCGTCAGGGGGGCCCCGTCACACCTCGGGACTGATCCCGCTGTGGAAAGAGAAAGGCCAGCTCAGGGTTTAATGTGAATTTTGACAATCTAGGTAGTCAGCCTTCTCGGCTCACAAGAGATGTTTGGATGACTTTTTTTAGGTTTTAAATCAATCAAGGAGACTCTCGCAGGCAAGGGGAGGTGGGCGTGGAACCCAGAGATGCCCTGTGTGGGCGAGCTTGCGCTCAGGCCTATTTTTGGCGGGGCTGGCTCAGCGCTGAAGCCCACAGACTGGATCTCACGGTGCCGGGCGGGCGTGGCCGAGGCCGGCCGGTGGGGTGGCACCGGGGGTCGCTCCCGGGCAACACCCCTTGGGTTATAAAGTCCCCGGGGTCTCCGCCCCTCCAACACGAGCGGCTTGTGGCCCGAGGACCACGCACACATACAAAGGTGAATGAGAAAGACACCACGTCTCCTGCGGTCGAGAAGCGCCAAGCTTCGAGGGGGTGGCTGGTGACAGAGCTGACAGTTCCACCGGGGTGTGATGTGTGCTATAACGGGAGGGGATGCAGGGGGCGTGGCCATCTCGAGGATGCACATTAACCCTCAAAGGCTGGATGGAGAGTAACCAGGGCGGCTTCTGGAAGGGCGCTACGGAGCCCTGAACCACGACGAAGGGGGTTGCAAAAAGACAGGCCTGAGGGGAAGTGTTTGCCATCTTAACCTGGCTGCTGGTTACAGAAGCATCTCCTTACATAAACACCAAGTTATGCACAGTCGAGGGAAGAGTGCTCCAGGCAGAGGGAATGGCTTGCACCACGGCCTGGAGGTGAGAAAAAGAGACGAGCAACCTGTTCCTACCCCTTCTGCGTTCCTAGACATCAGAGAGGCAACTCAACACAGTGAAAGCACGGTGTCGGAGGAAATGGACTTAGGGATCCTCTGAGCCCCTGCTCCTCCACTTATGACCCCTGGGGCTGCCACCTTGGAGGCTTCACCCCTCCAAGCCTCAGTTTCCTTATCCGTAAAATGGCCACATGGCCATCTTCCATGGAGGGTTATTATGAAGATTCCACCAGAATGCGCGCAGAGGGTTCAGCACAGAGCCCGGTGCTCAAGGAATCGTGCCCACTGTCACCATCTCATGCTCATCAGTTCCAAATGGAGTCCTCAGAGAGGTGCCAGGCTGACCCTTCAAATTAGGGACCGTCTTGGTCCTCAAAGAGGCCGGGGAGCCCAGCAACGTTGTGGGCACAGCCCGTTCCTTGGCTGACTGGGCCTTTAGGCTGAATGCTTCCCACGGATTCTTGTGGGAGCAGGATCCTGGGAGGTGACCTTCCCATGCCAAGCCAAGCCCTTGACATACATATATACATCATGTCACTGAATCCATGTAACCGCCCCAGAATCCAGATGGGGACCCTGACGCTCAGAGGTAAAAGGACTTGTTTAAGGTCACGCAGCTGGGAAGAAGTAGGACCAAGCTTTAACTTTTTTTTTAATTTTTTTTTCAACGTTTTATTTATTTTTGGGACAGAGAGAGACAGAGCATGAACGGGGGAGGGGCAGAGAGAGAGGGAGACACAGAATCGGAAACAGGCTCCAGGCTCCGAGCCATCAGCCCAGAGCCCGACGCGGGGCTCGAACTCACGGACCGCGAGATCGTGACCTGGCTGAAGTCGGACGCTTAACCGACTGCGCCACCCAGGTGCCCCAGACCAAGCTTTAACTCTTAGCCGTGGTTCAGAGTGATGGGGACAAATGGGTCTAAAACACGGCCAATAGTACCAAACCCTCGCCCAAAGCCACACACCTAGCAAGACCCCTTTAAATCAGGCTCCTCCCACAAACTGAGCCCTCACTATGGCTGCACCCTCCTCTCACACAATTCTCATTTACTGTCCTCAACGTCTTCCCGCCACAGGGCCCTTGCACTGACTGTTCCCTCTGCCCAAAATGTACTTTTCGCTGACCTGCACGTAGCTGGTTCCCTCCTATTTAGGTTTCTGTTCCATTTTTGCCTCTGCAGAGAAGCCCTCCTGATCCTCTCTAAAGAATTGTTCCCTTGCCCTTCCTCGGACGCTCGTGCCACTGTGTAACTCCCCTCAGGGACGTCAGCCTCTAAATCGCCAAGTCCCTGGTCAACAAATACTCACTGAACGGGTAAAAGCGCCAGACTGTACCAGCCCCTATCAGAGAACTAGGTGGAACTTTCCACCTGCTGAAAGTTCAGAGAACTGAAGGCATTCATTCTCCTTTCTGACTTCAGAACCCCTTTCCGGACCCTCCCCCCCATCTCTCTTCTCCCTTTGGGGTACACAACTAGAATCCTGAGGCAAGAAGAAAGGAAGCCACAGCAGCCATTTGTAGGAAAGCTACAGGGGGAACACTCGGCATCAGTCTTCTCCCCCCACCCCCTACCCCAGACCTGACGGACCCAGGAAACTGACAAGATTCCCATCATGCTCTGCAGTCCCGTCACCTGTCAAACTCACAGACAGATGGAATCCCCCGCAACCGCCTGTGCGGGGGCTGCCTGAGTGATGGAGGCTGGTGGCCAGCCCACGCTTCTGACAGAAATCCCAGCTCCAGGGAACCCTGATTTCAACCAGTCCAGACACAAGGCAACAAGAGAGTGTGCAGCTAACAGGGGAAACCCAACAAAGAGGGGAATCCTACCTCCTCTCTCACGTTAGCCTTCGGGTTGAACTGGACTTAAAACTTTTTGAAGTAAAACATTCATACGTTGTTCAAAAATGAAAATATTTTAAAAAACTATAATGAAAAGCTCCCTCTCCCTTCATCCCTCCCACCAAACCCCCAAGGATTCATTATTCTTCCTTGTGGATCCTGCCAGAGTCCTTGATGTAAACAAAGCGATTATAAACATAGGTTCTTATTTTTTTTAATGTTTATTTTATTTTTGAGACAGAGAGAGACAGAGCATGAACGGGGGAGGGTCAGAGAGACAGGGAGACACAGAATCGGAAGCAGGCTCCAGGCTCCGAGCTGTCAGCACAGAGCCTAACGCAGGGCTGGAACTCACAGACGGTGAGATCATGACCGGAGCCGAAGTCGGACGCTCAACCAACTGAGCCACCCAGGCGCCCCTGTTATTATTATTTTTAAACCAAAAAGTGTTCCATATTATATATAGTACACACTTTTCCCCCCTCCAGTCGCAAATACTTTTGTATTTGTCCACAGGAAGATATACACATGTATGTACGTGGTGTGTGAATGTGTGTATGCACGCATGCGTGTACACACACACACGTACACACACACACACACACACACCCCACACACACACCCTCCCCAGACCAGTTATTAAGGTGTTTTCTGTAATTTTCACCCAATTCTCCTGGAAAGAGCTGTTCAGATTAGGATCAGCAGGGGTCGCCTTTCAGCCTGGGCGCAAGTGGCTGGGTCACCTCCACCCCCACCCAGCTGACCAATTATGGACCTGGCTGCACAAAATTCAAAGCAGGTGCCAGCTCTTCCCTTGAAATAACACTGCAGCTCCCATATCTTGGGCATCTAGCAGGTACTAGCAGAACTCTCGTTCTAGAGAGAAGGAAACAGAGAGAGGAAGTGACTAGCCCAAGGTCACACAGCCAGAAAGCGGTGTCGGCAGGATTCACATCGCCCTGTCCAGTGCGCCCCCTCGCACTGGGGATCCGGCCTCCCTCGGTCTTCAGTCTACGCTTCCCTTCACGGCGGGTGGCAGAACCCGGCACCCCGAGGTCAGAGCCCAGGGTCAAGTTCCCAGCTGGGCTGGACT
>NW_024412422.1:6784582-6785230 GCF_014898765.1 Herpailurus yagouaroundi | reverse complement strand
CCGCGGCCAGACCGCTCCGTGCGCCCAGCCTCGGGCCGGATGCGGGGCGCGCAGCCTCTGCGGGTCCCAGGAGCCCGGGCGAGCTTGAGGAAGGTCGCCGGGCTCCAGCCCAGTGCTCCCCGGGCTCTGCCAGCTACGCGGGGAGGTGGGCCCGCCTGAACCCACTTTACAGACGGCAGGACAAAGGCGCAGGGGGAGGCGCTCACCCGCCCGAGGTCACACGGCCGCAGAACGCCCGCCTGCCACCCAGGTCCCGTCGACTTCAAAACTTTCCGGCCCCTGCGCCTCGCGAACCCGAACGACTTTCAGGTGCGGAGCGCGCACACCGGCTGGGCGGCCCGGGCGCTCACCCTCCCGGCCGGGACGCCTGCCCAGCCCTGCTCCCTCCCGGGTCCGCAGTCCCCAGGCCCGGGGGCTCCCTGCCAACCCCGAGGGCGCCGAGGCTGAGCGGCCGCGGCACTTACTCAGCATCGCCGCGGAGCTCCTCGCCGCAGCCAGCAAAGTGGCCGGCGGGGACCCATTTGCAGGAGGGGGAGACTGAGGCGCAGAGAGGGCCAGCTGCCGGCCCAAGGTCACACAGCGCGGCGGCGCGGAGCCGGCCGGGCGGCAGTGGGCTGGGAGCCCCGCGCCAGCCGGCCAGCCGGCCGG
>NW_024412422.1:6756395-6784182 GCF_014898765.1 Herpailurus yagouaroundi | reverse complement strand
GGCCAGCCGGCCGGCCGGCCGCCGGTCCCCGCCCGCGTCCCCGCGGATACTCACAGCCGGTCTTGCCCACGAGCTCCCGCACCTCCTCGGACGCGGAGTGGGCAGCGCCCATGGTGCCCGGGGCGGGGATCCCGGGGCGCGCGTCCCTCGCAGGCCCCGGGCTGGCGTCGGTTGCGCCGCGGCGGGTCCGGCCTCGGGTCCAGCGCGGGTCGGGACGCCGGGGACGGGGCTGAGCCGCGGGTTCCGCGTGGGGCGCGAGCGCGGCCTCTTATAGCGGCGGAGGGCGGCGCGCCGCGGTCCTAGCGCGCGCCGGCTTCGAGCACCGCGGGGAGGAGGGGGAGCGCCCTGCCCCCGGCAAGAAACGGTGGGGAGGGGTGGAAGGGGGTGCAGGGCCTAGGAGCCCCCAGCTAAAGTTCCCCCGTCCCCCACGCAGCGGCCGGGCTCCTCGCGGCTCGGCACCACCTCCGCAGCGCCGCCGGCTTTGGGAAGAGGCAGGTGTGAACAGAGTTGGGGTGTAGGTGGGCGGGAGCAGCCCCCTGGGAGGTTCCGTGTTCACCCCCCACCCCGCTTCCACCACACCCTCCCAGATCTCAGGAGGGAAACTCACCTGGGACAGTGAAGAAACACAGCCAGGGTTAACTAGCTCGATGGCGAACAGCAGTGAAGGTAACATAATAATAGTAATCCCACTTAAATGCGCACCGGGTGCTTGGCTTGGCTTTGTTCCAGGAAAAGTCCTTGGCCCCTCCCCAGCACCTTGATGAAGCGGACAAACCCCAGGCCAGAGCCGCCCATCCTAGCAACACAGCCCAGGAGCCCGGGGTGGGGGGTGGGGTTCTCAAACTTGAGGGGCAGGGGACTCCCCCTTCCCTCACCATTCCGACTGAGGCAGGGCCCGGGAGGCTGCATTTCCAAAATGCCAGAGAGAATGTAATGAGGGCGGTCCCTGAGCCTCCTGGGAGAAGTTTTGCCTTAAATTGGTTTCAGGAATGGGATGCTGTGGTCAGCCTGGATGACCTGGGCCAGTCCTGCCACCTGTTTGACCCTGATTCCTTCTAGTTAAAATGGGGACGATGACAGTCAATGACAGGTCTATCAGAAGGGCCTGGCATGGGACGAAGCACAAGGCAGTTGCTGTGGAATCACGTCCATTTTACAAGGGAGGAACCGATTCTCAGAAAGGTCACACAGCCAGGGCAGAAATTCAAAGTCAACATCTTCTAGGTCTCAAGGCCAGGCCATCGCGCTCCACAGTGCTGGGTGATGTGGCCGTCAATGTTCAGCACGTACTTGGTGTATGTCCCGGATGCCAGGCTCTGTGACAGTGTAGGTGCTCACAAAGACCTAGATGGGCCCACCTACAGCAGCTTCACAGGGCACTGGGGAGGGCACTGCCCATTCCTCCCGATCACAGGTCCAAAGTAAGAGTCACAGCCCTGGGGTGGGGGGAGGGGGCAGTGTCCTGCAACCAGCCAGAGCTGCGTAAAGAAGGAAAGGGACCCCCCCCTCCTAGGTGAAGATCCAGATGCCCGTTACACTCTGTTGGCACTCTGGAGCAGTACCTGGAATCTGCATTTCCAAAGCACTCTTGGGCAGTGCCGAGATAGCCAGGCTGGGGGAGTGTTGGCTGTGGGGCATCAGCTGGTCTGAGTTAACTGGACCCAGAGTTTGCATTTCAAGGCAAGAAGGAATCTAGAAATCCAGATTGGCCTCAGGACCAGGAAAGGGGTTCTAGGGCCCTTTCAGAATTACCCACAATTGCTGTACACAATTTTATTCTCATTTAAAATACCCGTTCCTAAAAAAAAAAAAAAAAAAAAAAGAGTGCCTGTTCCTGGGGCGCCTGGGTGGCTCAGTCGATTGAGCACTGGACTCCTGATTCCCGCTCAGGTCATGATCTCATGGTTCGTGAGTCTGAGCCTCACATCCTCAGGCTCTGTGCTGGGAGCACAGAGCCTGCTTGGGATTTTGTGTCTCCTTCTGTCTCTGCCCCTCCCCTGCTCTCCCTCTTTCTCTCCTCTCAACATAAATAAATAAACTTTAGGGGCGCCTGGTGGTTCAGGTGGTTAAGCAGCGAAGCGTCCTACTGCGGCTCAGGTCATGATCTTATGATTTGTACGTTCGAGCCCTGGAGCCCTGCGTTGGGCTCTGTGCTGACAGCTCAGAGCCTGGAGCCTGCTTCGGATTCTGTGTCTCCCTCTCTCTCTCCGTCCCTCCCCCACTCATGCTCTGTCTCTCTCTCAAAAATAAACATTAAAAATTTTTAAAATAAGTAAACAAAGTTTGGAATAAAATAAAATACCAGTTCCTGGAATTTTATTATATTAAATTATCCAAGGGTTAAATGATGGGGCTTTCTGCTGAAGACACAGAAAATAGCATTTTCAGGACCGCACCTCCGCCCCCTCGGCATAGCTGCTCCCAGAGCTAGAGACAGTGCAGGTGGGTGGGGAAGAAAGCTCTGGGGGAGTCGGGGGGCGGGGCATGGCTCTGCTCTGCCCCTCAGTGATACCAAGAGGCCCCAGCGTGTGGGATGTCTGTCTTCACTCTATGACCTGTCTACACGGTCACCTCAAGCCCCACTGGCTCCTGTCAGCTCCTAGGTGAGTCCTGGCACTTGTCCCTTCCCCTCCCTCTTCCTACAGCTGGGGCTTCCTCTTGAGATCTCAGTGTAAACATCACCTCCTCCTCAAGGCCTCCTCAAGGCCTCCCTCCGCCCTCCTGGGTCTGTTGCCAACAAGCCACCTTCAGGAGCCAGCAGGGAGCTGGAGGAGGGGGGGCCTGGGACGTGATGACCAGGGTGGGTATTTTTTCCTGGCTGCAAGCCTTGGGGAGATACTCAGGAGTTCCTTGTGGCAGCAGGAAGGTGGAGAGGCCAAGGCCAAGTGTTCGTTCATTCATCCATTTCACATTTACTGAAACCCTGACGTGTTGCAACCCTTGGCTGGGTCCTGGGGCCACAAACCAGAAACAATCAGGAGCCACCCTTTGGCTCCTAAGGAACTCCTGGAGGAATGGGCAGACAGACACACAGGAGGTGACAAGGCAGAGGGGTCAAGCACGGGCTGACTTAGGCCAGGAAAGATCCGGAATGTTCAAGCCAGAATGGTTCCTGGAAAGACTCTTGTCATCCCTTAAGCCGAGCTTCGGGGAATCCAGGACTAGCCCCAGCTGCGAGCCCAAATGGGCAGGCCGGAGGCACACACTGGGTGGACAGCTGTATCTGTGAGGTGTGGGGGGCCTGGGCCTTGCCCCCCTGCTCTGGCGGTGATGCACGAACGCAGCATGGGCTCTCCCCCACACGAAGCCTGCTGCTGCCTGTTCTAGGGCGTCACGGCTTTAATTCCATCCTAACAGTGGCTCTGGTGGCGTCAGAGCAGGAAGGAGGTCTGGAGCCTCGCGTGGGGTCTGGCTCGGCTGATTGCATCTGGAGCCCTGCAAAAGGGGCACCCCGTGTGGGGATCTTTAGGTTCGCTTTACACGGCGTGCCCTTCCGGGGGCTGGAAAACACTTCGGTCACCAGGCAACTGCCTCTCTTCTCCCCGAGGAGCTGATTAAAACGGGTGGCCGAGATTAGAATGGCTGGTAACCGTGAATCCACAAAGGACAGCGGTGCCCAGAGACCTCCAGGATGGTATTCCTGCGGCTCTCCCACCTTCTCGTTAGGGAAGGCTCCCAGACCATATGTGCGCAAGTGACTTCCCCTCCCTGGGCCTCAGTTTCCCCATCTGTAAAATGGCAATAATAATGATGCCTTGCTCCGGGTGGCGTGAGGGCGAAATGTGGGTATTTGAAAGGGCTTAAAACAGTGCCTGACGGGGGAAGCGCTATCTAGTGGTATGCAGGTAAAGCTGGGGACGCCCTACTTTGTAGCATTTGCCCATATCCGTGGTGTAAATATTCCATCAATTTCAAGCTACCGATAGTTTGACAAGGGGCTTGCAAAATTCCTGAACGTCTGACGATTCCATCTTGCAAGCCGGTCTGAGCCCACTGCAGCATCACCACACGGTAGACCATTATTCACAGGTTCATTTGTTATTTTTTTTTAAGTTTATTTATTTAGTAATCTCTACGCCCAACATGAGGCTGGAAGCCAGGACCCTGAGATCAAGAGTCACACACTATCCTGGCTGAGCCAGCCAGGGGCCCTCATTCATCTGCTTTGAGTGCCAGGAATTTTTTTTTTTTTTTAAGTTTATTTATTTTGAGAGAGACAGACACAGCTCAAGTGGAAAGGGGCAGAGAGAGAGAGAGGAAGAGAGAGAGAATCCCAAGCAGGCTCTGTGCTGCCAGCTATGGAGTCCTACACGAGGACTCGAACCCAAGAACTGTGGGATCGTGACCTGAGCCGAAACCAAGAGTCAGATGCTTCACCGACTGAGCCACCCAGGTGCTCCTTAAATACTACAGTAAAGGAGCCAGTTCCTGACCTTGGAGGATCCCGGAGTCAGGAAGGAAAGAGGTATAAACAGACCATCCCAGTACAGCTAATGGATACCAGCTGCTGTGGGAGTCTGGAGGAGGGGCACCTAACACATGCCCATTTTATTGATGGGAAAACCAAGGTATTCAGAATGTATGGTAAACCAGAATCAGAATGCAGGTGTGAAGCTGGATAAATGCCAGTTCCTATCATTCATCTGTGTCGATTCCTTTTCCCTCTAATCACTTAGGGGCGCTCCCAAGGCTCCACAATGTTCTGGGAGCAAACAAAATGCCTTGATCGTCAGGCCCCTGCTCTAAGAAATTTACAGGGAATGCAAGTGCCACCTGGCTTAGCCTCGGACTTAGAGAAGAGCACATCTAAACCACTTCAAAGAAGGATTAGTGATGCTCCCATAAAATAAGTTGAGGCGGGAAGGGAGGGGATCCTTGCAAGTGCCCACACCCACGTCTAGTCTCTAACACGGGTAGTTTTTCTCTTAAGCTCATTAAGGCTCCCGCTGGTCTCATGAATGGAATCAGAGAAGAATCATCCCCAATCTGCCCTTTTTTTCTTAGGTTTATTTATTTTTGAGATAGAGAACGAGACGGAGTGCAAGCAGGGGAGGGGCAGAGAGGGAGGGAGACACAGAATCCGAAGCAGGGTCCAGGCTCCCAGCTGTCAGCGCAGAGCCTGACGCGGGGCTCAAACCCACGAACCGTGAGATCATGACCTGAACTGAAGTCTGAGGCTCAATCAGCTGAGCCACCCAGGCGCCCCACCCCCAATCTGTCTTTTGAATTAAAGTTGCCCTTTTGGTTATCTTTTAAACAATCCTTTCTCGCCCGAGGCACCCTGATCTTTTAGGTGAACCTTGGGTGACAGCGTGTTCCAGCAGACAGGCATCGGATCCCCCCAACGGCTCTGGCATTCCTGGTTGTGTGCCCCAAGGGTTGCCTGCTTTACCCTCTGAACCTCGATGTCCTCATCGGTAGAAGGGGTCCACAGCCCCATCTTTCTCGAGAGGGCTCAGCAAGGGGAACGGCTGGCACGGAACATGGCCTCCACACCTGGCCATTCCCTTTCTTGGGGGTCAAGAGCAGGACCTTGTAGCCAGGCTGACTCTCCTGTCTCTCCCTCGCTCTCCTCCCTGCAATACCCCGTGAGACAATTAAACGGGACTCGCGCTCGAACTTTGGTCTTACCTCCACTTGTTAAATCCTTTGCCGTCTCGAAGAGCATTTTACAAGCATTGCTTCCTCTCTTCATCTCCAAGACTTGGGGGGGCCCCCCCACCCCGAGCTGGGAAATCATGTCCTCTCGACTGCCTGGGACAAGGATCCTTCCGGGTGGCCAAGTTCCCCAGATCCTTCACGCCCCCCACCCTCCCGGGCTGCCCCCAGCATCTCCAACCTAACCCGTAGCTGGAGCCCACAGCCCGGACCACAGAGGGACGCAGCTCCATGGGAGGGAGGGCCGGCTGCCTAAAAATAGGAGACAGGGGCTCTTTGGGGAGGGCGGCCTTCTCTTACTTATATAATTATAAATAGTGACCTATTGCCGGAGTTTGCAGGGGGCAGATGGAAGCCTGTCCCTGGGTGGGCGTCAAACGGCCCTGTTGTCCGAGAAACAGGCTCACCGGAGGAGCAGAAAGAGGTGGCAGGGGCCCAGAATCTATTCTAACTTCGCTGTCGCCATCGATTCACATCGAGCGGCGCGGCAGGCTTTGCAGAGAGAGTCATCATCAGTGTGTGGGAGAGTCTGGTAGGACTGCTTCTCAGACCCGAATGCAGCCACCCCGTGGGGGCTCCAAATGGCACTGCTCTGATTTACTCAGGATCTGTGCTGTGTGGAGAGGCATCCTACACACTGAGCAGCAGGACTGTATGGAAGGCAGATTAACGGCCCCCAAAGGCGTCCACGTTCTTATCCCTGGAACCTGTGAGCACGCCAGCCGACCCGGAGACGGGGAGGTTATCCTGGACCATGCGGGTGGGCCCAACAGAATCACGAGGGTCTTTGTATGTGAAAGAGGAAGGCAGGAGGGGGTCAGGGTCAAGCGTGACGTGATGTGAGAAAGAGTCCACTAGGCATCGCTAGCTTTGGATCGGAGGAAGGGTCCGCAAGCAGAGGGGTGCAGGCGGCCTCCGGAAGCTGGAGAATGCAAGGAAACAGATCCTTCCCCAGAGGCTCCAGAAAGGAACACAGCCCTGCTGACGGCAATGGCAGCCCAGTGAGGCCCGTTCCCGACTTCTGACCTCCAGAACTGTGGGTCAAGACATTTGTGTTGCTGCCAGCCGTCAAGTTTGGGGTCATCTGTTACAACAGCCTTAGGAAATTACCGGAGCGTGGGTTTGCACCTGCAAATACCCCAGTGCCGAGGAAACCAGCGTTGACCAGACTGTCTTCCCAGGGGGATGGCTCTTTAGATTCTGTGTGCATGCACATCACCTGGTGTTCTTGCTGAAACTCAGATTCCTGGGCCCCCTGCACAGGCCCAGACTCAGCAGGCCGAGGAATGCATGGGAAATGAGAACTCCAGGTGATTCTGATACCGATGGCCTTTTATTTTCGGTACTGGCTATATCGAGATGTCATCCACCTACCAGACAACTCCCCGTTTAGAGCATACAATTCAGCGGTTTTCGGTATCTCCAAAGAGTTGGGCAACCATCAGTATAATCAATTTTAGAACATTGGCACCGTCCCCCCAAGAAACCCCACACCCTTAACCTATCCCCCCTCGGTCACCCATTCTCTCTGACCCCTGACGACCACTAATTACTTTCCCGTCTCTATGGATTTGCCTCTTCTGGACATTTCATGTAAATGGAGTCTGTAATACGTGACCCTCTGTGTCTGGCTTCTTTCACTTAGCGGGATGGTCTCAAGGGTCGTCGCTTTGTGGCAGGGGGCGCAGCATGGCACTCCTTTGAGTTGCCGGGGAATACAGCGTTGTGCGGGTATACCGCATTTTCTTTCTTCACCCATCCATCGAGGAACACTTGAGTAACGGCATGGCTTTCCTTAAAGTGTCTCGCTCAGCCACTGCAGCCGAATGACGGGGGGGTTGGCAACCTAGCATTCCCATTTTGTAGATGTGGAAACTGAGGCTCATAGTGCTCAAATCGCATGCTCAGGTTCACGTGCTCTGTAAGCGAGGCCCCGGTGGGTCCGAGACGCTGGCCCGTGAACCAGTGACTCGTCTTGCTGGGGTCCCCACTGAGACTCTTCTGTGACCTGCCAGCCGGGTGACAGAGCTGGCAAAAGAGGGAAGAAGATGGAAAATCCACTTCCTCCCTCTGCTGAATCAGTTGGCCATAATTTCACTGCGTTACTGAGTAATGACCCAGGCGATGCCCTTCACCGAGGGCTAAGCACTTTACTGTATTTACCTCTGGATCCTATGACAACACGTGGGATCTGCATTCCTCACTCCTCTCCGTCCCCATTATAAGCACGAGGAACTCAGGGCTTGCAGAGTCCAAGCTCTTGGCCGCCACATGGGTGGTTCTTAAATGGTTTTGTGCCTCAGCGTTACATAAAGGGCGTGGCCCAGGAATCTGCATTTTTTTTAATTTTTTTTTTTCAACGTTTATTTATTTTTGGGACAGAGAGAGACAGAGCATGAACGGGGGAGGGGCAGAGAGAGAGAGGGAGACACAGAATCGGAAACAGGCTCCAGGCTCTGAGCCATCAGCCCAGAGCCCGACGCGGGGCTCGAACTCACGGACCGCGAGATCGTGACCTGGCTGAAGTCGGACGCTTAACCGACTGCGCCACCCAGGCGCCCCAGGAATCTGCATTTTTAACGAGGGCCCCAGCTGTTTCTGATGCAGGTCACCTGGGGACCACACACGAGGCCTTGCACTGTCCCCAAATGTCGGGGGCAGGATGCAGACATGACTGTGCTCCCACGAGACCCCTTCAGGCACTTACCCAAATCCTTTCAGGAAAGGTGTGCGGGCTGGGGCCCAAGACTGCGCTGGGGACGGAGACACTGGCTTCTCACATCCTCACTGTCCCCGGGCCCCTGTGGGAACAGACTCCACATTCGGGTGCAGGGAGAGAGACCCTTCCCAAAAGCCCACCTCTGTGGCTGCAAACAGGTACGGACAGTGAAGAAAACTGGGCTCTGGTACACCTTCTACTATGACTGACTGTCCCCTCGGCTGCCTGGCCCTCAGGCAGGTCCCCACCTCCAGTGTGCTGGTAGGTGGCAGGGCAGCCATCTGGGGGACCACGAGCTGACCGGCAGGGCAGGACACGGGCTGGGATCCTGCCACCCGCTCCGTCTTAGCACCTGGCCACCTCCCACCGCCCTCTCTCCCTCCCTCCTCCCCTTCCCTCCAGGACGGCTTGCCTGTTCAAGCAAGACCCCAGCTGAGCGCCTGGAAGGCAGGATGATAAATACACGTTGGGGTTCGGAATCGGCACAGTCAATAATTTGGGGCTTCCTTGGGAGAGGACGCAGCAGGCACCTACCATTAGGGCAGCTGGCGGCGGAGGGCGCGGGCGGGCGCGGAGGTGGGCCCAGGGCCTCCCACTCCCCGTGTTGACTCAGCAGAGCTCAGGGCCTGCTCCAGCTGACCGGGCGCCCTTCCCAGATGTCCGCTCTGGGCTGTCTCTTAGACCTCTCCTGGGGCTGGCTGCGGAGAGCAGAGATGGGAACCAGGTCCGGCTCTCCTGCCTCATGAAAATGAAGGATGTGAGTGTGAGGGAAAGGCAGGAGGTCCTTTATGCTGGGGAGGCTTCCTCTGTGCCTGAGACTCCAGGGGGTGGGTGGGTGGGGAAGGGACGTGGCCTGGAGGCTTCTCAGTCCCACTGGGTGTGGAGGCAGGTGCAAATCCTGGGCAGGGTTCGGCGTTTTGACCTGGCAGAGGGGCCTGCCGGGAGAAAGCCCGAAAGAGAGCCCCCTCTCTCTTCCCGACGTCACGCTGGATGGGAGCCAAGCCGGAGGGCTCGAAGCAGAACTGAAAAGCTCTCTGCAGTTGGTTAGCTCAGTGCTCTCATCTTCCCAGGACAGGAAGCTCAGAGAGGTCAAGGTCATGCAGCAAGGACAACCCTGGCTGGGCCCAGAAGAGGCCCTGAGACTCAGAGCAGGGTGAGGGGAGGGCTGGTCCCCGGGCCATTTATGTCAGGGTCTCCTGCATTCTTGTACAGAGGTGCAGGCTCCTGGGACCTACTGGGCTGATTTTTACGTACTCTCAAATTTGGGAGCCTCTGCTGCAGAGGTTGGGGTGGGGTCGGAGATATGGTTCAAATCTTGTTTTCGGCCTCAGGCCACGACTTGCCTGGGGAATCGTTGGTCCCCATCTGTGAAATGGGTACCTGAGACTTCACACGAAGTGCTCACAGCATGCTGGCGCATGGAGGGTGCTCCGCCTCGGGCAGGTCTCTGGGCCAGCTCGGGGCCAACCAGCTGCCTGTCCTGGCTGCCTCTAGGTGGGGGTTGGCAGAGGGCAGGCTCCCTGCACCAGCTGGCACGTGTGCACTGAGGGGACTGTGCAGAGGGAAGAAGCTGTGTGCAGCTTGTGATGAGGAGGACGCTGGGGCTCATCCCCTGGGGCCAGGCTAAGCCCCACAGAAGGAGGGAGTAAGATAGGAAGGGCCAAAGAGGCCATGCCTCCTGGATTTTGTCAAGCCTGGGCCCCAAGCCCAGACACCAAATGTCACAGGGTGAAGAGAGGGCCTGTGGATTTCCGGGGAGAGGGAGGCTGGTGCAGACAGCAACGAATCGAGCACTGCGGTGGGTCCCCGTGGGCTTGCGGGTCAACAGGAACGGAGTGTGCGTGTTGGGAAGGGTCCCGGGAGCCGGGGCATCCAGAAGGAGGCATCCCTCCCTGGGGACCTCAGTCAGGCCAGGGCATGATTCAAGGGCACAAGGGAGACAGCCCTTGATGGGCTCAGATCCTGCAGTGTGCACTTGAGGGCTGATGAACCAGCACCTCCCCGCCCCCACCCCGCACCCCGCAGAGATGAGTGGTGAGGCCTGGCGGTTGGCTTACAGCAAAGGCCCCCTTGCCTCTGTCTCTGCCCACAAAGCACAGTAGAATGGGGCACGTTTTCATGCCACTCATGCTGAGTGTTTATTTCCTGTTCAGGGAGGGGCAGCCAGAAGACTTACTGCTTCAGATTGACTTCTTCTTGACATTCAGAAGCCGAGAACAGAGTTTTCTGGAGATGCTTATCTATATATGAGCAGCAACACGGGACCGAAGTCTCTTTCGGGAGGACTCTGCAAGGGCAGGGCAGCCCTGTCTGTAGGGGATCAGGGGTGGGGCCAAAAGTCCGGATGCAGAATGAACCAGAACCGTGTTCTCCAACCGGGCTACACGTTTGAATCACCTGGGGGAGCATTTCAAGACCCTAATGCCCAGGCCACACCCCCGGCCCCAATTAAATCAGGCTGGGGTGGGGGAGGGCCGTATTTTAACCTCCCAGATGATTCCAATACACAGGAGAGTTTGAGAAACGCTGTCTCCACCCCAAGCTGCAAGTTAGGCTCGCCTGGAGCTCTCCTAAAGCAAACAGGGGCAGGCTGCGTCCTGGGCGCAAGGAATCAGAAACTCTGGGGGTGGGGGCTCCGGGGTTGGTGGCTTTGAAGAGGCCGCCAGGGCGGAGAGTCACAAATCGTGTCAACGTGGCGGTGGCATTCCTCCGCCACCCAGTAGCACGGGTGCACACGTTATCAGTATTCTCTTGGTGAGTTCTGGTAGTGTGACCTTGGACCAGCTGCTCGCCAGCTGTGCTGAAAGATGTGGCTCATTAACCCCATGTCCCAGAGACTCCAGTGGCCTATCAGCCTCGAGGGCGCGTGGCCAGGGCACCAGGGACGCCCCACAGGTGGCCTCCTGTCTTTCCACTCAGGGTACATGTGGGTCCTCGGGCGGTAGGGACAATCCTGGTAAAGGGAGCATGAGTAATCTGGGGGAGGCTGTCAGTGCGACCTTGGGTAAGTAGCTTCTCTTCTCTGGCTTCAGTGTGTCCTTTGCTAAAAAAAAAATGAAGAAGAAGAAGAAAGAAACAAAAGAAAGAAAATCTGCCTTTATCCTTCCTTGAAGGCAAAATGTGTAGCTGAAGGCTTTGGGCTCTCTGAAAGTCAGGTGTCACGAGTTTTAAAGATGATTTGTCGGGGCACCCGGGTGGCTCGGTCGGTTAAGTGTCATAACTAACTCTTGATTTCGGCTCAGGTCGTGATCTCACGGTTTGAATTTGAGCCCTGCATCCGGCTCTGTGCTGATGGTGGGAACCTGCTGGGGATTCTCTCTCCCTCTCTCTCTGTCCCTCCCCCATTTGTGTCGTGTGTGTGTGTGTGTGTGTGTGTGTGTGTCTCAAAAATAAATGAATAAACTTAAAACAATTCATATTAAACAAAAAAAGATGATTTCTGTAGCCCCAACTGAATGTTTGAAGGCAGAACCACACCGGTGAAAGGGGGAAATTGAGGTTTGGGGGCTAGATTGTGTGGAGCCAGGGTGCAAGGTCAGAATCCTCACGTGCAGCCCCAATAGCCTGGAAGATCCCCCAGGGGCCATCAAGTATGGTGCACAGAGCTTTGCGGATAACGAATCAACTCAAACGGGCAGAGCCTGAAAACAGCAAGACATCATTTGAAACAGTGTTTTGAGTTTTGTTTAAACTGTTCCCTCCTCCTTTCTCTCCCCCTAGCCCTCCCAACTCCTCGGAAGCCTCCAGTAGGAGCTCACAGCTCCTGGCGGGGGCGGGCACCACAATTTAGCCTTGGGAGGACTTCATCTCTGTACTCTAGCCCCAGAATTTATTTTGACTTCAGAAAAAGTCAGGGGTCACCCTGCTGGCGCTCTGAGCAAGTTCCAAACTCAGTGTGCATTGAGAAGTGTCTGGTGTGCTGGGCAGGGGTGGGGGACTGGGGTCTGCTCCTGTTAGAAGCCCCCCCACTGAGGGATGGAGAGGCAGGGGTGAGCAGGATGAAGGCACCTATGTTCCAAATCCCAGGACCTGCCCTGTGCCCTCCCTGCTGACTTCTCCAACAGCAGGATGGTCAAACAGTAGGATGGTGAGGAAGGGGAGAAGTGACACATTAGGAACCCGCAGACTGGGGCGCCTGGGTGGCTCAGTGGGTTAAGTGTGTGACTTTGGCTCAGGACATGATCTCACGGTTTGTGGGTTCAAGCCCCGCGTGGGGCTCTGTGCTGACAGCTCGGAGCCTGGAGCCTGCTTCCGATTCTGTGTCTCCCTCTCTCTCTGCCCCTCCCCCACTCATTCCCTGTGTCTCTCTCTCTCTCTCTCTAATAAATAAACATTAAAAATTTTAAAAAAAGGAAAGGAACTCGCAGACCGATGGAAACCCCGCTTGTCCCGGGATCACCAGACCCCTTCCTGTCCCTTCGTCAGGCCCTCTCTGGAGGGACGGTGGAGCCCTCCTGGGCAGATGCTGCAAAGCTGGAGGAAACCACGGCCCCGCCCCCAAGCTGCTGCTGTGCTCTGATGTCACCAGAAAGCCTCTCCCGTCAGCTATTCTTAGTCTGGAGAACACACCTCCGCCTGTTAGAAGTTTCTAGACTTCAGGCTCTTTATAAATAACTTAGAAACTTGTAGTGTGCCACCGGCTTAAGCACTTGCTTCTTTTATGCAGGATGTTCAGAGAATCTGGAAGCTGGGGCACCTGCTCCCTCCCCGGTGAACCTTGTAAATACTGTTCCTCTACCCGGAAGGCTGGCTTCCACTTCCAAGCAGCCCTCCTGGAACCAGACCTCATCAGTACCAGCAGCTACCCAGGGAGTGGGTCGTGTACGGTGCTGGGCGCTAAGTAAGCGCTGAGGGATGTCGGAGGCAGTTCTGGTCGGGCGGAGGACCCGGGTTCAAATCCGGACCCCGCCCCTCACAGGTCAGGTGATCTCGAGAAGCCACTTTGCTGCTCTTTGCCTCCGTGTCTGCATCTGTGAAACCAGGACACGGGCTGTTGTGCAGGCGACAGGAACCAAAACACGGCACACACACACACAGCGCGCTTGGAGTGGCACAGGGGAGCTCTCTGAGGGCCCGTGTTGCTCCTGGGGTGAACGAGAAAGTGCTTTCGGAGGAGGGACTGTTCTCTCTGTTCACCCACAGGAAACAGAGACCCCGGCCTGCAGGTTAAACGACTTGCCCACACTTGCTCAATTAGTATCAGAAGTCGAATTTGAACCTGGGTCTCTGCCACCAGAAGCACACAATTATGAAGTGCTGTTGCCCCCTAGGGCATGAGGAGGAATCAGAACCAAGTCTAGGGTGTGGGGGTGGGGTGGGGTGGGGGGACTCCACATCTCTCCGAACCTGAGGGAGCCATCCCTCTCCACCGTCTGTTTCTTTTCCCTTGAGACCTTGGGCAACTCAGTGCCCCTCGCTGAGCCTCAGTTTCTCCACCTATAGACTGGGTTTATAATAATAGCATCCACTCTGCAGAGGAACATGAGGACTTTGAAAGGGGGGGGCGCCCTCTTCAGCGTCCTGGATAGAGCAGACACCCCCCACCCCCGCCCTCCCGCAAGACCAACTGACCTCCAAGACGCGCCAAGGTTGGAACGTTCCCGTCTTCCTCCACACGTCCCTAGAGCCCTGGGCACCGATCCCGGGCGACTTGCATCGGTCGATTGTGTGCGTAAATATCTCCCTCGATGGACAAGAAGGTTCTGCCGTTGTCCTCGCCAGGGAGCAGGTGCCCAGGAGGATCGGAGCAAGGCTGCTTCCCCAGCTGCCTCCCCTCACCACCCCCCTCCCTCCCCGGGGCATTACGTACTAGCTCACTTTGCGTGGTGAAACACCATCTGGAGACTTTAGGCGTTTCCCACATTTTTCCATGTTTGTGATGGAGCACCGCACGGGGTAGAATTCACGGCAAAGGCCAGTGCCTCTTGCTGGCGGCAGGAGGGAGTCGGGCATAGAGCAGAGTGACAGGACCCATGGGGAGGGGAGCAGCCCCTTCCCCAGCCCCCTCCAGGCTGGCCGGCTCACTGAGCCCTTGCTCTGCACATTCGAGGCTTACCAGTCCCGTGCTACCACCAGACGATGGAAGAGGGGGGCTCAGCAGGGATGAAGGCTGCTCACGAGGTGTGGGCCACGAAACAGTGTGGCCAGCTGCTGTTTCACTTATCAGACTCGAATGAGTTCCCCTCACCTCTCGAGCTTTGCTTCTCTTGGAGGCTCATTCTCCAAAGACTGGTTGTCAGTTCTCCTTTCTGGAAAATCCTTCTCTGCTGTCCCTGACTCCCACCACGCACTTCCTTCTCTGGAAATCTACAGGAGTAAGAGCCAGGAGGAGCCTGGGGTGCGCAATCATCAGGGCCCCTGGGTGCAGCATCAGCAGGGTGCGATGAAAGTTCTCAGCAGGAGTCGTGACCCTGGCAGGTGCGAAGAATTCAGTGCAGGAGGAAGCCGTGCAGACGGCACAGTTCGGCAGCTCTGAAGAAAAAACGGGGGCTGGAGAATCAGGGTGGGGGGGGTCAATTAGGGTATCTGCCATCGGACCCAGGGAATCTAGGCTTTGAGACCACAGCCCCACATGGAGAGTGAAGGGGACCCGGAATCTTCCATTGGCATAGTGACTACAATTAAGATTCGGCTGAGGTCCCTGGAAAAATCAATTCCTTCCTCCTGGCCAAAGAGCAGTTTGCAGACTTCTGTACTTCCCGGGAGCATCAACTTGCTTGGGATTGCACGGCGCTTTTCTTAGGACTTTACTCCCCAGACGGGTTGTACTATTTAGTACGGAGATGAAAAACTAAAGCAAAGCCATAAGTTCTTGGTCTTTATTTTCATCCTATCTTATAATGGAAAGCAACCTATGTATATTTTGTATTTTCAGTGCTTAACACATGGAAGAGAATTTGGCATCCTCAAACAGGAAGGCTTTGTGGTTCCCATTTTAAAGGTACAGAGTCGTCGGTATGGCCAGATCTTTCCTAAATGTGGCGAAATACACATGGACACAAAACTGACCTTCTTAACCACTTTTTTTTTTAAATTTTTTTTTTTAACGTTTATTTATTTTTGAGACAGAGAGAGACAGAGCATGAACGGGGGAGGGTCAGAGAGAGGGAGACACAGAATCTGAAACAGGCTCCAGGCTCTGAGCCGTCAGCACAGAGAGCGACGCGGGGCTCGAACTCACGGACCGCGACATCTTGACCTGAGCCGAAGTCGGCTGCCCAACCGACTGAGCCACCCAGGCGCCCCCTTAACCACTTTTAAGCGCACGTTTCGGTGGTGTGAAGCACATTCACATTGTATCGGGCAGATTTTTAATTTGAAAGTTGTAAGTTTGCAGAGAGGATGTTACTGTTGAAGAGAACGGAGATTTGCCACATTCAAAAGTTCAACTTAGTGGAAGTATAAGAATTCATGAGGGCCATCTGGGTGGCTAAGTCAGTTGAGCATCTGACTCTTGGTTCCAGCTCAGGTCATGATCTCGGGGTCGTGGGATTGAGCCCTGCTTGGGATTCGCTCTCTCTCCCTCTGCCCCTCTCCCCGACTTTGTGCTCTATTTCTCTCTCTAAAATTAAAAAAAAAAAATTTTTTTTTTAATTCATGAAGTACTTGGAAGGTTTTGAAAAGTGCTTAAGAAGAAATCAAATATATTAAATTCATGAGTGCACTTAAAGTATTTAAGGGGAATTAAATTTTTTTTAAAAGAAGTGATTGTAAAATGCAGTCAATTTTATAAACAAAATGGATTCATGAATTCAACACAAAATCTTAGGGAAGAACTGTGTTTTGAATTTGTGTTTGTAAGAAATAGAATATTAATTGGAAAAAAACAGCACAGAGGTCCCGAATCCCCTTTCACAAAAGGCTTTCAAGACAGCAAGTTGACAAAGAGTGCTTCCCAGCTTTCATACCATTTGTGCGTAAGAGCTCACTGTTCAGCAGTTCCCAAACTTGAGTGTGCATCACAAGCCCTTGGGGGGCGGCTTGTTCGCAAACAGATCTTGGGCTCCAGCCCCAGAGTTCCTGATCCAGTGGGTCTGGTGCCCAAGAGCCCGTGTTTCGTTTCTTTTTTCTCTTCTCTTCTCTTTTTTTTCAAGATTTTATTTTTAAGCAATCTCTACACCCAGCGTGGGGCTCGAACTCACAACCCTGAGATCAAGAGTTGCACACTCTTCTGAATGAGCCAGCCAGGCACCCCAGAGCCTGTATTTCTAACAAGTTCCCAGGAGATGCTGATGAAGCTGGCCCAGGGACCAGACTTTGAAACCCAGGGTGCTAGGTCCACACAACGTACCCAGAGAGGCCAGGTGGTGGTTTTGTTTTGTTTTGTTTTGAAGTAAGCTCGAAGCCCATCACGGGGCTTGAACTCATGATCGTGAGATCAAGTCGCGTGCTCTACGGACTGAGCCAGCCAGGCGCCCCCCATTTACTATGAACGATCAAGGGCTGGCTATGAGGGCAATACTTACGTACTGCCCACAAGTGGCCACGCCCGAAGCCCCTGGTCTCAGGGTCTTTCTCCAGGAAGGTGAGGGAGGTGACGGTGCCTAGTGACCGAAGACAGTGAGGCCACCTTATCTGCGCTGTTCCCCCAGCCTCGGCTTGCGGGGACGTGGGATTCCTTCCTGTCCGCGGAATGCCTAGCGAACGCAAAGGCAGAGCAGAGATGCTGGCCTGGTGGGAAGTGTCAGCCCCAGGGCAGGACGGGGGCGCCGAGCAGACCAGCCGCACACAGGGGCGGCTGAGGAGCCGGGGACACGGGGCCTGAGTGGCCACCTGGCCGAGTGCCTGCCGCGGAGAACCCCGGGAGACCTAACCACCAGCTCATCGTCCGAGGCAAGAGTCCCTTTGAAGGTCGCCTGGTGACTTTTCAAATGTGGGCTGTCAGATTAGGGACTCCTGCTCTTGGGGTGCGGCCGCCGTCCCGATGAGGAGGTGGACATTCCCACGCCTGCTCCAGTTCCCTCAGAAGAGAGGCCTGGAGTTTTCTTCCCTGGCTGTTCTTGTGGGAGGATGTTCTGCCACCTCCCCCATGGCTCGCGCCATACTTTGTTCAGCTAGTTCTTGGATCGAAACGCAGAGGGATTACGTGAGTTGGGCTTCTCTAAGACTGACATGAGGAGACAGATGGCTCTCCCCAGCTGGGGCGCCTCAGGCCCCTGTCTCCCTGGTATCTACAGGGAACTTCTCCTCAGGGATTCTGCACATTTGGTTGGAAAGTGAACAGAGAGACATTCAAGACTGTGTAGCCACAGTAGGAGGAAACATATTAAGCTGCCTTCTCTTTGTACCAATGAGCATTTATTTATATAAGAATGATGCGTTATTTCGGTTATTTAGGACCTGTTAAGGCTCTAAGTAAAGAATACTTGCTTGGTGTAAACATCACAGACAGATATTATCTCTCCTATGAAGAAGCTGGAGATGAGCATTTCCAGGGTTGGTACAGAAGCTGAGCAAAGTTGCGGCCCCGGGCTGGCATTTCTGCAATCCTTTGGGCTCTCCCCTCGTGGCTGTAACGTGGCTGCAGCAGCTCCAGACATCACATCCTCCCAAAATATAGGTATTCGGATCAGGATGGGAGGAGAGGCAGAAAGGAAAGGCTTCTCCTCTCATCAGGGAGCGAAATCTTACCAATATCTCTGTGCAGATGCATTGCGTGTCAGGCTGAGTCCCACACCCTCTCCCAGACCAATCGCTGACAAACTGGGTTAACCATACTTGGCTTTCACCGCTTGTAGGTAGTTCATATCTAACTGGGGGAGCTAGGTACATTGCTGCCAGAACAAAGTTTGGGTTCTTTTTGTAAGAATGAAGAACTAGCTATCGAACAGCAACCAAGATGGAGTAAGCTGTCCCTGGGGTCCTGCTAGATCCCTGGCTTCATGTGACGTACTTTTCACCAACCGCCAACTATCTCCTGAGTGCCTCGTACCCCCTCGGCATTGTGCTAAGCACATGAAGATAATCTGGGGACAGAAGGGACTGGAGGCGGTCCCACTGACTAAGCATGCATTATTACAGGTGTCGACAAAGCATGGCTGACCCCTGGTTTTGCAAATAAAGTTTTATTGGAACACGGCCATGCCCGTTTGTTTAGGTCTCTGGCTGTTTCCCTCGTACCACAGCAGAGCTGAGCAGTTGCAACAGAGACCATCACGCCTGCAAAGCCTGTATTATTTACTATCCGGCCCTTCCTTTACAGAAGACATTTGTCAATCTGGGCCTTGCCGTGCTACCCGTCATTATTGACAATTCGGAGGACTGCCTGCCCTCTGGGAAGATGACACGTGCAAAAGGAGAACACAATAGACGTGACCCATCACTCGAGTCTATGTGTCTGGAAAGGTGTGGGGGCATCTCATGGAATGGATGGCTTCTTCCTTTTTCCTTCTCAAAGGATTTTTTCAGGGTGGCTCCGTGGGTTGAGCGTCCGACTTTGGCTCAGGTCATGATCTCACGGTTCGCGGGTTCGAGCCCCGCGTCGGGTTCTGTGCTGACAGCCCAGGTGTGTTCCAAATCCACGCAAACAGACGCAGCAATGAGCGGCCAAAGCCTCGCAGTAGGGCCTCCTGAACCCCATGTGTCACTGGGGCACCAAGGGGTGGCAGTGTCTTCCTCTAAAATGAAATGAGGATACAGGGGGGGCCCCCAGGTGGCTCAGTCGTTCGACTCAGGTCATGATCTCACTGTTCCCGGGTTCGAGCCACCTGTCGGGCTCTGTGCTGGCGGCTCGGAGCCTGGAGCCTGCTTCGGATTCTGCGTCTCCCTCTCTCTCTGCCCCTCCTCTGCTCGCACTCTCTCTCCTTCAAAAATAAATAAGAATATTAAGAAGAATTTTTTTAATGAAATGAGGACAGAGAGATGGCACACCCAGGCAAGCGGGTGGCCCCGCAGAGGCATCCGGAAGCAGATCGCGGGGAGAAGTTACGGTCAGGAGGTGGAATGGGGCCCGACGAAGTCCTCCCGGCCTTCGATCTGTGAGGCTCCACCAGAGAAATGACAGAAGGAGTTAAAAACAAGCTGGGAACAGATCTGGTTTTCTTCTGAGTCACCCAGGGAGGGAAAATGGGAAGTTCCCAGTCTCCCTCTCTCTCCTTCCCAAATGGGAACACCGGTTCCCGGGAGGGGACGGCGTAGCCTGGGGTGTGAGACCAGCTGGCAGGACACCGGGGCCATCTTGTGTGGTGGCTCGCTCCTTTCTGGCTCTCTGGGTGCTCCCTGCTCAGCACAGTCTTCCCTTGCCAGGTCGCGGGGTGCCAGGAGCCTAATGAGATGGTAAGGTTAGTGCTGCTGATGGTTTTGGGCCGCTGCCTGATGGGGGTGACTCATGCCGAATGTACCTTGCCTGGACAGTGACGTAGCAGAGTCCATCACGGCCAGAGGAAACTATAAAGCCGGTGCCCCAGATCTCCTGGCCTGCCCTCACCACGGAACCATCTGTTTGTCTCTGTTACCACGTGCACAACACTGCTAGGAGACCTCTGCCTCCCTGCTCTGTGGCTTACCTGGGGATGGCAGCTCCACATGTCACAACCTGAGCCCCTGAGACCCGGAATCAGCCCTTCTGTGTGTCCACCCCCAGCCCCCAGAGGAGGCTGAAACCAGGCTGGATGGTAAACAACGCCCCGACAGTTTCAGTGGAAAACTATGAGCAAAGGAAGGTGGAAGGCCTGACACACGTAGAGGGAATCTTAGCCGACGATAAAAAACACACCCATAGACATAGAGCATGAGTTACCATCCTGAGAAACCAAGAGATCAACAGGTGGTCCTCCGAACGCCTTTGGATGGCAGCTTCTAATCCCCGCCTGGAAAGGCAAAACGATGATGTGCACAAGAGTAAGTCATGCTTTGGCACAGGTCATAAGGCATGCCCTGAGTCTACCCCTGGGACTTCAACTAACTCACCCGAACTACACTCTCTGACATTTTGTCACAATTTCACAGACACCTGTAGGCACTTTTATACAAGAGGTCGCCTTGTTCTATTCTATCCTGGCACAGAATCCAGGCTCCGAGGAGCGTGAGCTTGGACAGTATGGGATGTTTGTGCTTTTGGGGCAGAGTATCTGTTGTGGGAAGGTAAAGGGACTTCAGTTAACGTTCTAGAAGCATTTGCCTGCCACAGTGTCAGCCGCTGTGGATACAGATGGGAATAAGTGTGAATGCTGCCATTGGGAGCTCACGGTTTTACATCCCACTGAGGTCTCGCCCCGCCCCTGTTGCCCCCGCAGAAGGGAAGTCGGCTTCACGGCCCAATGGCATGAAACATGCCAGCCAGACTGGGGTGAATGAGCCCCTGCTTCTCAGAGCCACGTGTGGTCTGAACAGCCAAGGCAGCACACAACTCGGGCCACTGTGAGTCTAAATCACCCCCACACTGAACCAGGTTATTCCGGGTGTGAGAGGAGAGTCCCATTTGGTTCTAAACCTCTGCTGACTGTGTCTTCCACATCATGAGGTCCAGGCCCTAAAGGCAGATGAACAGACTGGCGGAAATGGAGGAGAACGGTGGCCCTGTGCCCAGCCGCCCACGCCAAGCACTAACGGAGAAGCCGGCTGCAAGCGTGCAAAACCGGAGGTTTCGGGAACAGTATCCGCTTAGACCAAGGGACTTGGGTGAGCCCCAGCCCGTGGTATCTCCAGTCCTGACAAGACTCTGGGCTGGACCTCTCCAGATGAATGCTTTCAAGTCTGCATTTGTGGAAGAACATCTCTGTCATCCAGGGCTCAGAAAAACAACCCCCTCCCACCCAGCCTGGGAGGGGAGAAGTGGAGGGCGTTGGGTTAAGTAAGCATTTGAAGACAGGGGCTCGTGGAAGATGTAACTGGAAACGGCTGTTGGTGGAGCCCTACCCACGGCCAAGCATCCTGAGTGGGCCAAGAAGGGTAGATGCTTAAGGCCCAGGAGGGGTAAGAGGCAAGAATGCGAACGTTTCGATGCATCAGCACATCACTGGCTCGTTCACACGATGGGCAGGCTCAGAAGAGAGGCCATTAGGTTCTCTGTGTTTGCAAGTGGAATTGCTGAGAACCAGACCCAGAAATAAAGCACAGCCCCCAGACCAACCTTGGATGGATTATTTTCTTATACCTCAGCCCAAATCATTGTTCTTAGAGCCAGTGCAGTCAATGGAATTAGGGTCTTCTTAGGCTGAGTTTGGATGGGTTATTTTCTTAAAAAAAAAAAAAATTTTTTTTAACGTTTATGTATTTTTGAGAGAGAGAGAGAGAGAGAGAGAGACAGAGAGAGAGAGCATGAGCAAGGAAGGGGCAGAGACAGGGACAAACAGAATCCGAAGCAGGCTCCAGGCTCTGAGCTGTCAGCACAGAGCCCGACACGGGGTTTGAACTCACAAACCTTGAGATCATGACCCGAGCTGAAATCAAGAGTCCGATGCTTAACTGAGCCATCCAGGCACCACACTCCCAATGCCCTAACTTAAAATAAAACTCTCTGTTTTTAAGAGAGAGAGAGAGAGAGAGACAGAAAGAGAGAGTGAGCAGGGGAGGGGCAGAGAGAGAGAGAGAGGGAGACACAGAATCCGAAGCAGGCTCCAGGCTCCGAGCTGTCAGCACAGAGCCCGATGCGGGGCTCGAACTCACAAACTGTGCGATCATGACCTGAGCGGAAGCTGGACGCTTAACTGACTGAGCCACCCAGGTGCCCCTAGATGGGTTATTTTCTTATACCTGGGCCCAAATCATTGTTCTTAGAGCCAATGCAGTCAATGGAATGAGGGTCTTCAGGGTACCTAATTAAGGAAGAAAGTCGCAAGGTCGAGTATGGGCCTTTATGAGAGAACTCCGCTACCTTGAGTTCTGCAGAGCTTCTGGGCAGACAGTGCTAATTGTGGGGGCTCCCGCTAAGCCTTGAGTGGAAGATGTAAGCAACCCATCCCTTTGTGGGCAGAAGGGGGGGACCACACATCTCTGCTAAATTAGCAAACGCTTTAAAAAAAAAAACAAACCCTGTTTCTGCTGAATTTTATGCCCCTCGTCAAGGAACATCTCAGAGCCGAAGCTTACCTGAAACCACAGGTCTCTTGTTGTCAGGATGCCACAGGCTCACCTCGGGCAAACAGACTTCCTGGTGAGCGATTTTCAACAGCTTCTCTTGAACAACTTCTACCCACGGGGCCAGGTGCTCCCCAGGGTGCTCCAGAGAAATCGCAAATGGTGTAAGATTCTGTGGGAACACTGGTTGGTCCTCAACACCCAGTCTCATACTGAGGATGTGCTTCTTGCTGTTAACTTTCTTACGTACGCACGGCACTGTGGTTGGGGAGGAAAGCATCCTCGTTCTTAGGAGAGAGGCACCAAAGAATTTAGGGAGAAGTCTCAGGTTGTCTGAGACACTTTCACGTGGGTCAGGGGGGAAAACGTATAGAGAGAAGGGAAATAAAGAAAATATAGTAAATGTTGAACCTTGGTGCAGGGTATGTGGGTTTCTATTCCCCTTTTCAACTTTTTAAAAAAGTTTATTTATTTTTTAGTAATCTCTATACCCAACATGGGGCTCGAACTCACCACCCCAATATCAAGAGTTGCATGCTTCTGACTAAGCCAGCCAGGTGCCCTGCCCCTCTTTCAACTTTTTGATGTTGCTTCTGCTTAGACTTCCGTTTAAAGAAAATAGTCAAGTGGATTGTACAGTAGGGTCAGTAACCTACAGCCTGTGGTCCTTCCCCAGTCCATGCCTGTTTTTGTCAATAAAGTTTTATTGGCACAAAGCCACACGCACTCATTGACCTATTGCCTATGGCTGTTTTCCTGCTACAAGGGCAGGCCTGAGTAATCGTGTGGCCTGAAATTTCAGCCAAAAATACTTTTACTCTCTGGCCCTTTCCAGGAGAAGTCGGCGACCCCTGCTTGAGGAGAAATCATATTTTAGGTTACGGTTACACAAGATGAGTTAAGTTCCAGAAATAAATTACACTTCCATAAAGCCAGAGGGGAAAAAAAGCAACTGCCTATAAAAAGTCTTCGCAGGTTTTGGGGCGCCTGGGTGGCTCAGTCAGTTAGGCGTCCGACTTTGGCTCAGGTCATGATCTCACGGTCTGTGGGTTCGAGCCCCACGTCAGGCTCTGACAGCTCAGAGCCCGGAGCCTGCTTTGGATTCTGTGTCTCCCTCTCTCTCTCTCTGCCCCTCCCCTGCTCATGCTCTGTCTCTCTATCTCTCTCTCTTTCAGAAATAAGTGAACATTTAAAAAAATTTAAAAAGTCTTTGCAGGTTTTGAATAAGATTTCCCTAAACTTCAAGAGGACAAATTTCCCAGACAATGAGGTATAAATAAGGCTTTCTCATCCTCTGTCACAGTGAATGTGAGGGAAATAGGAGACTGCTGAAGCTGGCAGGGAGGTTGCCACGGCAGTTAGCAAGGGAGAAATTTAACAAGGTTTTGAATGCCAAATAGTAAGGGATGATGTTATTCGCAAGTTTCCCTGCAGGACAAGAAAACCCTCAGAGGAAGCAATTTGGGGGCAACAGAAACACCTCCGCAGTCAAGTCCGAAGGCTCAGGCTCGAGTACCTGATCTGAGCCGCCCGCCAGACGAAGGCACCTATACCCTCCACGGGCCTCATTATTTCTCTTTGTAAAATGTCAGGAACAGTGGTCTAGCAGAGGCCTTTAGCTTTCAAATTTCCTAATCTCCTGGGAGTAGTTTCATACAAAGGTAGCCATTACCCAGAAAGTCTTACAACTGCACTTTCTTTCATCTCTTTTTTTTTTTAAGTAGGCTCCACGCCCAAGGTAGGGCTTGAACTCACAGCCCTGGGATCCAGAGTCTGATGTACCGCTGACTGAGCCAGCCACGCGCCCCGTTTCCATCCCATTTTTAGAAGAGGCAAGTCAGGGCAAAGACCGGGTAACAGGGATCCCAAAAGTTCCTTAGAATATACGGGTTAGCAGTTACAGGTGACAGAAACGGCACTTCTCCGGGCAGAGCTCCTGGCACAAAGGTGGGTGCCATGAAGACACTCAAGACATCAGGGGCCGACCAGCTAGAAGACGGAGACAGCAGCTCTTCCCAGTGCCACCTCCCAGAGAGGGACGACAGTGGGGCGACACTGTCCCCGAAGGGCAAATGGTCGTTGGGGAGGATGAAAAGCCGTTACTCTCTGGATGTATAAAGCACAGGTGTCCATATGGTGCATAAGCAGACTTGACATCACATTCAGGGCTCATGGCAGGTCTCTTCCCGAGAGTCCAAAAGTGGAAACAACCCAAAGGTCCATTAATAGCTGAATGGATAAACAAAATGTGGCGCGGCCACACAACGGAACATCATTCGGCCTTAGCAGGACTGGAACACTGATTCATGCTATGGAGTGGACGGCCTGTGAAAACGCTAAGTGAAAGGAGCCAGTCGCCAAAGATCACGCACTGCCTGACCCCATCCTCATGAACTGTTTGGAACAGGCCAATCCATAGAGCAGGAAGTAGATGGGGCGCTTGGGGGAGGGAGGAATGGGGAGTGGTCGCTTAATGGGGTAAAGGGCTTTACTTTGAGGTGGCGAGAGTGTTTTCATCTACACAGAGGTGGCGGTCGCACAACTTTGTGAAGGTACTAACTGCCACTGAGCTGTGCATTTTTAAATGATTCACTTCAGGGGCGCCCGCGTGGCTCAGTTGGTTATGCATCCCATTTCAGCTCAGGTCGTGATCTGTTTGTGAGTTCGAGCCCCGCGTCGGGCTCTCTGCTGACAGCTCAGAGCCTGCTTCGGATTCTGCGTCTCCCTCTCTCTCTCTCTCTCTCTGCCCCTCCCCCACTCGGACTCTCTCTCTTTCTCAAAAATGAACATAAAAAAAACGGTTCACTTTATGTCATGTGAATTTCACCTAAAAAAAGAGACAGCAAAACAATTTCATGGGGGAGGTGATGAGGAAAAACTCGTCTGAGGTTCGTGGGATGGGTGGGGAGGCAATACTGGAAAAAAGGCTGAGCAGAGCCGGGGAAGGGGGTACAGGGAGGGATGTAGGAGAGCCTGTGGGCCAAGTCCTCTGCATGGGAACAGCAGGTGGGGTTCAGGGCAGGCCGCCCCCCAAGATGCCACTGTGGCGTATTGATCATTTTGAACTAAAGTGCAGCCAGGGCAAGGAGGACGCTTTGACCTTCCTTTGTCCCCCTGAGAGCAGGAAATCCTTCTCCCTTGCGCACGGTACTCCCGCCCCGTGCCAGGAGAAAGAGAGGCGTCCTCATCACCGGCGGGAACTCGGGGCCGAGAAGGCTGTGGAAACCACCCTGGCTGCTTCTCCACTAATTTGCGGCCCCACGCCCAAACCCCTTGCCCTCGATTCTTCACAGATGTGTTGGTTGTCTAGAATGCACGAATGCTGCCTGCCGTGGGCACTCCTCTGAGTGTCTTATTTCTAGGGGCTCCTGCAAGAAATTACATTTACTACTATTTTTTCTCCTGTTCATCTGTCTTGTGTCAATTTAATGATGAGACCAGCCAAAGAACCTAGCAGGAAGGAGGGAAGTCAATGTTCTGTCCTGGGGCCATGACTGAGGGAGGACATCACCATATAGTTAAGTGGTGCGGTACTAGAGAATTCCAAAACCTGGGGGGAGGACCAGGTTTTGGTGACAGGGAAAACACACACACACACACACACACACACACAACAACGAGCTTTCATTGAGTGCTCCGACTTCTGCGGCTTGACTATGAAAGTTTCCATTAAGATCTGTGTCATTCTAAGGGAAGCAGTTAGGAATTTTGGCCCCTCGAGGATTCTAGAATGCATGCTGCCCGGCTGGTTCTCTCCCAAACTTCTTTCCTTTTTTTCTGTCAACTTCCTTTCCTAAGTTCACTGAACGATTTGCCTTTAGGTCTTTCCAAACCCCAGAGAACTTGCCATCATTATCTTTTTTTTTTTTGCACAGCCGAATGGGGAAGAATTTCCTACGGGAACATTAGCCTAACTCTAAACTTAAAAAAACCCCACCCTCCCCTGCACCCCCATCACCCACAAAACTAAAACGCTTGAAAGGGGAATCCGCTGTGAAAAAAACCCTCAATTGCATGGCGGCAGCCTGGCAGTGAGGTGGCAAGGAACACCTTGCCGGCGACTGGGAGGCGCGAGGGCCGCTTTTGGGGCTTTGCTTACCGTTTGCAGCGTTTGGAGCCACTGGGGTGCTGCATCTGGTCTAGGGGAAGCAGCCGAAGAGAGAATATAGCGTGTGCCCGCTGCCCTTTGCCGCTTACAGCGAGGTCATCACGAGGAAGATGCTCAGCGGAAAACGTTGAGAACCAGGGGTCAGAAATCCCGGGCTTCCTAGGTTCCAAAAGGGAACTGCTTCTGTGCGACCCCCAGCACGAGAGGAGGAGGAGGATCACTTTGAGCCATGCAGGCTCGTTAAACACCTTGACCCGGCTGTGGCTAATATCAGACTCAAGTGGCCGCCGTTAAGCCAGGGGGTGGGGGCAGAGATAGGCACGGGCAAGAAAACAGAACAGGCTGGCAAGTTCTGGCAAAGAACTATGATCACGGGCACAGATAGGGGAGTAGTCTGCTAAGGGTTCGAGGGAATCGTTCCCAGAGGAATCATGAGCCCGGAAAAGGAAAGACGTCCGGGGCTGACCCCAGACCTGCACCAGGCGGGAAGTACTCAGTCAAGTTGCCCAGCTCCCAGGGAAGATGCGCCCCCTCCCCCCACTAGTGGTGTGACCAGGGAGGACTGGGCTCAGAGGGGAGGAGGGGCGGCAGCAACCGGTCTCCCCACCCCCCCTCCCCCCACTGTGGGGGGCAGGCCGGCTTCATGGTACCTGCCCACCTGCCCAGCAGAGTATCTCGTCACTGGCAGCACGGTGGCTTCTGCGCGTCTCGCTCTTCTTCCAGGTGGCAGTTTGTACTGCAGCTGTCTGGCCCCTGCATCCCCACCGAACGGGGACCGGGGGGAGGGGCGTGTCAAAACTTCTAGTTCAGGGGGCTGGTCCCCAAGGAGCCAGGGCGGACTGACTCTGGCGGGACACAGGAAGTGGGTAGGAGAGGTTTGGGGTGAGCGGCACAGAGGAGGCGGGGCCCCCAAGCCTTTCCTTTTCCACGGGTGCACGGGAGGCCGTTCCCTTCGGAGTTATGCTGTGGGTGAGTCCGCGACCTGTGTGGCTCCTGAGGCAGAAGTGACACACGTGGCTTGTCCTGAGGCCTCCTCTCCTCCCCCCCCACCCCGCCCCCGTCGTCATCTGCTGTAGACGGAGGAGTTAAACTCCCACCCCCCGTGGCTGTGCTGCTGCGGCCAGAGCAAAGCAATAGTTTCCGGACAGAGCGGTATCTGCCACCCGAAAGTCTGACCGCACAGGGGCTGTCTCCCCTGGGAGGAGGCACGTCCTGCCGTGGGGAGCACACCCAGAGTGGGGAGGCCACATCGGTGTCCAGGTCTTCATTCCCAGGGGGGGGGGGGG
>NW_024412422.1:6706612-6756295 GCF_014898765.1 Herpailurus yagouaroundi | reverse complement strand
GGGCATCCTCCATAGTCGCGCGTGACCCCCCCCCCCCCCCCCCCCCACCCCGGACGTGTCCCTCTGTGCTCACTGCCCTTCGGGGCAGGTGGAAGCCGCACACCGAAGCAGACAGCGGAGCCCCCTGCCCACCCCATCCCCCTGCCCGGTGTTAGGTGAGCAAGAAAGGTCTATTGTGTTCGAGCCACGGTATATTTTTGGGTCTATTTATTACAGAACTAGCATTACCCTAATACAATCATCGCTAAATGGCCATAATACATTTATTCTATAATTGCACAGAATTTTATTCACCGAAGGAATGTCCTTTCCTCTCAAGACTCTAAGTGTTCAGAACTGAAACGTTTAGAAGTTAAAGTGGCTGCAAAGGATAAAACCAGTGCGAGGTAGTTGCTAAAGTTGGCGGTAGTGTGGTAGTCAAGAGCTGGCGCTCGGAGGTCGGGTCCCCGGGTCCCCCGCCCGCTGTCCCACCTGCGCGCAGTGCGCTCCGGCTCCCCGTCTGCTCGGTGGGACGCTGGCGGGGCCCGCACCTTGGCTGAGCTCGGCAGACTGTGGCCCACGGGCCAGACCAGCCCAGAGCCCGTTTTCTTTACAGCCCTCGAGCTGAGAAGGTCTTCTACGTTTTCGAAAACAAAGAACACGTGACCTTACGTGGCCCGCAACAATAATCGACCGCCCGGCCCTGCCTTAGAGGGTTGCCGTGAAGAATATAGGTGAGGCCAGTGCTGGCTCAAAGTAAGCTTGCGATACAAAATAACACATGCACAACCATCGACGTCTCCAGAAATAAACGGTCACAGGGCCAGATTCTGCATTTCGTCTGGGTGAACATTCACTCCTTTCCTCCAGAAAACAGACAGAAACACATAAAGAGCTACATCTGGATTATTATGGCCACAGGTTACTTGTCAAATTAAAAAGCTGCTGGTAATCCAGTTTTATGTACTTGGAATATGGAGAAAGGAAAACAAGTTATTTTCCCTTCTAGCGGTAGAAGAGAGCCTAGAACGTGAGCGTTTGACTCCATTTCATGTGTTAAGAAAGAGACATTTTAAAATGAGAACAAGTCCTTAAGTAGGTATTGTAAAATGCAAAACCGATTTAGCAACAGTACGAATGCTGGTTTCGGCGAAAAACAACTCTGCGGTGGAAATTCACTTAGGATGGAGAAGCTACCATGAGATCCAGGTGGAGGCAACGTGAAGCCAGCCTTTCAAAATCGGATTAGACCAAAGTTTTCAAACGAGAGAGAGAGAGAGAGAGAGAGAGAGAGACGCCTGGCCAAACTAGCCTGAGGATACGGTGGACTAGTTTTGGACACACACAGTGTTTCCCAAAGCACGTCTGCAAACCCTGGACCTCGGGGATGCTGTGTGTGTGTGTCCGTCCGTGTGGCAGAGGAAAGTTCTAGGGTCTAAGCAGGGAAGACACAGCACAGTACACTGTCCTCTCATGAAGTCACAACGCACAACAGGACGTTAAAGGTCCGGGACCACCGCGGTGCAGGAAACCGGTGACCGTGTGGCCCGACCGCTGCACTCCGCACGGCACGGCACGCGGGGGCATCACGGACAGTGCGTGCTCTGCAGGGCGTTGTGGACACGTGGAACGTCATGCAGCTGTCACCTCGTTAACAACGCACCGGGCACCTGCCCTTCTCTTTTTGAACAAGTACTCTAACAGCAGCAAAAAGCTGCAATGTTCGCATTGTAACCAGGTGCCCTCAATACTCCTAGCCAGCTTCTAAAATTGCTGTTTGGCAAGGAACCCGCAGAACAAAGTACCCTGTTCACTCACCAACGTTAAGAAAAATTCAGTAGAGCCAAGTTTTGCATGTTTGGATCAGAAGAGAAGCCAGAGACGTTCTGTTGCCGTCAAGGCTGGGCTTTCTGTTCCGAAACGAGACCGGGCAGGCCGCTTGTGTGGATTCTCTGGGTAAGTTCCATTTATTAATCATTGTACAAAAAAATCTTGGCATTCATTTGAAGAGAAAAGAAGTCACTCTATCCAAATAGTTAGTACTTTAACATTGTGAAAGTCCTACTTTGTTATAACAGGACTTCTTAAAATGGAGAAAACTTTTGGAAAAAATTTTAAAAAGAAACTTATGATTTATTAGAGTACAGGAGATCCAAAACACGTTTTTAGAAAAATATAAAGTGCCCAAATACCAACTTACACAGGTGACACAGGCTTCCTGGAGCCAAATGAAGCATTCATGAAGAAACACATTTAAAAACGGTCTAGATACATATTTACATTGGGTCAGTAAAGGTAAAACCATCCTTCTTGGCTTTGATGTTACTCTAAGGAAAAAGGAAATCAAACCAGAAAACCAACAATTATAACTCAGCATGCTCCACAGTTTCTTAGTAATGCATCTGGTTAGTATTACCTCTGGATTAACTAGTTCCCACCTTCAAACGAGAGTAGTGTAAGACCCCCGGCCTCGGCGGGCTGGGTGCTGTGAGTGGTCACATTTCCCAGGCCGATCGAAACCATCAGGCTCTGGATCTGACTGGCGACAGCGAGCTGGGGCTGGCAGGGGCCGCCAGACCCTCGCCTCTTTCTAATCACTGCTCACCAGCCGTCAGTGACTAAGTGGTCTCGGGTGGCCTCCCCAAACCTCGGTCATCCCAGGGCTTCCAAAGCGGGAAATGAGGCAGTCATCAAACAGGGTGTGGGGAACCACATGCAAATGCACAGAAGGGTGGCGAGGCGGGGTCGGATCACAGCCCCCGAAGCCTCGCTCACCAGAGCGACTGGATTCTTTGCAACTCAGAGAGGAACTAACTCCCGAAGGTAGCTTCTACTGGTTAACTACGAATTAGCTAGCTCGCGTGAGAACTGGCAGGCCGAGAGTGGCGGGCGCTCGGGGCTGTGAGGGCCTCGGTGCCCCTGAGCTCAGGGACCAAGGGTGGGGGGCGGGAGCCAGTGGGACCTTCAGGGCAGCGGGGACTCGAGAAAGCAGGGCGCTCCCGCCTCCTTCCCCACGGATCGACACTCCTCAGGTTAAAGACGTTTTACCTGAGTCCACCCTGCCACAGCCGGCAGGGTCGAAGAGTGATTCTAAGGGATGACGGGGGACACGGACCCTCCTCTTTCCTCTTTAAAAAATGCATAAGGTTCATTATTTCTTTTTTTCTGATTACAAAAGTGAAACCTCCTTTAGGTCTTTGGAGACCACGGAGTGTGGTTTCTAAAAATGAACATTCTAACACCAGATTGTACTTCCTACTATAAAGAGAACCCATCACTGACTTAAGATCTATTTATGATACTGGAATAATTTTTAAAATTAAAGGAGAGAAAAAAGTAGTTATTTCAAAGGGAAGGAGAGTAGACGAATGTGGGAAAATCCATCCATAAAGGCCATTACGGTGCACTTTCTCACAAGATTTCACGTAAGGAAACAGAAAACTGGGGATTCGCAGACAGGAGCACGGACCTGGGAGGAACGTGGCGGGCAACGCTCTGCCGTGCTCCCGCTTCAAATAAAGGAAGAGATAAAGCGGCTGAAATCTGTTTCACGTATTGGAACAAATAAAGCCGAACGGTTCTGATGACCAATCCGCGTGTTCGCGTCCCCGCCGCTCGGATGCTGCTACCGTCGCTCGCAGCCTCGCCTCTGAAGAAGCAACTACACGCAGGGCGAAAAGACGAGCGGTCCCGACTCCGGGCCGCGCGCGCTCCACGGCGAAACCAGAAGGGAACCGGTGCAAACATGGAACCCCATCCGTCCGGCAAATGAAACGGTCGGAGACGAGTGTAGACAGACGTAACGGGAAGTGGGCGGGAAGGATGAGTCTACGAGTGTCGACTGTGAGGCCTCATGAAGACAGAGTGTCACAAACTGTCACCACAGGACAAGCACACAAGCCATGCCACTGAACACAGTGCCGTCAAATGAATTCACTAGTGTAGGCGGAGAGCGACATTGTCTTTGCAGCTGGAGGAGAGCACACGTTGTTTAAACTTGGTGGGAGGCAACCAGCGCTACTGGTTAGGTGCTTTCCTGGTGGTGTGAATCCAGAGGGATCCGTGGAGACGTCTTCTTCCGGAATCCTGTTCTCCTGGAGACAGCGGCAGCGGCAAAGGCTCGGTGTCCTCTACTGGACGCTACTCTATGTCCTCCTTCTTCGCACTGTAAATATTCTGCACCGTTTCATACACAGACTCCAGGTCCTCCGGGTACCGGATTTCTAGCTCCGCGTTCGGGATGTAGTGAGTGCCGGTAAACTCTGAGAAATAGCGTCCCACGTCAGGGTGTGAGATTTCTTGAGGCTCCACATTATATTCCAGGTTTTCTGTTGGCAAAGAGGCACAGGGACATTCCTATTAACACGGACACTTCTGTAGCATCTTTTATCCAGAGAGCGTCCTATCTCTCACCCCCTTTCGCGCAGCAGGATTGAGGTGGAGAAGGAGAGGCCTGTTTATGGGATCTGAAGCAGGTAACAGGACCAAGGCAGCGGGGGCGGTGGGGACAGTGGAGGGCTGGAGGAATGGGCCCCTCCGGCTCCGCACTAAACAGAGTGTTTCCTATTCTCTGAGCAAGAAGTCTGCCCCGGCAAACGTCCAGCCTTTCGGGACCGGCAAACTACAGATGCGTCACGGTCCTCTGACTTGATCGTGCAAACAGCCAAGCGTAAGGGACCAGGGCACCCCAGCCTGCCCGATGTCTGCCACAGGTTCACCCTGTGAAGCCCCCACACCACGTGGCTACAAGTCCGGCACCTGCCACCCGTCTCCTCTACTGACCGGAGCTTCCACACAGACCTCACTTCGCGTCGCCCCCCGCCCGGTGCCTTCCGATCCCGGCTGGTGCTTGTGCAGCGAGCCTGCTCTGGGCTGTCAGGAACCCGTGGGAGGAGTCGACGAGCGGCTAGCACCTCCAACCTGTACGGATGTGGGTTATCACTACTTGTGCGGTCTCCTAGGAAACCACACTACCTCCTCTCCCTGCTCGCCATTCTGCCACTAGAGAAACAGAAAGACTCCTTCAAAACAGAACGACGAAAACCACCAGAAGACAACACGTACAAGCTATTTAAAAGGCTGAAATCCTAGGGCCGCCTAGGTGGCTCGGTCGGTTGGGTGCCTGACTCTTGATTTCGGCTCAGCTCGTGATTTCACGGTTTATGAGTTCAAGCCCTGCAGTGGGCTCTGCACTGACAGCACGGAGCCTGAGTGGGATTCCCTCTCCCTCTCCCTCTCCCAATAAATACATTAAAAAATAAAATAAAAAAGGCTGAAATCCTTTCATATCGCTTCTCCCTAAAAAACTTTTGAAAAATGGCTCCCCCGAGGGCCCAATGAAAGGACAGTGTCTTGAGCCCCCCACATCCAGGAGAAGCTGAGCCACGCCCCCCACAGCCCGGCACCAAGAGGAGCTGGGCCAGGCAGATCTTCCCGCTCGTACTGGGGACCAGGGCAGTCTCAGTTCTGATCGACAGCCACACTCTGCACAGCCTATCACTCAAATTAATTCAACTGAGTCTCTGTGCAAGCCTAGCCCAGGGCCTAACACAAACAGTGCAGCCAACTGTCCCTAAAACAGCTTGGTTAAACATCCTGAAATGCAAATTCAGGACATTCAGCGCCCTCCACCCAGAGGCCCTGCATCCCCAGCGTCTCCAGCCTCCACCGGAGCATCATTTGGAAGCGCTGACTTTAACTGATGTTGGGAAGGGGAAGGAATTGCGTGATTCAATCCAGAACTTTTTTTTTTTTTTTTTTTTAACAAAACAGGAAGGGATTTAAAGAAATTTTGGGCTAACAGCGGCTGTGTTTCTTCAGACTGCGTTAGAAGGACATACTCGGGGGCACCAGTCTGAGACTCAGTGCTGCCGAGGAAAACACATACAATCCGTATGCGAGGGTGAACACCGTGAGGTGACCCTAAGCTTGCTTAGTGAGGGCGCGAGAGCGGTCCAATGGTCCACTGCAGCTCACGGTGGCCATCACGGCACATTAATCCTGCACAGGACAGGCAGCCGGGAAACAAGTGACCTGTTTCCCACATCCTGCAACGCAAGGGGGAGGGGAACTCCACACTGCACCGAAGGAGCCCGGAGGCCACACGGCAGGGCCGTTCTGTCCACGGCACACTGTGCATCTCTCTTTTCCACGTGGGCACTCCCAGCCAGGGAGTGTGCCAGGCACTACGACGGCCAGCCAGGCCCCAGCTGACAGTGCGCACGCGTTGTTGCACAAGGGGCCCCTGTCACAACTCCCATCTGCAGCTGAGTACTCCGTGGCACAGACAGCAAGACCTGGCCCCGGACGTATTGGGACTCAAACCCAGACAGTCCAGCTCCAGAGCTGAGGGCGTCAGAGTAGGAGACACACGACGGGGGGTGGGGGTAGGGGGCAGGGGCTCATGGATGGAGAAGCGAGGACTGGCTGGACGGCCCGCTGGGGCCCCAAGAGGGCAGCGCAGGCTCTGGCTGACGGTGCTCTGTGGATGCAGGGGCCCGAGGTTTTCCAGAAGGGAGACTGAGTAGTCTGTGAACACGGATAGCTGCTGTTACACTAGACCTCTACAGAAAACTTTCTTTCTTTAGGTTTTACAGGTTTCTTCTTTCTTGTTAATATTTACTTACTTATATATTTTTATAACTAGGCTCCATGCCCAGGGCACAGCCCGACGAGGGGCTTGAACTTACAACCCTGAGATCAAGATCTGAGCTGAGATCAAGGGTCAGGCGCTTCACCGACTGAGCCACCCAGGTGTCTGGTTTTATAGGTTTCTAGAGCTGCCAACTAGAAAAAACAAGTGTAAAAAAACCCCTCAGATGTTTACAAATGCCACTGGCTGAGAAAATGCCCCTTCCTGCAACTGTGCCTGCCGCCATCTTCCCTGGCCAGGCCTCTGGGTGCAGCCACGGCCAAGGTGTTTTAACCAGGGCAGCTGCCGAGGGGCCTCGTGTTTTCTTGCCGAGGAACGCACAAGTATTAGGGGGAGGGTCTGGACTCTGGGGATACCACCGAGAGGCAAAAAAGCTGTTTTGCTCTGAAAGGACCACAGTCACCTGTCACTGGTAGGCACGATGGAAATATTGAAAATAAAAAGAATTCAAGTGGGTCATTCAGAACAACTGCTCTATTGCCAGTTTGTGGAGAGCGGTGGTTCTCAACTGGGGGCTGTTCTGCCCCTTGCAGGACAATCAACAGGATGTGAGGACGGGTCTGGTTGTCACAAGGGGGGCTGCCACTGGCATCAGGTGGGAGGAGGGCAGGGCCGCCGGTCAACAAACGCACACGACAGTCCCCACCACAAAGGACGGACTGGACCAAAATGGCAACTGCAACTGCCCTGGCAATTCAGGTGTACGTTTTAGCACCGCTTCACCCTTTTTTCCCCTTCCTTTTTCTGGATATTCAGTAGCAGCTCCTAAGGGTTGGGAAGAGGACAGAAAGGTCAAGGCCAGGTTACGGTCATGGATCTGGGAGAAGACGTGACCCCACAGCGGCTGCACAGAATCCTGTGTGTGGGCCCAAAAAGAGGCACGGACAGCACAGACCAGCTGGGAACCACATGGGGGGTCAGCAGCGGTGACCCTCACAGCCCCATGCCCGGCTGGTAAGGAGGGGCGGGGCCCGGATTTTGTGCATTACCTGCCCAGGCTCCTAGCGAAACAGGAGAGAAGGTACTAACACGAAAACGCTTTTGAGGAAAAGTGGGACAAAGTTGAAAAAAATTGACCTGAAGAGTAATGAAAAATCTAAGCAATACTGAAGTAAGTAAAATATCAAACAGGGCCTACCTAAAAGTCCCAGAGAAATTTTTTTGTCAATTTTTTTTAACGTTTATTTATTTTTGAGAGATAGAGCTGCGAATGGGGCAAGGGCAGAGAGAGAGAGAGGGAGACACAGAGTCCGAAGCAGGCTCCAGGCTCCCGGCTGTCAGCATAGAACCATGAACTGTAAGATCGTGACCCGAGCTGAAGTCAGACGCTTAACCAACTGAGGCACCCAGGCGCCCCAAAAGTCCCAGGGAAATCTTAAGAAGTCTTTCCCAATTCCCTTGACGTTTTTCACAGAAATGTCTGCTTATTTCTGAAAGAGAGAGAGAGAGAGAGGGAGGGAGGGAGGGAGGGAGAGAGTGTGTGCACGGGCATGAGAGCAGGAAAGGGGCAGTGAGAGAAGGAGACAGAGGATGTGAAGCAGGCTCCGCTCTGACAGCAGAGAGCCCAATGTGGGGCCCAAACCCACGAACCATGAGATCATGACCCGAGCTGAAGTTGGATGGTTAATTGACTGAGCCACCCAGGTGCCCCGTGTCTGTGTTATCTTATTTTCAGCTACCCAGGGGACACCTGGCCAGCTCAGTTGGTAGAGCATGAGACTCTTCATCTCAGGGTCATGAGTTCAAGTCCCATGTTGGGCATGCAGCCTACTGAAAACAAATTTCAGCCGCCCAGATATGTAAGTACAGTCCTGTAAACCTATGGGACCACCAAGCAGAGTCCTCCCCTCTTGAAGTAGCTAGACATAACTACATAGAAAGAGAACTTGGTATTGTTTGTGTCTATTATGTGAAACATACCGTAAGCATTTATCTGCAACTCGTTTAGTTGCAGCTTCGCATTCCGCAGTCTGACAGACCCCCAGTTCACCTGGCGAGCCTTTGAATGACACTGCTGTCCCATTCCGACAAGAACACAGACACACGTCTGAGTGTGTCTCCAGTGGAAGGAGTGGGGGTGGAACGGCCAGGACACAGGAGAGTGAGCACATCAACCTCTGAAATGGCTGAGAACGTGCACTCCACCTCCCACGGGGGCTCCTCACGCACCTGCCGGCACACGCGGACGGCCACGGACGGCTCGTGGGTGGACACTCCCGCTTGAAAGTGTAAGACAAATTATGGAGACGGGAGCTGACGCTCACTGAGGCACCCCACGTCCCTGGTGTTCCCGGAGGAGCTTTGTCATTCTATACAGAACACACGTCAGAATGGGATTTTCACACTGTGCTGAATTCCTGGCCGTCCGAGGTGGGCAGCTGACTCCCGTTCAGACCATCTGTGATGTTCACTTTCTGCAGTAGCTAAGTATGGGGGAGGTGGGGTGGGAGTGTGGAGGAGAGGGGCGGGGAGCTGGGCACGAGGTGCTGCCCCTCCCCCGGTGTCTGGAAAGTGCTGAAGTGTGCCCCCTAGTGGGAGCAAAAGCGAGCCCCCTAGTGGGAGCAAAAGACACTATACAGCACCCCACTTGGGTTTAGCTGAAATCTCACATATTGAGAGAAAAATTCTCTCAATTATGCAGACTAAAACTATTCGAGGATGTCATGCATGTATGTGGCTTAAAATTCACTCTTCAACTCTCTGTGGAGAGCTTAGAATTAGGGAAGCATTCATCAGTGGGCTCTACACAACAGGATTACCAGAGCCAAAGGATGAACATTTAAATCACGAAAACGTTTAAAAACAAAGTAATTTGATGCAAATAAATTAAACTGGAAATGTTCAAAGAATACTTAAATAAGTGGGGTTTTTTTTTTGTTTTTTTTGTTTTTTAAGATTTTATTTTTCAGTAATCTCTGCCCAACACGGGGCTTCAACTCACAACCCCCGAGATCAAAGGCTACATGCTCGGGGTGCCTGGGTAGCTCAGTCGCTTAAGCCATCCAACTCTTGATTTCAACTCAGGTCATGATCTCATCGTTTTTGAGTTCGAGCCCCACGTCAGGCTCTGTGCTGACAGTGCAGAGCCTGCTTGGGATTCTCTCTCTCCCTTTACCCCTCCCCCACTCACACACACAGGTGCTCTCTCTCTCTCTCTCTCATAAATAAATGAGCTGAAAAACACATATATAAAAAAACCTTTTTTTTTATTAGCATTTTTTTGTTAATCTTTATTTCTTTTTGAGATACAGAGAGACAGACCACAGGCGGGGGAGGAAGGGAGAGAGAGGGAGACACAGAATCTGAAACAGGCTCTAGGCTCCGAGCTGTCAGCACAGAGCCCAAAGCGGGGCTTGAACCCACAAACCTTGAGATCATGACCTGAGCTGCAGTCGGACGCCTAACCAACTGAGCCACCCAGGCGCCCCTATAAAAAAATCTTACATAGGGGAGCCTGGATGGCTTAGTCGGTTAGGCGTCTGACTCTTGATTCCAGCTCAGGTCATGACCTCATGGCTTGTGAGACCGAGCCCCATGCTCTGTGCTGACAGCAGGGAGCCTGCTTGGAATTCTCTCTCTCCCTCTCTCTGCTCCTCCCCTGCTTGCATTCTCTCTTTCTCAAAATAAATAAATAAACATTAAAACAATCAAAAATGAAAATAAAACCTTATTAAAAAAGGAAAAAAAGTCACATGCTCTACCAACGGAGCCAGCCAGGTGTCCCAGTGTGTTTGTTCTCTCTCTCCCTCTGCCCCTGCCCCCACTTGGCATTGTCTCCCTAAAGAAAAATAAATAAATAAATTAACTCAGGAATTTACGGGAGAGGGGAAGAAGTGAGAGGGAAATAAGCAAGGAAGGAAAAAGGGGGCGGGGGGAGGGGACAGGAAAGCTCTCGTTCACAGAAATGAAAGAGAAGGGCAGCATTTGCAACCCTCCTGCAATAATTTAGGCAAGGAGATTCAACAGGTACTAAAACAAAAATAAGGGTTCAAGTTATCGGGAACAGGATATTCACGGGACGTCACAGTGTTAGCTGCAAAGGGAAAACTGTGTCTTACATCGATCTTGGCTAAGTGACCAAACTCCGCCTACCACCAGTGGGACATCGATCACACGGGCTCTGGAGGAGATGCAGGAGACACACACAGCATCTGACAGTGAGCATTCGAGCCAAAAATATGCACCTGATCTAATCCAGCCTCAGACTCTGCTTCCAGTTTGCAGATAATGCAGAGAAGGAAACAGTGAGACACACGCGGAATGTTAGGCGTTCGCGAGACAACCGGCCTGGACTCTTCAAGAAGTCAGTCGCAGGAGAAAGGAAGAAAACGAGGTGAGGAATGAGGAATGAACGGGTCTTAGGAAGAGAAAAGGCTCTGCCGTTGGAGATAGCAACCAAACGCAGTGCGAGGATCCTGGCTGGATCACGACGAGCGGCAAGCGGCTATCAAAGCCGGGCTGGTGGCAAGTGGGAAACGGGGCCGCTGACCGGGCATCAGACAGCACACGTTTACTTGTCACGCGTGGCGATGTGACTGTGGCAACGCATGGAAACATCCTATTCTTACACGACGCCTGATTAAGCATTCGGGTCGTTAGGTCTGCAATAGTCTCTCAAAAAGTTCAGCAGAAACCTAAAATCTCTACCTACAGATAAAACAAATATGGTAAACGCTAGCTGTTGAATCTAATGGACGGTGTATGGGGTATTCGATGTATACTTCTGACCGTTTTGCATATTTGAAAATCCTCTTAATCCAAAGTTGTAAAAACAGTTAGCATCTTATTAATGACGTGCTATTTACACTCACCTCATTATTTTGCACTTCTTTTTTAAATTAACTTATTTATTTTGAGGGAGAGAGCGTGAGCGAGGGAAGGGCAGAGAGAGGAGGAGAGACAGAGTCCCAAGCAGGCTCTGTGCTGTCAGCGCAGAGGCCAAGTGGGGCTCGAACCCCTGAACTGCAAGATCATGACCTGAGTCGAAATCAAGAGTCGGACGCTCAACCGACTGAGCCACCCCGCCAGCACCACTGCATCTGTGTCTATAAGCTTCTCTGTCAGACAGATGTGAACATCCACTGGGGTCTGGAGCACCCCGCGGCATGGACTCCTCACCAGACGGGCAGACTGGGGTCTGGCTCTACATGCACAGAGCTTGCGACGGAGAGAGAGGGCCAGATGGTCAACGGGAAATCCTGCAATTCCCATGAAGGTGTGAGGACTCGGAAGGGGCGGGGGGTGTCAGGGAGCTCGGAGCAGGGACAGCCGACCCAATCTGAGCCCTGTGGGGGAGCAGCAGGGGGGGAGAAAAGCTGCTGGAAGGAAGTGACGTTAACCTGAAGCATTAGAGAAAAGAGCCTGCTTGTGAGGGACAACCACCTGCACAAAGACTTGCGCGAAGGATGGTCTCAAAGAACAAGGTCTGGCTGGCTGGAGTGCGCCGGGGGCGGGAGCAGAGAGGAGGCTGTGGGATGGGGTCCAGGTCACCGCCATGCAGGGGAGTCTGGTGGAGGCCAGTGAGAGACGGCATGATACAGGCAAGGAGCAGGTGTGGCTGGAGTGTGGGGGGCAGGAATGGAAATCAGGGGATAGAAACAGGACAGACGTGCAGGAGACACAGCTGGTGTCCTCCACGGGCCGGACAGATGATGAGGGGAAGGACAGGGAAGAGATGGTGGCCCCAGAGCCCCTGAGCCCCTCGGAGCGCACAGGCCAGGATGCTCTCTGGTCCCGCGGCCCGGCACCTGGGAAACAGCGACCGAGGGCCGACAGGGCCCCGGGGCAGACGGACAGCGCTCGTAGGGGAATCCTGGCCGTCCACCTCTAAGAGCCTCTAAAAGTCTCAGAATTTCAAACTAAGAAAGGCAACTGCGAACCTTGTTCACATTCACTCAGCTCAATCTCAGTTTTAGAATGCAGAATCGCAACCAGATAGGAAGTTGTTTTGTTTTGTTTTTTAAGTCGTTACTACACCACAACTCTGATAAACCTGACATTACAGCACATGTTTGCTTAGATCTGTTTGAGATGAATTCCCCAATCTTCAATACAGACACCAAATTTGGAACACCTACAACTGCATACCCAGTTTTACCTACTCTGAAAAGCTCATTTTAAAGTTAGTATGTTTCTAGAAACTCAAACATTAAATGCTAGATGTCTTAATATCGACCGTACGTAAAGGGCAGCAAAGGCACACACACGGTGGAGCCCCGGACACTGGCCTGCGATGCTGGGGAAGGGACGGTGCCCTTCACTCTTGGGATATGTGACATGCAATGCTTACCAGGTGACTAGTGGGGGTGCAAGAGTCCACCAAATCATCCAATAATTTCTAAATCATTTGTTGGTTTTTAGACACTGTTGGTATGATTTTTTTTTTTTTTTTTTTTAATATGGCACAGCTTCAAAAGTTAAATAAAATCCCCATTGGCCCCTTCATCTAACAGGGGACACACAGACCCTTCTCCTACAACTGTCCCAGCACACTGATGGAGGTTAAGCTTCCTGCACAGCCTCAATGAACAGAATCTCTCTCAATTCTGTATACAACCCTCTCTCAGCTTCTGAGGAGTTAACATGAATAGGAAACTTTCTAGTCTGAGATTTTTATACATCCGAAATTTCTATTATTACATTTACCGACACAATACTGAGTTAGGTCAAACCTGATGCTTTAGGTCAGACACAAACAGGTGTGGCAATGACAGTTAAGGGCATGGCTCTCGGCCAACGTGTCAGGTTCAAATTCACACTTTGTTAGATTAAACTTGGAATGAGCCCACGCGCGTCAGTTTCTTCATGTACAACACGAGTATGATGAGGACAGTATTCCTATTCTCAAGTGGAGTTAATATACATCAGAACACTGCCTGTCACAGACCAGCACTACATTAGCATTTGTGGTTATTATTTTTTTTAGTAATCTCTACGCCCAACATGGGGCTTGAACTCACAACCCTGAGATCAAGAGTTGCAGGCTCTTCAGGTTGAGCCGGCCGGGCGCCCCACGTTTGTGTTTGTTTTTATTAATAAAACAAAAGCTGTGAATGCCTTGACAGGCAGCCATACAGTAAGTTCATCCCACTAAATGGAGGAACAAGGAAAAAGGAGACCCACACTGCAGGCATCTGCCTCTAACCTGCCTCTCCAGACTCCACCCACTCCCCCCTCACGAGTGCCCTGGACGAGCACCTATCAGGGCTGGCAGTGGCCCCAGACACCACCAAGCACCTGTAGACTACCAGGGGCTCTCAGAGCCAGTGCCGTGGGCTGCAGTTCCCACAGTGGCCACTTGAGGGCATCCCCGGGGAAGCAGAGCAGGCCGCCCGCCTCAGGATGCCAGAGACTGCAGGGGTGATCCTTCCAACACTGTCCACTCGGTGCCCTCCAGTTCAGGCAGACCATATGGGCAGGGCACTGGGCAGCAAGACTTTTGGGAATTTGGCAAAGGCAATGACAGAGGTCGGCAGAGGTCGGCAACAGCACTGGAACGGGGTCCTGGGTGTGGCGGTGATGGAGGGAAGAATCTAGGGGCAGCGACTAACCCAAGGCATGGCTGCAGCACGGCATACCCACCCATGTTTAGCAGAATACTGGCCCTGATGAGGTTAGCCATCTCTAAATAAACTGATGACTGTGCCCACAATATTGGAGCGCTCAAATGTGCGCTTAAAATGTGCCTGTGTGTCACTACAGGTACAGACAGGACTAGTTACTCACCTTGGGCTGCATATCTACAAGAACCATCCTCCACCAGAACATTATAGAAAGGCTGATGATGGCCATGAGGCAGGCTGTGGACGTTCATGTTTCGGATCCATTCGTGTCCCATCATGCAGGTAGGGTCCCAGCCATAGATCACACAGTTATAGCCATACCTAATTAACATAAGAGCAAGGGCAAATCAATTCCCTGGACCCTGTCACAGCAACTATGAAATATATAAACGATGGCTTGGCTTCTCTTAAGTTCATGTTCTTACAAATTTACCTGCTTTTATCCCTGTTAATAAGCATTTTTCAGGACACTCTTGGCTCCCTTTACAAACCCCTCTTATTATCAAGATAGCACTTCAGGTGGAAAAAAACAGACTTCAACGGAGACTCACAGGACAACTGGTTATCCAAATGGAAAAAGGGATCAGGACCCAGGCCTGAGAACAGCGCACAGTGTCCTAGGGGGACAAAGGCCTGGATAGAAAACACAGAATTTGTAGGCTAGCTTCATGACACAGGACATAAAAAGAGTTCTTAAACCAGATATGAAAAGTACAGCCATAAGGGAAAAGAGTGCTCAATTTAATAGTATTAAAAGGACCCAGATTCAAGCAGACTATAAAAAACTACAGGACAACTGGGGAAACAGGAACCCTGACTAGACCTAAGTGAGGAGGTGAAGGAGTTGTTTTTTTCTTAGATACAAGAGGATGGTAAATGTACTTTTAAAGGAGACAGCAAGGCCTTACCTTTTAGGTACACACACTGAAACAGCTACAGGTGAGCCACAGATGGAATGACATCTGGTACCAGCTTCCAGGGAGGGGCGGGGTTAGGGGGATGAAAAGAGTGAAGGCAGACCCTCACGACAACTGTTGAAGCTGGTTATGGGAGCATCGTCTGGTTCACTATCCTCGTCTCTACTCATATATGCTTGAAATTTCCATATTAAAGTTGAAGAAAAAAAAGAATGCACTAAAAGGATAAAAAATACTAGCCCCAAACTGGGAAAAGATATTGGCAACGTATATGCACACAGACACAAGTGACAGGATAAAGGACTGAAAACCCCTAAGAAAGATGAATAACTCAAATGAAAAACAGGAAGACTTGAAGATGCGCTTAATAAAAGGAAACTTGAATGAGCTTCTTTTCCAGGTTCACGAGCCCATCCGCGTAGGCAACCGGGGAAATGCAAACGAAAACCACAATGAAATACCAGTCGCCATTTACTCTGTAAGTGCATTTTTAAAAGTCTGGCAATAACACGTAGGGGAGAACAGGACCCTCCGCTCCCAGCCTGCCGGTGGCACGTAAATCGTAACCGGCACTGTCGCTGTGGACGCGGTTGAGTTTTGCCTAGTCAATCGACCATGAGCTTGCCCTACAGACGGGCAAGCCCTACCTGCAACTCCGATTCACAGGGATGGAGATAAACGAAGCGTCAGGACAACGAGGAAATGAGCGGAAACCCCCCCCCAGCTTACAGCTCTCCCATTAGAAGACCCTGAGCGAGGACAGCGAGACTCTTCTTACAAAACGAAAAGGGTAGATGCGGTTCAGACCAGCTCGGCCTCGGGCGACTCCCGCGGTGGCCAGTCCGTCGCGGCGGCTCCCGAGACGCGTGCTGGCAGGCACGCGTGTCCTCTGCAGCCGCGTGGGGATGGCCGCCACGGGCACTCACCTCTTATGCTTCATAATGAGCCCAATGGAGTAGCAGACGTCTCTGTGCTTCTCGTGGGAGCGCAGCTTCACCTCCACACCCACCTCCTCCTTCTTGCGCTCGATGTGCTCTAACGTGTGCTGCACCAGATAGCCCACCGCCCCGTGCTGCCCGGGGTCTAGGGTTTGAATGTGCTGGAGGATGTCAAGCACCTTCAAGACAAGACAGAAAGACTAGGAGATAATATTTTCATTTAGGCCTTTTCTTTTTTGCGGCACAGGATTTAGAGCTACCTAACCTGGCACAAGACGGCAAGCTGGGGGCCGTGCTGATGCCCCCCACGTCTGGGAGCTGGTGGTCTCCCCTCTAACGCCGGGCACTGGTCCCACAGCAGATTCAACCAGCGGGAACGTGGGAATTATTTGGAAACACGGTGGGCCAGAACGAGCGAGGGGTGAGGAGGCAAGAGCCTGCCACCCACGGACATGTCTGGATTAGGGGAACTCCAACAGAAGGTGGTAACACTCTTGCTGGTCAGTGTGGGGATTCCATTCTTTATACACAGAAAGGAGAGGGTTTTAATACATCGCTGACCAACTGGGAAGAAAAGTAACTGCTCAGCTGCTTCAATCCAGATCAAGGGGACGTGTGACAGAGCTGCCTCGACTACCCAGGGGGAAGGGGCTACACAGAAGCCACGGAGTGATGCCCGTGAGCTTAGCTGATGAAGCCGTGGGTCTCAAGGTTCTGAACACGTACCGATCATTTTCAGCTATTTTAACTCGCAGTGCAATTCCGCACGCACTCAAGTGGACAAGGAGAAACCACATCTATGTGCAATTTAAATGACTAAGCTGCTCGCGGCAGAGCTGACTCCAAGGTTATGTTCTCCTACCGTACACAGTGCTGCTAAGGAAACCTGCAAGTTCAAATAAAGTTTTACACACACACGCGCGCGCACACACACAAAATCACTTAGCACCTATGATGCCATTTAGCAGAGGGTCTCTGACATGTTCTTCTTTTGGAAACAGGATCTTTTCCTATTTACTGAGCCCTAAGACAGAGTAGGTAAGCAGACAGAGTGACCTATATTCTAGTCCCAGATCCAGCAAATGGTTTTTACCTTTAAGTTAGTTTATTCACGTTATCAGATGATGACTAGTAACTGTCCTATTTCCTGATGTATTTTGACCCACCAAAAGTGCTGTGAAAATTAGCTTTTTGCAGGGCACCTGGGTGGCTCAGGAGGTTAAGCACCCGACTCTTGACTTTGGCTCAGGTCAGGATCTCACAGTTCATGAGATCGAGCCCTGAGTCTGGCTCCGCGCTGAGTGCGGAGACTGCTTGGGATTCTCTCTCCCCACTCCCCTGCTCCTCCCATGCAAACACGTGCACTCTCTCCCTCAAATACACAAACATAAAGAAAACACCAAAACCTAGTTTTTTGCAGTGTAAGATGTTATTATGAAACCCACTCCTAACCTCCAGATTGGTATTTGCAGGATCTCAGTATTTTGTGAATGCTTCTTCTCCACTGATCACTGATTCGTGCCAAGCCCATCACATTTATTTCATTTCATCCTCCCAATGTGAAGTATAGTCAATGCTGATTTCCAAAGAGGAATCAGGCATCATCAAGTTAAGGAACTTGCTGGAGGTCCCAGAGTATGAAAGTGTGGAGGGAGAATGTGGACCGGGGGGTGCTGACTCCAAACCTAAGGTCGCAACCACCTTCTTACCAGAGCAAGAGCAGGAGCATTTTAATTCATTGTTAGGAAAACTTTCAAACCCATAAAAACTGGGGTGCCTGGATGGCTCAGTCGGTTAAGCATCTGACTCTTGATTTCTGCTCAGGCCATGATCTCACGGTTCACGAGCTCAAACTCCATGCTAGGCTCTGGGCTGATAGTGAGTGCCGAGTGTTGCTTGCGATTCTCTCTCTCCCTCACTCTCTGCCCCTCCTGTGCGAGTGCCCTTTCTTCTCAAAATAAGTAAATTAAAAAAAAAAAAAAAAATCAGTAAGGTTGCTTAAAACACACACACACACACACACACACACACACACACACACACACACACACACACAAATGGACAGAATGGTATAACCCTAAGCACCTCAAACTCAGCTTCAACCAGTATCAACTGAGAGCCAATTTCCATCCACCACCCACCTTTGCTTTAATTTGTACTGTGCTTTACTTTGGGGGACACTAATCATATTCATCCTCTGAAGCTAAAAGCATCGGATCTGAACGGTGAGTTCTATTTCCGGCGCTTGCGTGTGGCTTTCCTCCTGTTCCCATATGCAGCTCCAACTACAGCCGACCCTTGAACAACACGGGTTTGAACTGCATGGGTCCACCTATATGAGGATTTTTTCCAGTACGGGACCGTAATTGTATTTCCTCTTTCTTGTAATTTTCTTGGTAACATTTGCTTTCCTCTAGCTTACTTTATTATGAGAATATAGTATGTTACACATAAAACATGCACAATATGTTAACTAGCTAGTTGTTATCCGAGAGGCTTCTAATCAACAGCAGGCCATCAGTTAAGTTTTGAGTCAAAAGCTATGCATGGAGTTTTGACTGTGTCAGGGGTCAGCACCCCTACACCTTCCCCCCCCAACCCCGCTCCGTCTGTGCAAGGGTTGACTATAGTTACTTTTTTAAAAATGTTTACTTATTTTGAGAGAGAGAGAGAGAGAGAGAGCATGAACAGGGGAGGGTCACAAGAGAGAGGGAGACATGGAATCTGAAACAGGCTCTAGGCTCTGAGCTGTCAGCACAGAGCCCGACACGGGGCTCAAACCCACGAACCATGAGATCATGACCTGAGCCGAAGTTGGACGCTTAACCGACTGAGCCACCCAGGCGCCCCAATTATAGTTACTTCTGACCACACTTCTGCTACATTCTACACATACAGCTTCCCTCCCTAACTAGCAGCCCCTCCCCTGCAGATAAGTGCAACAGACCTATCTTGGGAGTCTTGTAAGCACAGGGGAAGGCTTAAACTCCCTTGTAGCATCAGGAAGAGACAAGGTTCAGGGGTAATTACCACTCCCTGTCCCCAGATGTGCAGATGACAGGGTGAAGGGAGAGGGTAGAAACAGAAAAGATACCATGACAGGGGCCTGGTGTGCTCCTGAAGGACAGTACTGATGACAGCGGCAGGGGTGGGGGGTGGGGGGCGTTATGATGTCTCCAAACACATGTCTAGGCTGACAATCCCAAGAGCCCACAATTTTGGGGGTAGGGATCTTGGAACACAGGGGTCTGTCACTCATGATTGGCAACCTTTAGCATAAGGAGCCCGAGAGTAACTGCGGCCTTGTGGCCCACATGGTGTCGGACCCAACTACTCTCCTCTGCCCCCTGTGGCTGGAGAGTAGCCAGCGATAAAAAAGCAAGCAGATGGGCCTCTTTCGAAACGTGCCTTTGATAAAACATATCCACAAATCCAGGCAGCAGAGTGTGCTGACCCTGTTCTGTCCCGGCTACAGGTTTCCCCTGTGGCTCTCTGTGAAGTGCCTGGCTCCATGCTGCAGACCTCCACTTGGCTGGGGGCTCTTCTGCTTTTGGGGCTTCAGCCACCAGACGCTGATACGGGGAGCCCCTGCCAGATGTCCTCAGACAGCTGCACTCAATGGCCCCGCTCGTATCCAATCCAACAAACCCCAAACTGAACACTTTCTCCTGCCCCTGAAACAAGCCTGTTCTCCAAACACCCGTTTTTTTTGAGGGGTAGGGGGCGAGGGGCAGAGAGAGAATCCCAGGCAGGTTCAGCACTATCAGCACAGAGCTCGGTGCAGGGCTCGAACTCACGAACCACTGTGAGATCATGACCTGAGCCGAAATCAAGAGTTGGATGCCCAACCAAATAAGCCACCCAGGCGCCCCAATACCCACCCAGTACAAAGCCCAACATGGGGCTCGAACTCATGACCCGGAGATCAAGACCTGAGCAGAGATCAAGAGTTGGACGTTTAACCGACTGAGCCACCCAGGCGCCCCATCCAAATACCCACTTTTAACGCGCCCAAACAGTCTCCCTTGTTGGAAAATCTGGATATCCTCTCCCTCATTATCTAACAAAGATCTTAATCACTCGTCCAAACCATTTTTTTGAGCACCTCCTGCGTCTCGGGCCTTGGGCGGAGAGCCAGGGGGGCCGCTACCCTGAAGAACCACACAGATGCGGTCCTCGCCCTCAGGGAGCCCGGTCCCTGGCGAAGGCACAGTACACACACAGCCACAGTGTCCTCAGAAGACATTCTGCGGCAGCGCAAGCACACGGCCGGCAGAGCAGGGGACCTGGACTGCCGCGGACGGGCTGGGGAAGGGGTTTCGGAGGCGCAGCCAATGGGACCGAGGCCTAAGGAAAGGCGTTTGGGGCAGCGCCGGGGCGCGCACCAAGCCCTGAGGCGAGAGAACACGGGCGAGTGGAGGGCGCGGCCGGGCAGCACAGCGTCCAAAAGGGGCAACCGTGAGCACCGAGGCAGCTGAGGCTGGCAGGGCCAGACCGCCGAGAATCTAGTAAGCCATGACGAAGAGAATGAGCCTGATCTTCACGACACCGAGGCAGCCACTCGGAGGGTTCTGAGCACTGAAGGGGCAGGGCCGACATCTTCAGAGATTGCTCCGGCCCCAGTGTACGGAACAGGTTCCGAGGGGTAAGAGTGGAGGGGGGAGAGCAGGCAGGAGGCCTGGGCGGCGGTCTAGGAGATGGGGCCGCGGGCACACGTGCAGCAGACACCTGGGCACGCGGGTCTGGAGCCCGGGGTCCAGGCAGAGCGTCCGTCGGGAGCGGTCAGCCTGCGGACGGTAACTGAAGCAAGGCCAGGTGACCTCACCTCGGGGAAAGGTGTTCACCGAAGTCTAGAAACTACCCTGCGGGGAAGAAACCTAGGACACGGAACTAGCAAGAGGCTGAGAACCATGGACCAGACTCAAAGGAACAGAGTGTTTTGAGCAGTGAATGGCCCTCAGTGATCCAGAAAGATAAGGAAAGACAAGTATCTGTGGATTCGTCAACAAAAAGAACGGTTTCTGTCAAAAGGGGTCATTGGCTTCCTTTGGCAAGAGCGGTGTGTGGAGGGGGGAAATGATCCCCATGTTCTGGGGCGCAGGTGGGAGGCCAGGCATGCGGCCAGCTGGGGCTGGAGCCCCGCAGGGGAGGAGAGAGATAAGGAGGCGGCCGCAGGGATGTCATGGGAGTGCGTTTTGTTTTTTCCCCAAAGATGAGAAAGATCGATCCGAGTCAGCAGAACGCCAACGGCAGAAACAGGGAGTTGTAGACATAGGAAATAAAGGACAACAGAGTGGGATCTGGAGCACAGAGAGTTGCCTTGGAAAACCAGAAGGGTATCTTTTCCAGTGAGATGTAGAGGAGGGTGAGGGAAGGGAGGGAGGGCCATGGGTCAAACTGAGGAGGGAGGTCTGGCAGCAGGAAGCCAAACGGGCCCGGGTGCCGGCTTCACCATCCCCCCCCGTAGCCCGCTGGCCCACAGGGGTGAGGCGTGCGGGTGGGCTCGGGCACCGAACTGTCTGTGCGCAATTCCTAACGCCATTGATGCCAGCGCGGGTGGCCTTAGCGGGTTACCTGACTTCCCGCTGCCTCAGTTTCACTATTTACAGAATGACAAAAACCCGGCATCCACCCCACAGGGTTGGAAGGAGGCGTCTGGTGCCAGTGACTTTTCAAAACATGACCACCCTCCACTGTCTCTTCCCGTCACAGCCACAAGGACCCTGGACTATGACGACAGTGACCCAGAGGGCTTGTGTTTCTTCGCTCTTTCTGATTTACTTCAACTGAAAACAAGCTGACTTTCCAGTCTTCCCAGTTTGGGAACTAATAAGGCCACACTAATTCCAAGCCTTCCAGAAACTGATCTGACAAATATGCACACAGCTGCTCACGTTTCCATGCCCATATATGAGTACGGGCATACAAAGCCTTGTTGGGTGGGCCCACAGTGCCGGGCCCGTCCACCTCCGTGCCAGGCACAGGCTGCCCCTGCCCACGGGAACGGCTGCCTTTTCTACCCTCTGAATGGTTTCCCACCCTTCAAGGTCCACCTCAAACACCTTCTCTGGAGAGGAGCCTTTCCTCATGGCTTCAGTGTCCCCTGGAAATTTCCTCATCAGAAGCCCCCGTGTTCCCACTCTCTCTGGTGGCGCCCGCCTAGCTCAAGTGCGCTCTCATGGAGGGGAGCGACTTTGCATTCCTGATCCCCGCATGAGGGGCCGTCTAAGGTGTTCAACCCCAGAAGCAAACGAATGGTGGTCATGAGGAAAAATGTTCTGCACATAAGCAACCGGGATCTTGTTCTAGTGACATCTGCTTGGCAGGATGGCACTCTTGGTCATCCACGGAGGGTACTGAGGTATTTCCCCAGTGCACAGCATGAGCACTGAACGGAGTCCATCATCAAAGAAAGGGAAGGACGCCAGAGCTCCTGCACTTTCCCCCAGGAAACCTAGGTGGTAACTTCGGTAGAGGGTCTGGTTCTGGCAGACCACAGGATGTTCCAGGAGGACATCTGCTACTTGGACTACAGATGACCTCTTAAGACAGGAGCTCAGGGATGTTCCTACCGATGGGTCCTTTCTCAGAATGGTTCCACATCTTTGAAGTGGGGAATAAATGAGATAGTTTAAACCTAAGCAATGTGGGGTCATACTATTTACCCCTCTCTAACAACACGAACGGATGATTTTTTTTTTTATAAAAAAATTTTTTTTTTTCAACGTTTATTTATTTTTGGGACAGAGAGAGACAGAGCATGAACGGGCGAGGGGCAGAGAGAGAGGGAGACACAGAATTGGAAACAGGCTCCAGGCTCTGAGCCATCAGCCCAGAGCCCGACGTGGGGCTCGAACTCACGGACCGTGAGATCGTGACCTGGTTGAAGTCGGACGCTTAACCGACTGCGCCACCCAGGCGCCCCACGAACGGATGATTTTATGCTGATGTCCCTGTGAGCACTCGGAACAAAATTCTCTCGCCAGGCTGCTCTAAACAGACATAATGGATTATTAACATATTCCCCTGGAAAAGCCAGCGCATGATGGAAAGGCGCAGCTGCTCCCACGCTGTAACACACCCTCGCACTCAGACACCGGCTGCACCCACAGCTTGCTGAGGAGCGTTTCTGATCGCAGATGCCGCGGTCCTCTGAAAGGGCTTGCTGATGGCCACAGGGGACATTAGAAAAAGGAGGAGCCCAAGTGGGACTGCATCAGAATCCACAGTTTTCAAAGACGGAACCAGTCCGTGAAACCCAGCAGCTGGACCAGAACACAGCCAAGATCTACTTTTCCTTTGTTAAACAGGGGTGCTCACACGGTCAGTGTGAGCACCAGCAGCACTGCTGGAGGGTGAACACTTAAAGTTCTGCTTCCCCTTGCTGAGTCAGGGTGACCCGGGGGGAACACGTGTGGGCACCAACAGGTGGGTTGCAGAGCTGAGGCCTTGTGCTTCCAGGTGTTTAAGGCATGGACCACAAAGAGAACAGGCAACCCCTGGCAGTGTAGCCAAGTTTTTTAGATTTAAAGGAGACAAAAAACATTTAATTGACAGGCCGAGATGGGGAGAGTGAATAAATTCACGTTTATCCTCCAGGCTGATAGGATAAACTTCCAAGAGCCGCCTTTTAAGCTAGAGTTCCTCTCTAACGCAAGTGCAAAGCATCAAAGTAAAATAATTACCTTCTCTGGCCAGATGCCCAGGTGGAAATAGAGCCTGGCTTGCAGGAGGAGAAGCTGCACCTGGTCCGGGTACATCGCCAGGTACAGATCCAGGGAGTCTCGCAGGAGTTGGTAAGACTGGTCGATGCCTTCCCTGGTGGGGGAAATCAATCACGGCCTCACTTTCTGCTTGCTTCTCAGCTGAGACCCTCTTTTTCAAGACCCAGGTTTTATGAGTAACGGACACAAAGGCCACCCACCTTTCCGGATTCCGATACCTCCTCTCTGGTCAGCAAATAGTTACAATGATCTTAGTAACAATATTAAAAAAGCCCCAGAAGAAACGTTAACTTTTGTACCCCACTTTGGTGATGGGCATGAAAACTGTAAGCACTTTCACTGTATAGTCACCTCAATAACGCTGCACATAATCAAAAATAACTTCTGCCTAGGTGGAGCACAGAGGACTTTTAGGGCAGTAAAACTGTTACGCACAATACCACGACGGTTGGTTCGTCATGGTGTGTTCATCCAAACCCACAGAACGTACGCCACCAAGAGGGAAGCCGGGTGTTAACTGTAGAGTCTGAGGATGACGTGTCTGTGGGGGTTCGTCAGCTGTAACTAGTGTCCCACTCTGATGGGGGATGTTGGGGAGGTGTGGGGGAGGGGGTACTAGGAGAACTCTCTGTACTTTCCACTCCATTTTGTTGTGAACCTAAAATTGCTCTAAAAAATACAGCCTATTTTAAAAGAACAAAGAATTCCACCGTTAGGCAGGGAACTACGACTACAACATACAATCTTCTATTTTCCCTGTAAGACATATTCCCTTGGACTCAGAGGCAGAATGGTTTCATACTTTTGTTTGCTTTCTTATCTAAGTGATAGAAACGTATAAACCAAAGGACGACGACAAGGCACTTGGACCGAAGAACATACTGCCCTGAAAAGTAACCTTTACCAGTCTCAAATATTCTGGTTACTAAAGAAAATATTGAAAATATTACAGAAAACTTGCACACAAGTCCATTGCAAAAGTGTCAAAGCCACTCAGTACATCTTAAGCCGGGACAGCATTATGTCACAAGGATGCGTTTCTCTCTGTGGTGGGTGGACAGCCGCAGACAGCCCAACTGTGCCTCCCGGCATCCACAGCTTTGCCGCGTGACGGGAGGCCCCTCAAATAAAATCCTCTGTAATGCAATCCGAGCCTCTGCAGAAGTGCTGGAAAACCACGAAAACCTTACCGCTTTCCCAGGCTTAAAAGGTTTCCCACCATTCGCTGTAACACCTTCTTCACGTTGACCACCCCGTACAGTGCTGCCGTCACGTGCTGGCCGATCAGATATTCACACTCTTTCACTGTCAGCTGCTTCCCTTTCCCAAAAGCGTCTATGTAGATGTAGTCAAAGATGTCCAGGGTTGCCCTATCCAGACAGCACAGGCAGTTAGCCAAATCTCAAGTCAGAGCTGAACAAGGCAATGTCTAACATCCCCTCCCCCCTCCCCACAAGTAGCTCAAATTAGAGACTGAATATTATTAACACAGCAGCATTTTCACTTGAAATAGTAAGGCCTTGTCTAAAGTTCAAAATCTGACCCTTTAGACATTCCCTGCTGTGTTGAGACTTCAGGACACAGATGTTTAGGAAACGGCACCGATGCATGCCATCAAATACAGTTTTGCGAGGAGATTAAGCCAGATCAAACCAAGTTTAAAAGAGAACAGAAGAGAATTTATTGACCTTAGTCTACAAAACGCTCTATCAGAAGTTGGGTGGGAAGGCCCGAGGCACTTTATGATTCGGCAGATTAGCACAGTTAACATCTGTGGGCCCTAGGCCCCTGGGGCTGTGAGGAAAGTTACAGAACCCAGCCCTGCCAAGAGTCCTGCCCCCGACCCTGCAGACACACTCCGGTGGGCACTCAGGGCTCAGCCTGGGAACCTGGCTCCAGACCAGAGAGCTGAGCCCCCGCACTTGACCCTGCCACCCCTCCCGTGAACCGTGCTCTCAAAAAGGGTGGTGGCCTGAGCTGAGCTGAGCGGCGGGAGGAGGTCACATGAAGCAAGTCCTCATCACCATTACCAAGAACATTCTCTGAGGACTCCTGAGGGTCTTTGTTTCAGGGACAGTTGCGTTTTTTTGTTTTGTTTTTTTTTTTTGAGCAGCTGTTCCACTTTGATCTTATGCCCACGGCAAACCACGCAGGAGATTTTCACTTGGGCTGCTTTATTTATTTATTTATTTATTTATTTATTTATTTATTTAAGTTTTTATTTACTTTAGAGACAGAGCACAAGTGGGGAAGGGGCAGAGAGAGCCGGAGATGGAATCCGAAGCCGGAGATGGAATCTGAGCTGTCAGCACAGAGCCCGATGTGGGGCTCAAACCCATGAACCATGAGATCATGACCTGAGCCGAAGTCAGACACCCAACTGACTGAGCCACCCAGGCTCCCCTCACTTGGGCTGCTTTAAAAAGCCCAGTCAGATTTCTTCCTAGAGTCATATTAATATACTTCCTGTAGCAAGACAGACACAGTGTTCCAAAAATAAGAGATGCTCTTCAACTCTTTTTATGAGTCTAGAAGAACTACACATATACACACAAATTGATTACAGACAAAAATCCTAAATAAAATAGGAGCAAATCAAATACAGCAATGTATTTTTAAAAATCCTATGATTAAGACAGATGTACCCCAAGAATGAAAGGATAATTGAATGTTAAAAAACCTATTTCAGCACGTATGAAGAAAAATGTACGATTTTATCAGTAGATACAGAAAAGAGATTTTGGAAAAAAAAAAAATCGAATGCCTACTTATTTAATAAAACTTAAGCAGGGGCAGCTGGGTGGCTCAGCTGGCTAAGAATCCAACTTTGGCTCAGATTCTATCTCTTGGTTCATGAGTTTGAGCCCTGCATTGGGTGAGCTCAAGGCCTACTTCAGGCTCTGCACGGACAGTGTGGGGGAGCGGAGTGGGATTCTCTCTCCCTCTCTTTCTGCCCGTCGCTCACTCTCACCCTCTTTCTAAAAAAAGAATAATAATAATAATAATTAAAAAGAACTTAAGCAAACTAGGAATTTAGAAGGCAGCTTTGATAATCTCAATGAAAGGAAATACTCCAAACATCATGCCTGATGATGAAAATTCTGAAAGCATTCCACCTGAAGTCATACCCAAGACAAGGGTACCCACTATCACTGGTTCTACTCAACTCTGTGTGAGAACACCCAGCCATCAGAATAAGTATAAGAAACAAATGTACAAAGGCTAGAAAGAAAAGAACCAAAACGGTCACGATTCACAGGCAATATGACCATCTACACTGGAAACCCATAAGAGTTGACAATTAGCTCCAATAATTTATTCAGCAAAGGGGATAATTATCAGATTTATATCTAAATATCAGTCATATCCCTTATACATCATCAATACTTAGAAAACATAATTTTAAAAATTACCATTTACATTAGCAATAAATATTTAAGGTACTTAACGAATAAGTCTGGCAAGAGTTAAAGAACTTCATGAAGAAAACAATAAAATCTTTTTAAGGATATTAAAGACAACTTACACGTGTAGGGAGGCATCCCGTTCACAGACAGACTCAGGAGCAAAACACTGAAACACTGCTCGTATTAATCTATGAATCCAATCCAAAGTAAACTCTGGTACCGATTAACATCCTTATGGACTTCTGAAGGAGGCTGGTAAATGGATTCTAAATCTACAGAAGAGCAAAAGGCTAAGAAGAGCCAAAGAAATTCTGAAGAACTCGATGGAGGGGGGGGAGGGGTCTGACCTACCAGGTACTAGTAAACGATAAAGTTACAGTAAGTAAGACAACAGGGTCTTGGTGCAGGGACGGATCAGAGACCAAGGGCATGAACGTGGGTCCAGGTAAGGAGAGGGCTTGCAGCCCGGCTGTTGCTTCATGGGCTGTGCACCCGCACTATTCTCACCGGCCTCCTGACTCCTTTGCCCTGAGGACGCAGCCAGGGGCTCGGTGTTTGTTTCTGCCAGGTGCCTGGCGTACGAACAAATTATTTTATTGCTCATCTGCACCGTTAGTGCACATTCACCGTAGCCTGAGAAGAAAAAATGATACTGTTACCATGCACAACTGTGCCCAGCAATCCGTTTCTGTGGCAAATAATATGGTAACTGCAGTTTTAAATGCTTTCTATCATGCAGAGATCCTTGGTGGATTATTACATGGGCATTTAAGATTATTTTTGAGATATTTGGGGAAATCGGTTGGGTTACCTAGGCAGAGAGAATGGACTGAGAGAGCATATTCCCCATTTACAATCAAGGAAAGTGGGTACCTGCTACCCAAAGCCACGCAATACGTGTAGAAAAGGGTATCTGGAAAAGAAAGGACGCCCCTGCATACCATTTAAGGAAATATACATATGTAATGAACTATAAAAATTTGCATGGAAATAACAGAAACTTGCAGGTAACTGGTGGTTATCTCTGCAGACGAGAGGAAGAAGGAGGGGATGAGGAATACCCAGGAGGCTCCAACTATTCATGTTTTATTTTTTAAACTAAGGGGTAGAAATACAGAGATGAGTTACGCCTTTCTTCCAGGTATGATTCACAAATTCTACTAGGTGTATAAAGCACTGGGCCATCTCAATCCTCCAAATGCTTGAAAAACATGTGCTCCATTTTCACAGAGGAAGAACCGAGGCTCAGAGGAAGCCGAGGTCTGAACCCAGCCCAACACTAAAGCTCAGGTACTACTATACTGCTCATCACTCGCCAGAGGATATTACAAGGTCATTCAAAGCACAGGAAATAATTAAATAACTTTGTTTCTTTTTCCTCTAAATGGCACATTTAATGAGAAGATAGTTCTGACTACGTGATGAACTATTTCTTTCACAAAAGCTAGACTACGGCTGAAAAAAAGCTTTATGTCCAATAGGACACCAAGCTTAAAGGAGAACAAAACAGAACTTGTTGACCTGGTCTACAAAATGCACATCAGTCACCAACCTTACCTAAAAGGGGCATCACTGATGATAAGAAACTGAGCATTTGCTGTGCACATGAGTGAAGAACTCAGCTACCCTGCTGTCTCCCCCTCCCCCATCCTCCCCCCCTCTCTCTCTCTCTCTCTCTCTCTCTCTCTCTCTCTCTCTCTGGTGAGGAGGGAGGGAGGGGAGATTTTATGGAAGACTGCAAAATAAGACTTTAAGAACTCTTTGATCTAGATGGACTTAACAGATATATTCAGAACATTCCATCCTAAAACGGCAGAATACGCGTTCTTTTCAAGTGCACATGTGACATTCTCCAGAACAGATCACATATTAGGTCACAAATCGAGCCTCAACAAATACAAAATGACTGAGATCATACCATGCATCTTTTCTGACCACAATGCCATGAAACTTGAAGTCGACCACAAGAAATAATTTAGAAATAAAACAAATACAAGGAGGTTAAACAACATGCTACCAAACGTGAATGGGTCAACCGGGAAATCAAAGAAGAAATAAAAAAATACACAGAAACCAATGAAAATGAAAACACAATGGTCTAAAACCTCTGGATGCAGCAAAAGTGGTCCTAAGAGGGAAGTATATAGCAATACACATCTACATCAAGTAAGAAAAATCTCAAATCAACAACCTAAACTTGTACCTAAAGGAGCCAGAAAAAGAAAAATAAAACTAAAGCCAGCAGAAGAAGGGAAATAATAAAGATTAGAGCAGAAATAAATAATACAGAAACTACAACCACAGAACAGATCCAGGAAACCAGGAGCCAGTTCTTTGAAAAAAATTAATAAAATTGATAAACCTCTAGTCAGACGTATCAAAAAAGAGTAAGGACCCACAAAAATAAAATCACAAGTAAGAGAGGAGAAACAGAAATACAAACAATTAAAAGAGTACTATGAAAAACTAGAAGCCAACAAACTGGACATCCTGGAAGTGATGGATACATTCCGAGAAGCGTATTACTAAAACTAAGCATACTGCCACAACTAAAACAGGAAGAAACAGAAAACTTGAACAGACCCATGACCAGCAAAGACATTGGATCAGTAGTAAAAAATCTCCCAACAAACAGAAGTCCAGGACCAGATGGCTTCACAGGGGAATTTTACCAAACATTTAAAGAAGAGTTAATACCTATTCTTCTCAAACTATTCCAAAGAATAGAGAAAGAAGGAAAACTCCCAAATTCAATCCATGAAGCCAGCACTACCCTGATACCAAAAGCAGATACAGACACCACTCAAAAACAAAACTACAGGCCAATATCCCTGATGAACATGGATTCAAAAATCCTCAACAAGATACTAGCAAATTAAATCCAACAGTTCATTAGAAGAATTATTCACCACGATCAAGTGGGACTTCTTCCTGGGTGCCAGGGTGGTTCAACATTCACAAATCAATCAACGTGATAAACCACATTAATAAAAGAAAGGAGAAGAACCATACAAACATTTCAATGGATGCAGAAAAAGTTTCTGACACAGTACAACACCCGTTCATGATAAAAGCCTCCAACAAAGTAGGTTTCGAGGAAAATACCTCAACATAAAGGCCATATATGAAAAACACACAGCTAACATCCTCCTCAATGGGGAAAAACTGACAGCTTTCCCTCTACAGTCAGGAAAAAGACAGATGTTTACTTTCACCACTGCTACTTAACACAGTACTGCAAGTCCTAGCCTCAGCAATCAGACAACCGAAAGAAATGAAAAGGACCCAAATCGGTAATGAGGAAGTCAAACTTTCACTATCTGCAGAAGACATGATACTCTATGTACAAACCCTAAAAGACTCCACCAAAAAATTGCCAGAACTGATACACGAATTCAGTAAAGTCAGTCGCTAGTTACAAAATCCACATATAGAAATCTGCGGCATTTCTATACAATAATGAAGCAGCAAAAAGAAATTAAGGAACCAATCCTATTTATAATTGCACCAAAAACTGTAAGATACCTAGGAATAAACCTAACCAAAGAGGTCAAAGATTTGTACACTGAAAAATATAAAACACTGATGTAAGAAACTGAAGACACAAAAAAATGGAAAAACACTCCATACTCATGGATAAGAATAAATATTGTTAAAACGTGTAAACTACCCAAAGCGATTTACACATTTAATGCAATCCCTCTCAAAATACCAACAGCATTTTTCAGAGAGTTATAACAAACAATCCTAACATTTGTATGGCACCACAAAAGACCCCAAATAGCCGAAGCAACCTTGAAAAAGAAAAGCGAAGCTGGAGGCATCACAATTCCAGACTTCAAGCTATCTTGCAAAGCTGTAGTCATCTAAACAGTCTGGTACTGACACAAAAAGAGACATATAGATCAGTGAACAGAACAGAAAACCCAGAAATGAACCCACAACTATATGATCAATTAATCTTTGACAAAGCAGGAAAGAATATCCAACGGAGAAAAGACAGTCTCTTCAACAAATGGTGTTGGGAAAACTGGACAGCTACACGCAAAAGAATGAAACTGGACCACTTTCTTACATCATTCATAAAAACAAATTCAAGATGGATGAAAGACCTAAACACGAGACAGGCAACCATTAAAATCATAGAGGGGAGCACAAGTAGCATCTTCTTTCTAAATAGGTCTCCAGAGGCAAGAGAAACAAAAGCAAAAATAAACAAATGGGACTTCATCAAAATAAAAAGTTTCTGAGGCGCTTGGGTGGCTCAGTCGGTTAAGCGACCGACCTTGGCTCAGGTCATGATCGCAGGGTTTGTGGGTTCGAGTCCCGGGTCAGGTTCTGTGCTGACAGCTCCGAGACTGCAGCCTGCTTCGGTTTCCGTGTCTCCCCTCTCTCTCTGCCCACCCCTGCGAGTGCTCTGTCTCTCTCTCTCTCTCAAAAATAAATAAAAAACAAAAAAATAAATAAAATAAAAAGTAAATAAATAAAGTTTCTGCACAGCGAAGGAAACAATCAACAAAACCAAAAGACAACCTACACAATGGGAAAAGACAGTTGCCAATGACATATCCAATAAAGGGTTAGTATCCAAAATATATTTATTTATTTATTTATTTTTTTTTTTTTTTTTAAATTTTTTTTTTCAACGTTTATTTTATTTTTGTGACAGAGAGAGACAGAGCATGAACGGGGGAGGGGCAGAGAGAGAGGGAGACACAGAATTGGAAACAGGCTCCAGGCTCTGAGCCATCAGCCCAGAGCCTGACGCGGGGCTCGAACTCATGGACCGCGAGATCGTGACCTGGCTGAAGTCGGACGCTTAACCGACTGCGCCACCCAGGCGCCCCCAAAATATATTTAAAAAACTCATTAAAACTCAACACTACAAAAGCAAATAATCCAATTAAAAATGGGCAGGAGACACAAATAGACATTTTTTCAAAGAAGACATAAAAATAGCCAACAGACACATGAAAAGATGCTCGTCATCACTTGCCATCAGGGAAACACAAATCAAAACGACAATAACATATCACCTGACACTGTCAGAATGGTGAATATCAACAATACAAGAAACACCAGGTGTGGATAAGGATGTGGAGAAAGGGGAATGAACCCTTGCACACTGTTGGTGGGAATGCAAACTGGTGCATCCATTCTGGAAAACAGTATGAAGGTTCCTCAAAAGGTTAATCCAGCAATCACATTACCAGGTATTTATCCAAAGAATACAAAAATACTAATCCAAAGGGATATATGCCCCCTATGTTTATAGCAGCATTATCTACAATAGCCAAATTATGGAAGCAGCCCAAGTGTCCATCAACTGGTGAATGGATAAAAAAGGTGTGGGGGGTGTGTGTGTTTGTGTGTGTATACATATACACATATACATATAGATACATATCCATGTGTGTATACATAGTGGAATATTACTCAGCCATAAAAAAGAATGAAATCTTACCATCTGTAAGGATGTGGATGGAACTTGAGGATATTATGCAAAGCAAAATACATCAGAGAAAGACAAATACCATATGATTCCACTCATATGTGGAATTTAAGAAATAAAACAAATAAACAAAGGGAAAAGAAAAAAAAAAGGCAAACCAAGAAACAGACTCTTAACTACAGAAAATAAACTGATGGTTACGGGGGGGGGGGGGGGGGTGCACGGGGGGATGGGAGAAATAGGTGATGGAGATTAAGGAGTGCACGTGTTGTGATGGGCACCAAGTGTTGTACAGAAGTGCTGAATCACTAAATTGTACGCTGGAAACTAACATTACACCATAGGTCAACTAACTGGAATTTAAATAAAAACTTAAAAAAAAAGTAAAAAGCAAGATTCCTTGTAAACAAAAAGAACTCTTTGATCTGATCTGCTTTGCAACAAAAGGATTTTAAGATCCACCTAAAATCCTGAACTCCTAGTCCTACTTTTTTTTTTTTTTTTAAAGTTTATTTAGTTTGGGGCACCTGGGTGACTCAGCTGGTTAAGTGTCCGACTTCGGCTCAGGTTCGGGATCTTGCGGTTCGTGAGTTCCAGCCCCACGTGGGGCTCTGTGCTGACAGCGTGGGGCCTGGAACCTGCTTCAGATTCTGTGTCTCCTTCACTCTCTGCCCCTCCCCGCTCACACACACTCTCTTTCTCCAAAATAAACAAACTTAAACATGTTTTTTAATGTTTATTCATTTTGGAGAAAGAGTGTGCATGTGCATGCGGGTGTGGGGCAGAGAGCGAGGGAGGCAGACTCCACGTGGTCTGTGCAGAGCCAGACAGTGTTTGATCTCAGAAATTGTGAGAGCGGAAATCAAGAGGCAGATCCTTAGCCAACTGAGCCATACAGGTGCTCCTCTATTCCTCTTTTTGTTTTTTTTTAACGTTTATTTAATTTTGAGAGACAGAAAGAGACAGAGTGCGAATGAGGGAGAGGCAGAGAGAGAGGGAGACACAGAAAGGAAGCAGGCTCCAGGCTGTCAGCACAGAGCCCGACTCAGGGCTCGAACTCATGAATGTGAGATCATGACCTGAGCTGAAGTCGGACGCTTAATCGACTGAGCCACCCAGGCACCCCTAGTCCTAGTCTTTATACTTACTTTTAGATGACTGTAAATTCACATGCAGCTTTAAGAAGTAATACAGAAAGATCCAGAGTGCCCTTCTCTCAGAACCAGAATACGGTCACTGATGGCCAAGGAACAAGACAGCTGCCCCACCCCCCGTGCCCTAGTCGACCTCTGTTCCGTTACCACACTTCCTCTCAGCACAGTGGGAGTGAATCCCGAGGACCAATCACAACATATGGCATAGGTGGCTCACCCTTCTGCACCTTGGCACCACCTTAACAGGAAGTGACTGGGGAAGTTGACAGGTTCCAGTGGGACCCCCAACTGCCGGGCAATTGTCAAGTAGAGCAGAGACATGCTGATCGGAATTCCTGTTCTTCGAATCAAAACCTGAAGGAGAAAAAAAATCCTTTAGCTTCACAGAAACGAACCTTCCCTTCTCATTCCTTCAAAGCAAGTCCTTACTAGGCACTCACTGTGCATCAGGAACGACACTAGGTTTTGTGGTTTAAGCGGATGAACATTTGCTTTTTTTTAGATCAAGGGTCTGCAAACTGCAGTCCGCGGGCCAAGTCCACCGCTTGTTTCTGTACGGCCTGCATGAGAAGAGCTTTCACATTTTTTAGTGTTTAAAGAAAGTCAAAAGAGTACCGTTTTGTGACACATTAAAAATTACATGAAACTCAAATTTCTATGTCCGTGTATACAGTTTCATTGGAACACAGCCGCACCCGTTTGTTTTGGTAACATCTGTGCCCCCTTCCAACTACAATGGCAGAACTAAGCAGTTGGCACAGAGCATCTGGCTTGCCAAACCAAAAGGCCTTTTTAGAAGGCCCTTTACAGAAAAAGTCTACAGACCTGTGATCTAGGCTGTTCTTCCATTTTTTGTTTTAAGTTTCATTTATTTATTTTGAGACAAAAAGAGAGAGAATGAGCAGGGGAGGGGCAGGGGGAAAGGGAAAGACAGACAATGCCAAGCAGGCTCCGCTCTGTCAGCGCAGATAGGCTGTTCTTCCAAAAGAATTTAAGGTCATTTCAAGGAAAGTGTATGAAACACGACAGACAAAGATTAGCATACAGAGCAACAGAATCTGAAAACAGTGTCAAGAAGGAAGCACATAAAAACGAAGTATCAATTTGGCCAAAATGGCTGGCCAGATCTCTTCCAAGGCTTCTAGAAGCCAGTGTAGGAAAAAGATCCGATTAGTTTCACAGTTTAGTGTTCATAAGACACAAATTAACCAAACAAAGTCAGAGAAATGTGTATTTCTAGACAGGAAATGATCAAGGGTTTTCACACAGAGGACACTATAAAGAAATAAAAATCCATAGCAATACCCTTACAGTGGAGGCAAAAGTGAGTTTCACTGGGCATTGAGAGATGAAAAGACCATGTATCTGTGCCCCAAACTATACAATTTATCAAAAATGAGCTTTCAAAAAGACATATGATTATGTTTTAATACACCCACATTTACCTGGTGCATGTATAAGTTTAGGGCATTATAGTAATCCATTCGGTTCCCCTTAAACTTCAGCTGGTCATAAAGGACGTAGTTCATGGCGTCCAGCACCTGGCTCTGGAGTTCTATCTCCATTATCATGGAGGATTCACCTGAAACACAGAGATCTACTCTGAGGACAGAAGCACTGGCAAGGCTGTGACCAGCATCCCAAACGACCTGTCACACGCAGACACTGGCAATGTCCTAACAATACTCAGTAGGTGCTGCCAGTCCAGGGTGGAGGAAAGAATATGAAGTTCAAGTCTTTCACATTTCCAAGTGAACATGTGGTTGTGTAATCATTAACTGCTTCTTTGGTGACATAATGGAAACATACTCCAGAATTTCTCACATTAACCAATAGCTCTGCTAGGTTTTCTTTTGCAAATACAGTTGGATCCAAAGCAATTCCACACCTGCCTTGAAGGCCAAGCTGGGGTGGCGACTGTTCATGCCCCGGAGGGTTTTGCAGACCAGCTCTACGATGTTGTCAATCTGGGCCTGGATATCTTTGAGGCTGATGTCAGAGAGAGGGTTGCAGTACTGGTCAATATATACAGCGCCTGAAAATAAACAGGAATCACTGAATAAATTCCTACTTCTGCCCTCGTCCTGTTAGTTGGTCACTCAGCACAGACACTTGGGGCCATCCTTCTTTCCACCACCTGCCAGATAAGCTTCATCTGTAGATGCCAGACCCTGCTGCTGATACATGGAAAAGGAGCAACCTTCTCACAGCAAAGGAGTTTACACACTCTTTTTTAAAAAAATAAAATAGGGGCGCCTGGGTGGGTGGCTCAGTCAGTTGAGCGTCCGACTTCGGCTCAGGTCACGATCTCACAGTTCGTGGGTTCCAGCCCCACTTCAGGCTCCGTGCTGACAGCTCGGAGCCTGGAGCCTGCTTCGGGTTCTGTGTCTCCCTCTCTCTCTGCTCCTCCCCAGCTTGCACTGTCTCTCCCTCTCTCAAAAATAAGTAATAAACATTAAAAAAATATTTTTTTTTAAATAAAAATAAACCAAACTCTCTCTCAAAGGTCATGGACTCAAGAAACCATGTGATATGCAGCATATTCCCATACTCTATTACAAAGAGGAATAAATGCTATAAAGGAGATCTTCCCAAGAACTCTGAACACTTAATGGCATAAGCCAGTTCCTTTACTTAAAAGAACATTTAAAAAGCTGAAAGCCCTCACAATGACAGATTTCCACAAACTGTACCCCTCAAAGGTGAAATAGTAAATGAACTCTGGAGAGAACTATACTTCTGAATTACAGAAATAGTGGCGCTCAGGGGACCTGTAGCCAAAGACTTGTACAAAGTACACTGGAGACACGGTGTCTTGAAAATCACCTCTCTGCTCTTTATTACCTTGGGTCGTTTTCTTTTGTTTTGTATGTATGTATGTATTTGTTTAGAATCACGTACGTATGTATGTACTTAGAATACTAGGCAGGCTCTGCCCCGGCAGCGTGGAGCCCAATGAAGGGCTCCACACAGGGCTCGAACCCACAAGTTGTGAGATCACGACCCCAGCTGAAGTCAAGAGTCAGACGCCTACATGACTGAGCCACCCAGGCGCCCCGACCTTAGGTCATTTTCTAACCAGATGCCAAAGGGCTAACTTGATCATTTGGTTATGAGACAATTTCACTTGGGAAGCTGCAGTTATTGCTTTTTTTTTTTTAAGTCATTTTAAATTCAAGTCATTTAAATTCAATTTAGGATCTTGACCCCCTACTCAACATCCCAAAGGAGCTGAAGGCAGTGAACAGGAGATGGGACCCCAGTGCTAATTTTGCCACTAGCCAGGGATTGGCTCCTGGGCTTCCTCGGGATGGAGTTTCCTCACCTGTTGGCTGCAGGACTTCTCCAAAGTCCATTCCATCCTAATGCTATGATTCCTAGACTTCGTTAATAGTTATCAGATTATTCTTGTCAGTCACCAAGAATCAAAACCTTGGAGCCAACTTCCTGCTCAATCACTTAAAAACTTTCAATGGCGGGGCGCCTGGGTGGCGCAGTCGGTTAAGCGTCCGACTTCAGCCAGGTCACGATCTCGCGGTCCGTGAGTTCGAGCCCCGCGTCGGGCTCTGGGCTGATGGCTCAGAGCCTGGAGCCTGTTTCCGATTCTGTGTCTCCCTTTCTCTCTGCCCCTCCCCCGTTCATGCTCTGTCTCTCTCTGTCCCAAAAATAAAAAAAAAAAAAAAAAAAAAAAAAAACTTTCAACGGCTACCCAGTGCCTACAGTACTGATTGGATGAGTTATGGAAAACCATGTTACTTTGTATTCGGAAGATGAAAAAGAAGCAATCGTCTCTATAAACAAGCTACAGAAAACACACCCTGTTCAACTGTTCCTGACTGTGGAATGAACAGAAGAGTGGGGGACTCTCAACTCCAGTACACATAGAAAATTCCAGGGTGATAAGGCTGTTTGATTTTAATCAACTGAAACAGATTTTTCACTTCCTTCTGGATATGAGACTTTTACACACTCAGTAAGAATCCACACTGGGCACCATGGAGTATGCAGTGGATCATAATAACGTTAAAGGACCAGGGACACAAGAAAGTTAATGATCAGTTGGAGAAAAATGCCCACACCTGAAACAGACATTAACCATGGTCTACTAGTCAATGCTACTGCCTGCATCCCTCCCGAGGCAAGTAAAATCTGCATGCGTTGCAGTAGTCAGCAGAAACTCAACGGAAGTTACACAGGACCTGGAACTCTTGCGGGCAAGCAGGATTTGACAGGGGGATACCACTAGCGAAGATACAAAGCCAGGAGGGAGGACAACACTGGCTGGAGCAAAGGGTGTGTTTTGGAGAGTAATGGGGAAAAGTCTGGGGCTAGGGGAGGTCCGGATTACGGAAGGCACCAAAAAGCAACAACAAACAAAGGAAATCAGGTGGCCACTCGGGAGTGGTGGAAAGGCCAGGTTTCGGGCTGGACTAGCACCAGGGGGTGAGAAGCCATGAGGCTCAGGGAAGCAAGTGCTACTCAGAAAGCTGCTGCTGGGAGAGCTGGTGACAGCCCGCACGACAACAGTAACAGAGCGGGGACATGACCATGGAAATGCTGGCAAGGAAGAAAACCGGCGAACTGGGTAAATTGTGGGGAGCAGGGAATGAAAGTGAACGGACAGGAGTATCTGTACTCCATAACCATGACTTATGGGAGCGTTTGTGTGATACGCTAGGAATTTAAATTAGTTAAAAGAAAAAATTAAGTCACATTTTGTTCTTGCCCGACTTAGCAGGAACAAAGTTATTCCCTTCACCGCGTCCATCCACTCGACTTGTTCCTCCTCACTTCTCATTATGGACAAGCAGACTCACTGATGCGCGAGGGCACTTCGTCCTCCTTAAACTCCAACCAGGGAGGTGAAGGGATCTGCATGAGGTCCCATGGAGACAAAACTGGATACATTTATTTCTGATTCGGAAATGACGCTTGAAAGCTTAGACAAACAGGGAATTTAACATTAGCTAAAATATCAGCCTCGTGCTTTGAACTGATGGTGCATCTTCAGAAGGCGCGGTCTTGCTTCAGCTGATGGCCAAATATTCTGGCAAAATGAGCTCTAGGGTGAGCAGTTCTGCCTACCTAAGTGATCAGACCACACAATCCCACCTCCAGAAGCCCACGCGGCCTGGCCCGGTCCGTTTCCACTGCTCCACCCTTGGGGATGGTATCCACTACTTCTGAGAGCGACAACTTAGCTGCCTATTGGAAGATCATTGCTGAGATCTCACCTTCAAGGTATGATTCATAGTCATCAGGCTGCTGAAGAAATGCCTTTAGGTTATTTAAAATTTTCTGTTGGCGTAGGTAGTAAAGAATTTTTTTAGCGTAGTACTTCCAAGTCAGAGCTTTTCTGGAAAACAAACAAACAAGCCAATGAGAATCAAGACACTATAAAAACCTCCGATTACTTTTTTTTTTTTTTTTTTACTTCCCTTCACACTAATTACAGCATGTAAAGAGTCTACTTAACAAGAATATAATTGGTTCATGACCACACAGCACTTGTTATCACAGAAGCAGACAACACAATTTAGGACTTTGCATCTGTAATGTAACACTGAATCAGTAGTGCTGAAATCCAAGAAACACTGACCTGCGTGGCTTCAGATTGACTAAAAGGAAATCCAAGAGAAACCTGAAAAGCTGGGGCTTTTCAGCTGGGGCTGAAGAGTTGGTCGAGGCTCAGGAGCTAGGGGTGAGGCGTCTGGAATCCTTTGCTGGCCGCTGGGCACCTGCCTCAGGGAACTCAGGCCCTGGGCGGCCGACTTTGTCTACGATCACTGCCATGGTGATCTCGTCCAGTCTCATGGTTTCAAATATTGTTTCTGGCAGCCTTCAACTTATTTCCCAGAACACACTTCTCCTTACGTGCAACTGCTACTCCACATCCCCGCTCGGATAGCCGGTGAGCTCCTGAAATGTCTCGGGTGAACGCGACTCTGCTGCTGCAGCCAGGCCGCAAACCTTGGGGCCATCCTGCCCCTCCTTGCTGGCCTGCTCTCGCAGACCATTCCAGCCATCCACCAGAGCTATCAGTTCTATCTTCAGCGTGTATCGGACAGGTGAACACTTCTCACTAGCTCATCTGCGTCCTCACTGAGCTTCCAGCTTCAAATCCTGCCCCTCCACACGGCAGCCAGAGCGCTTCAGTTAACATGTTAAGTCACGGCACAAAAGTCCCGTACCCAAGTCTCCAGGGGTTTTCCACCTCGCTCGAAGTAAAAGCTCCAGTCCTAACGACGGTGCCTTAAACTCTTGCCCCACGACCTCTCTAACCTCAATTCCTGCTATTCCCCATCTCTGCCCGGCCTCCAGCCACACTGGCTTCCCTGCTGTGCCATCGTGCTCTGTGGTGCTCACCTGGGGCCTCAGCACTCTCAGGTCCTTGACTGGAAGGTTCGTTCCCTGGAGATTTGCAACCTCCACCCTCACCTCCTTTCAGGTTTTCATTCAAATGCCATTTTGAGTAAGGCCTTCTCCCCTCTCCCCGCTTCACCCTCTTGCCTGGTTAGTATCTGTCTAGAGCCCCTTCTGCTCTTCTAATGTACTAAATCATCTTACTAGGTTAGTGACTCTCTCCCCCACTGGAAGGTAAGCCCCACAGACGCAGTGCTTTCTGCGTTGTTCACCGCTGTATCCTCAGTGCCTGGGATAGGTCTGGCACACAGCAGAAGCTCAATAAATACTTGCTAGTGGATGAGATACTTCACCAGACATACCAAACGTACATGGGGATCATGGGAAACAGGGTGACAGTGATTACTTTATCTGCGTGACTTCAGAAAGAAAGGCCTCTCACTCTTCAGTTAGTAAATGACCGTCAGCAGAGCTAGGTTCCACCAGCCTTTTAACCTTTGAGTTGTAAAGTGTGTCAATCTAGAAAAGTGCACGAAACAAGTAAGCAGCTTAATGCATTAGTATAAGGCAAACAACCCTGTATCCACCACTCAGGCGGAGAAACTTTGCAGACACCCCAGAAGTACTCCAAGACCTGCTCCTCCCACCCACAGCAATCACAACCCACACCTCCATGCTCATCACTGCCTCACCAAACGTACAGCCCTAAACTCTCTAGCCAGTTTTGAGGTCTTCCAAGTCTCTTAATCCACAGGATCCCCTCCATCTTTTCTGTCCCTTGCACTTTATTTGCTGAAGAAACCTGGTTGTGTGACCTGAATTTCCCAGTCTGGAATCTGCTGATTGCATCCACAAGGTATAGTTTCACATGCTCTTCTGTCTTCTGAATTCCCTGCAAATTGGATGTAGAGGCTTGATCAGATTCAGATTCTGTTTATTTGGCAAGGAAGTCCTTCCATCAGGAGGCAATCACGCCTTGGCTGTCTCTCTGGTGATGTTAGCAGCCACCGCTCCTCAGTGCCCAGGTCTGTTAATTCGTTAGAGGTCGCAAAGTGCTGATATTCTAATTCCACCATCCCTTCTTCATTTATTAGCCAGAGTATTTCTACAAGGAATAATTTCCTCTCATCTACTATCTGGCTCCCCCAACGGCACAATATATAGGAAAGGCGGGATAAATGCTCATGTCTTTCCTTTTACTGTTTTTCAAAATAATAATAATTTGGATTTCTATTACCCTCCAGAGGCGAACAATTAGTTGTTGCTAAGTATTATTAGGAACTAGCGGAGCTAAACGCAGTTGGTGTGTTTCAACCCATTCCAGTTATTATCCACGCTACTGCTCAAATCCTATCTCTGGCCAATGGAAGCCTCTCCACGTTGGTCCCTGAACACTTACAACATGAAATATTGGTACTTCTCCTGATACCTGGTTCCAGGCTTTCAAGATTCTCCAGCCTGATCTTTTACAATTCCTGTATAAGACCTAGAATCAGCCCTTTCCCCAAAACCCTGGCTTCTTTTGATGGGAAATGGTATATTAAGACCACTGTCTGACTACTAGGGATCATCATTTCTACTAGGCTGGTTGTTGTTTCTGAACCTTTTCAATGGATAGAAATAATAAATCTCATGTATCTATGTGTGTATATACACACATACACCTACATTATTTTTAAACATATATCAGGAATTCATACTGACACTTCTAAGTCAAATTCAGAACTATACAGTTTTTACCATTTCCTATTCTGTATCTATAGCTTTCTTTCTTCCAGGAATACTCTACTTATCCAGGATACCAGAGATGACTTAGAATATTACCTAGTTACTCGTCTGCTTTATTCCACATCTCTCTTAGAAACATACATATACCAAGCCTCAGAATAACGAGACCAATATATTTATCACCTTGATGAGTACTGAAAAGAGCTAAATTTATTTTGCTTACATTCTGCCCTATTCTCTGCTCAGCTTTTTAAACAGCTGTACTACATCTATATTAAAAAGGTTTACGGCCATTACATACAACACCTTCTACCCTATTAACTGTCACTTGGATGTAATCCTACAAATAAATACGGATTTGATGGTCACCATTAGTCCTTGTGTCAGTGTCTCTCTGGTTGTTTTGGTTGTCTGACACTGTCCTATTTTCTAGAACATTTCTCATGAAGGGCTCAAAAGTCCCTGAGTCCTTGCAAGTTGGTAAGTTTGGGTCTGCGGTCTTTATACTTGGAAGTCAGTTTGGCTGGATATAAAAATCCTTGGCTGACATTTTTTATCCTTGAGCATCTTAAATACGTTATTGTTTTTTCCTCTGACACACAGCAGTTGTTGAAAAGTCTGATGAGGGGCGCCTGGGTGGCGCAGTCGGTTAAGCGTCCGACTTCAGCCAGGTCACGATCTCGCGGTCCGTGAGTTCGAGCCCCGCGTCAGGCTCTGGGCTGATGGCTCAGAGCCTGGAGCCTGTTTCCGATTCTGTGTCTCCCTCTCTCTCTGCCCCTCCCCCGTTCATGCTCTGTCTCTCTCTGTCCCAAAAATAAATAAACGTTGAAAAAAAAAAAAAAGAAAAGTCTGATGATATTCTGATTTTCTTTCCCTTGTAAGTGACTTCATCTTTTTTGCTTGGATGCCCAAAGGACTTTTCTTTTAAAATCCAGTAGGTTTACTGAAATGTTTCAGTGATGGTCACTCTGGGTCATTTTCTCAAGCATAGTGTATGCCATTTTTAATATGTTGTTTCAAATCTTTATTGAAGATGAACTCTTTTTAAAGACCACACAGAACACCATAAAAGCAAAATATTTTCAAATATCCAGAGATTAATGCTTTAGCATTTTTGGAAAACTATCCTTCTTCCTTTTTATACTTTCCGTATCTGCACAATAAGCATTTGCCGGGAATGAAAACAAACAGGCTCCTTCAAGAATACCCAAAATATTTACAAATGTAAAGTATCCCAAAATATTTACAAATGTGAGCATATTCCCTGTCATTTAAAAATAACCCTGTTTTAGGGGCGCCTGGGTGGCGCAGTCGGTTAAGCGTCTGACTTCAGCCAGGTCACGATCTCACAGTCCATGAGTTCGAGCCCCACGTCAGGCTCTGGGCTGACGGCTCGGAGCCTGGAGCCTGTTTCCGATTCTGTGTCTCCCTCTCTCTCTGCCCCTCCCCCGTTCATGCTCTGTCTCCAAAAAAAAAAAAAAAAAAAAAAAAAAAAAAAAAGTTGAAAAAAAATAACCCTGTTTTAGGCTCAAATTATGTCAGGCCAAGGGGTGACATATCTATGACATTTACTTCTAAAAAGACGATAACACTATACTTTTTTTTTTAATTTAAAAAATCTTTTTAAATATTTATTTTTGAAGGAGAAAGAGACAGCATGTGAGCAGGGGATGGGCAAAGACAGTGGGAGACACAGAATTCAAAGCAGGCTTCAGGCTCTGAGTTGTCAGCACAGACCCTGATGTGGGGCTCGAACCCATGAGCTGTGATCATGACCTGAGCTGGTCAGACACTTAACTGACTAAGCCACCCAGGTGCCCCACCAGTATACTTTTTAATTGGCTGTGCCTATTTAGTCATTTTGCCAATGAGAGAGGTGAAAAAAGCAATATTTTGTTACTACTTAACATTTCTGTGAAGAGTGGATTTAAAGATCTACATGATTCTCAGCTACTTGGATTTGCTCTTTTCTGAATGTCTTCCTCCTTTGTACATTTTTCAATTTCCTCTTAGAAATTTTAAGAATTCTATCGGCTTTCTTTACAGTTTCTTTGCTCATAGGGAAGTTTATTTCTTATTGAAAAACCCTTTGTCTATATTCTTGTACTGCTTTTGTATTATCAGTCTTGGTTAAGTAGGTCTCCCTAGATTGGACACGAAGTCTATTTAATTGAGGGATTTTCATTGTGATAACTTTTAAATTTAGGTAATTTAATCTTGAGGAACTTAATTTTGCTACATGATGTTCTAATTTCTTCCAGATGAATATTCAGTTACCTCCAATACTATTTATTAAATATGCCATCTTTCCCCCTCTGACTTTAAATAGATTATCTTCTATTCTGGGACCTGTTTCTGAATTATTATCACTGATGTCGCTCTCAACTTTCATTTAAACATTATATTGTTTTGATTACAGCTAGCTTTATCATATGCCTTATCATCTAGTGATGCAAGTCTTACATCGTGATTATTAAAAAATTTTTTTTCTGGCTTTTCTAGTGAATTTATTGTTCTCAATATATTTTATGCCAACATTATCCAATTAAAACACACACAAAAAACGCTCCTCTCCCCAAACTCCTTTTGGAACTGAAATGGAATGGCACTAGGGTTATGTGTTAATTTTAGAAGAACTGACATTTTTGTGATAAGTCTCCCCACCCAAGGACACACTATCTTTTATGTTTTTTAATAACCTTCTATAGCCTGACCTCGGACACTCATTCCTACGAGCCTATTACTTAGAAATGACACCACGAAAAACATCACCCTCCCCAGCAACATAAGATGGAGAAGATAGTGGTTACTCATCGATAGCAGGGTAGTTAAATAAACTGTGCTACATACTGTAAAACAGTAAACGGCCATTAATAAAATGAATCAAATCAGTTGATTGGATTTCCACAAGGTAATGCTGAATGAGAAAAAAAAGATACAGGAAAGTACCTATTTAATGATCACAATTTTGTGAAATAACGATGTGCTCCCATCCCCACCTACCCGATGTATATTGGCATGAGGAACACAACCTAAGTTGGCAACCTAAGTTAATTACAGGGGCGGGGCCGGGAAACCAACACAAATGGAGGGAGTAAGGAGGAAAGGAGAAACAGCATAAGCAAAAAGAAACAAAGTCTGCACTCAACATCAAATCAAAACTAAAATAACTTGGGGCGCCTGGGTGGCTCAGTCGGTTGAGCGTCCAACTTCGGCTCAGGTCATGGTCTCGCAGTTCGTAAGTTCAAGCCCCGCGTCGGGCTCTGTGCTAACAAACAGCTCAGAGCCTGGAACCTGCTTCGGATTCTGTGTGTGTCTCTCTCTCCCTGTCCCCTGCTCATGCTCTGCCTCTCTCTGTCTCTCAAGGACAAATAAATGTTTAAAAAAAAATTAAAAAAAACTAAAATAACTAATAAACTTAGTATATATGTTACATTTATGTATTTTAAAGTATATGCATATATATGTAAAAAAGACAGGCCAGCTTTATTTTTAAGTCTGCACAATGCTGACTATTAGATCATACTTTAATTCATTTATAGATAAACCAAAATAGAAACGGAAAAATGACCTCTGCATCTGAACTCATCCAAGGCCTAGAATAGTGGCACATCTTACCTCTCCCCGACAGTTGTTCCACTGATAGACATTTCTCTCTCCTAAATCCCTTTAAAAACAACAAGAATACCTTACTTCTTGTTTGTGAGACATATCACAGTGAGCTCTCTTAAGGAAGATGCTAAGCTCCATTTCTACCTTCCATCACTAATAGTTTCCAAACTGCTAAAGCAGAAAACCTTTTTCACAGGTATGTTACACTGGAAGCCAAGTCATCTTTTTAGGTAAACTGGAAATTAACCTTCACAGCAGAAAATAGAAGGCATAAAAATTTTTAAGCAACAACCAAGAGATGATGGATTCTTCTGGCTCAGGAGACATAAAAGAAGGACTCAACCAGATACCTAGAATGTTCATAGCCAAAGTAAGATGACTTCTTACCCAAATTCAGAAATTGTTAAAAAAAAAAAAAAAAAAAAAAAATCATCCATTAAGACATGCCTAAGAAAGTAAAAAAAAAAAAAAAAAAAAAAATCAACCCATAACAGACAAATTCAGTGATGGTGGATGGAGAGGTCATAACAAAGGAAGGGTAGTTTATATTACTAAATGGCATAACAGATACAAGTTCCCAGAGCCCAGTATGTGACCCACAGTGGGAACAAATACACATTCTCTTTTCTTCCCAAAAAGATTTTTGTAAGGTTTATTTAAATATCAATTGTCTCAGTGTATTTATATTATTTACACAGAATTTTTCAAAAATATCATTACAGCAAGACATGAAAGATTTGGAAACCCATGTCCCAGGGCTCGGCCACATACAAATTACAGCAGTTAATTCTGGGCATTATTATTAGAACAAACAAACAAAAAACAATCCCTGCTAAAACTATGACTTACCTTCCTTCCATATTTAGGATACACACCAGTTCATCCTCAAAAAATATCTCTGGTCCCTCAAGATTCTCTATGTCACTAAAACCATTACAAGGGACCTATGAAGAAGACATATACAAACAGGCCTCAGTCACAGGCAACAGTGCTGTCACTCTCATACACAAATCTGAGATACAAAGATGCTCATGTTCGTGGCAGTGGTAACTGCTATCCTACGCTATCTTGTACCACTCACCATGGCTGGAAAGTAATGTCCAGTATCAAGAATTTGTTCAGATTTTATTGTCAATTGTACATTAATTATATTTTCATAGTCTGTAGCTTCAGTATCATAATTCACAATGATTTCATGCAATTTATGAGGCAGTCAAGTAGGAGCAGAGACCCAGAGAGAGAAGTCTAGTACTTTGGGCAAGTAGCTCAACTCACTGGGCCTATTTTCTCCTTTGTAAATTTAGGTGATGGTACCAATGAGCTTTAAAATTCTATTAATTCTTCCACTTTTTTTTTTTAACACTTTTTTTTTTTTTTAACATTTTTTTTATTTTTTGAGAGACAGAGCATGAGAAGGGGAGGGGCAGAGAAAAGGCGGAAGACACAGAACCTGAAGCAGGCTCCAGGCTCTGAGCTGTCAGCACAGAGCCCGATGCGGAGCTCCGACTCACGAGCCGAGCTGTGAGATCATGACCTGGGCTGAAGTCGGACGCTTAACTGACTGAGCCACCCAGGCGCCCCCCACTTGGTTTTAAACGTAGCCAGGAAATTTCATGTCAACCTGTGTGCATGCAGAGAACACAGGAATAGAAAGGTCCTGAGCCAAAGTAATCATTCGCCCACTGATCAATCTTAAGTATATTCCTACTATGTTCAAAGTCTTTGACATACTTCTAATTAGGCAGTGGTACAGGGAAAGAGGGAGCTAAGGAAAAAACATAACAATTCATCATTATTGGACAAACACACAGGCTGTTAAAAATGCACACAAAACCAGTTGGACTAGAAGTAGGAGTTGTAAACCAGCGGCCCATGACAAAGTGCATCAAATGTATCTAGCACCCATAAACAATTTGTACCAGTTTTTAAAATATGGTATGAATGCTTTCAGCCAGGATATGGCTCATCCAGAACATAAACTACCCATCCTAATATCAACGAACGTTTATTTATAGAAATGAATTATACTGGGGAGTATCTAGTTTTATTCTCCACAGAAGAATAAGTTCAAATTTGTCCAAAGTTCCAATTTTCCCCTTCAAAACTTGAAAAGCCTTTTAAACACTCTGCATGTATGAACCCTATGAAGTAATATTAATTAACATTAGAAAACAGGAATTGATCGGGGTGCTTTGCTGGCTCAGTCGGTAGAGCATGCAACTCTTGATCCTGGGGTTGTAAATTCAAGCCCCATATAGAGTGTAGAGATTACTTAAAAATAAAATCTTGAAAGAAAGAAAGAAAGAAGAAAAGAGGAATTAATCTTCGGTAAACCATGATAGTAAAATAAATCAGGGGTGCCTGGCTGGCTCATTTGGTAGAGCATGTGACTCTTGATCTCAGGGGTCATGAGTTCAAGCCCCCCATTGGGCGTACAGTTTACTTAAAAAAAAAAAAAACAAAAAAAAACAAAAAAATAAATAAATCAGACTGGCTCTATTTCCAGACCTCCCCCCAACCCCTGTACTAAGAAATAAATTTAAAAGATTAGTGTGAACTACTTCCCAGAGTTACAAAAAGAACCAGGACCTGATACAGAAACTCTGAGACACTTTGTGGGAAAACACAAACAACAAAACCCCATGCATTTCAGCAATACTAAGAAAAACAACAAAGACACAAAAACTTTTCGGGGATAATGATATGTAATGTAAGATAATTTAGCTGAGGGAATAATAATTCTGATTTACAGATCGCTTCTAATCCTCTGCTACCTTAACGAATAGTGCTATTCACCACGGGTTAGAATCTTCAAAGCCACAGAGAAGAAAAACTGTATTAATTTCGTCAACCCTTTCGGGAAAACTACTGGGTGAAATCTGTACAGCGTTCAATCACTGATGATTCCCCAACTCAAGGGGAGGCTCCGAAAAATAGGTTTAACCCCCTTGCAGGGAAAGAATGCTGATCTGGATTCCCTCTACATTGTGCTGCAGTTCTGTCCCTCCCCCTCCAGCCCCATTCTCTCGCTGGCTTTAGAAAAGTGAAGCTGGCAGGGACAAATGGCTTCGTGTTGTTGGATAGGAGGAAAAGGACACAATGACTCTTGCGGCCATCTAAGCGAGTACGGGATTGTGAGGACTGAAAACCGGATACGGAAAAGAGCTGGATGAGCCGAAGCCTCCAGACCCAGACACATGCACCACAGTAGGCAAAAGCCGGGAGCTACATCAACAGATCCTTACGTGCTCTGAAAAGAACCTCTTTGAGAAGGAGGCTACAATCTTCCGGGCTTCTAACCCAGCTTTCTGCCGAACTTTATACTCCTCCAACCAATTGACGTAGTCGGTGGGGCTGTAGTGTTTCATAAGGGAAGGCCACCTACAAGGAGAGAAACAGCCCCTCAGCTTCACAGAGACTCAAAGGCAGACACGCGAAATCAAAGGCAGCCTTGAGACACAGGGAGTTAGCGGCACTAGGGGCCCTGGCGATGGACCCCGTTCAAATCTCCACCCGGCACGCACGCACTCGCTCGCGGCGTGACCTTGGCGTAGCAGTAGGAATGCTGTGTCTCCGCTCCCCATCTATAAAATGGGGCCAGTTGCAGCAACAATAACAGTGACGACAAGGGCTGCTAACATTTCCTGCGCGCCTCCCGAGAGCCGGGCCCCGCGTAAATGCTCCTTACACATCATCTCATTTAATAACTAACAGCAAAAGGTAGGTCTAATTATCACCGCCTAAAGTCGATGCATGAGGCTCGAAAGGAAGGGAAGTCGCTACCCCGCAAGGTCACACGGCGAGTGTGCCAGGGCCAGATTTATCCGCGGTCCCACATCGAAATCTGTGCTCTCCGCCCGCAAGCAGGGGATGCTGCGTCCGCTTCCTCCAAGGGCTGTTAAGATCATTGCATCGCCGGATCCATGTAAACATTTTAACTCGGAGTCGGGCACAAAGAAGCGCGCGGGATGGATCAGCAGGGATCCTAACGTCGTGACCCTCTAAGGCGGGCCCGGCTGCCGGGCGCTTCCCGATGCGCAATTTGGGCAGCGGCGTGGACCCGAGGGGCCCGGGGAGCCGGCGGCCTGGAGGCCTTTGTCTGTCGGTCCGCGGGCAGGGGTCCGGGGGTGGCCTCCGGGGAGGGGTCCGCGCGCGAGCAGGGAGGCGGCGGCGCGGGCCGGCCAGGCCCGGGCCC
>NW_024412422.1:6683271-6706212 GCF_014898765.1 Herpailurus yagouaroundi | reverse complement strand
GGCCCGGGCCTGGCCGGCCCGGGCCCAGGGGGCGCAGGGCGGGGGCGCGGGCGGCGGGGCGGCCGGCTCACCTCACCCGGAACTGCTCCTTCCACACCTTCCCGCTACTCTGGCACAGCTCGCGCAGCCGCCGGCAGGTGCTGGAGACGCGGCCGATGTCGGCGGCCGTCAGCGAGCCGCTGCACAGGATGTACTCCAGCACCTCGCCGGGCAGGTTGACCAGGCAGCTGAGGCCCGCCGCCTCGGGCGCGGCCTCCTCCGCCAGCGCCGGCACCACCTCCATCGCGCTGTCGACCGCTGCCGCCGCCATCTTGTCCGCGTACCTGGGCCCGCCGCGCGCGCGCGCCAGGGTCCTCCGCTTCGCCCCGCCCACCCGCCTCGAGGGGCCGGGCCCCAGGCCGCCCCGCCCACACCCGTGGCCACCGCCTCCCCCCCGCGACGCGGGCCGCGGCTGACCCAGGGAAACCCGTTCTTACAAACCAGCTGTGCTGTGGGCCCTGCGGCTGCGAACCAGCGATCAAAGCAGATTCCCTTTTTGATTATGTGTCCGGAGCGCTTCCTGTGCATGAGCTCATCAGATCTTCCCAATAACCCTATCAACTTTTATCGCCTTGAGTTACAGATGGGGAAACTGAGCTTCAGGGAGATAAACGGACTTACTCAGAATCCCGTGTCCTAGATGTTAATTCAGATCCGCTTGGCTTGTGCTGGACTGTGCTCTAAACCAGTATGCCGTAATAACAGCTAATTTAATATTCTTGAGAGGGTACCGTGCCAAGCATTTTACAGGTTCTTTCTCCTTATTCGATCCCTCTGTGTTACGTACTGTAATGATACCCATTCTAGTATCATTAAGGAAATAATAAGGAATAAGGAAAATAAGGCTCATAAAGGTGGGAGCCACTGGTTCAAAGTCACAGACACAAAAAATGGTAGAGCCTGGGTTTGAACGCTCAAAGCAGGAATTGCCACCCAGGTGTGGGTGGGCACTCTTTTTTGGTGCCTGTGCCTATTATTACCATTACTATTGCTATTACTAACCCAGGCCCTGTGCTGTGTTCCCTGGAGATACAGATGTGAGTAAGATGCTGTCTTTGCCTCCCAGGAGTTCGAAGTCCAGTTGGGTGGGTGAGTGGGGGGGGGGGGGGCACACAGGCATAGAACGATTTGTTGTCAGTACTTAGAGGCTCAACAAGGTAGCCCCCACCCCAATTTGGAAATCAGAATGCCCTGGAAGTAATAAAGTTATAAAGTTAACTCTCAGTGGATGGTGAGCCATCCATAGCTCCTACTGCCCTTAGAAATGAGTCTGAAATCTCTAACATTGTTGCAAAGGGATAGACCCCTGTCTACTTCTCCTTGCCTATCTGAAGCCATTCTCTCCCTCACTAGCCATGCCCCAGCCAGCCTGGTCTCTTTCCTTCCACTTCTGGCCTTCACATGTATGCTGGCCCCACTGCCTAGAATATACTTTGTGCTAGAATGTCTTCCTTTGAGCTACTCCTTCTCTTCCTCCAGGCCTTAGCTTAACCTCTCCAGATGACATTTCTTCCCTCACCTCAGCCCCACTGCCCCAGGTATGATTCCTTCCCAGGATTTTTCAGTCTCGTCATTAATTAATTTATAACTATCCAACCTTTGTCTTTCCTGCTAGATCAAAAGCAACTTCAGCATCGGGACAGCATTTGATCACCTGTGGGTGCCCAGTGACGTGGCCCAGACCCTACACATGGTCGATCCTCAATAATTGTCTATTATTTGCAATTGTCTAACGAGCTATTTAGCTCAAGCAGGTCAGACTTTCTGAGGGGCAGCTTCTTATCTGTAAAATGGGGATAATAATAAGAATGCTGGCCTCCTGGGACTGTCAACAGAATTAAATGAGTACATTGAGGTAAAGTGCATAGAACAGTGCCCGACACAGGGAAAGTACTGGATGAAAGTATGTTATAGAGGAATGGGGAGAAAGTGTTCCAATATTTTGGAACTAGATAGAGGTGGTGGTTGAACATTGTGAATGTACTAACTGCCACTGAGTAGTTCATTTTTAAATGTTTAGTTTTAGGGGCACCTGCCTGGCTGGTCTCAGGGTTGTGAGTCAGAGCCCCACGTGGGGTGTAGAGCTCACTTAAAAAAAAATAAAATGTTTAATTTTATGTCGTGTGAATTTCACCTCAATACATTTGTTCAAAAGTGTGTTACTGATTGTATTCGTTTGCTAAAGCACTGTAACAAAGCACCCCAGAGTGAGTGGCTTCACAGAAATGTATTTTTCCATGGTTCTAGAGGCCAGAAGTCTGAGTTCAAGGTGTGGGCAGGGTGGCCTTCTTCTGAGGCTTGTCTCCATGGCTCGGGGATGGCCGTCTTTTCCCTCTGTCCTCACGTGGTCTTCTCTGTGCGTGTGTCTGTGTCCTAGTCTCCTCTTAGAAGGACACCAGTCCTGTTCGATTAGGGACCATCCTAACGACCTCATTTTAACTCAATTACCTCTTTAAAGACCTTGCCTTGATCTCCTATTTTTTTAAGTGGCCTTATTATTGGCAATTTTTTCAAGTAATCGCTACACCCAGTGTGGAGCTCGAACTTGCGGCCCTGAGATCAAGAGTCACATGCTCCACCCACTGTGCCTTGGGTTCCTCATCTATAAAGTGGGAGAAACAACAGATCTCCCTAAGGCGAGAGGACTCTTCGGGACATCAAGACCTTCTACACACCTCCATTGAGGAGATGCCCCTCAATGTGACTGACCTCATCTGAGGGGCTGTCCTGCTACCCAGTCCTACCCAGGGTTCAGTCCATGTGGCGCTGAGGAGGAGCAGGAGGGGGGAGGGAAGACAGCCAAGGGATGGACCTCTTGTCATTTTTTTTCTCTGAGTAAACGTCACTTTTTGAGGCAAAAGAAAGACAACAACAGATCTTCCTATTAAATGAAACCGTGTGTATATGTCAGTTAGTATTGCCACAGGACAAATAAACCCCAAACTTAAACAGCATAGTACAACATAGTACAGCCATGTGCCCTTGATTTTGTGGATCAGGAAATGGGAAAAGGCTTAGCTGGGCAGCTCTAAACTGGAATGACGTGGCAGACCCAGATTCCATGCTGTCAACCTCGGCACGTACTTACTTGCCTCTGTCAGGTCCTACAGGGCCTACAAAGAGGCTTGGGATCATGTCTTAAGTGTGCTGGGAAGCACCATCCATATTCAAACGCCCAAGCAGAGGGTATGTTCTTTCTGCCTCGGTTTCTCCGAGAAAACTTTTTCTTCTTTTGGAACGAGGAAGCAATTCTCTTCTCTAAACAGATCACTCCTAATGGTCATCAATCTGTCTCCTCTCCGTTTTCCTCAGCCACAGTCTAGGTCCATGTCTCCAGTGTGGCTCCTAAATGTTCCCCTGGCTTTCACTCTGGCCACAAGAATGTGAAAATCAGCCCCAATGACCCTAAGACTTTAGTAACCAAAGTGTTCAGCCCCTTAGATGGAAGGCAGACCCCACAGCTGCACAGGTGATTGGTACGCCATTCTTTTTTTTTTTTTTTCAACGTTTATTTATTTTTGGGACAGAGAGAGACAGAGCATGAACGGGGGAGGGGCAGAGAGAGAGGGAGACACAGAATCGGAAACAGGCTCCAGACTCTGAGCCAGCAGCCCAGAGCCGGACGCGGGGCTCGAACCCACGGACCGCGAGATCGTGACCTGGCTGAAGTTGGACGCTTAACCGACTGCGCCACCCAGGCGCCCCTGGTACGCCATTCTTAAGAACAACTCTTATTTTCTTATCGATGCCATCCAGGCCTTCCCTCTGCCCATTTCTTCTTCTTCTTCTTCTTCTTCTTCTTCTTCTTCTTCTTCTTTAATCTTTTTAATGTTTATTTATTTTTGAGAGACAGAGAGACAGAGTGTGAGCAGGGGAGGGGCAGAAAGAGAGGGAGACACGGAATCAAGAGCAGGCTCCAGACTCTGGGCTGACAGCACAGAGCCCACACGGGGCTCGAACCCACGAACCACGAGATCATGACCCGAGCTGAAGTCAGACACCTAGCTGACTGAGCCATCCAGGCACCCCTGCCCGGTTCTGATCAAAGATGGCCAAGACGCCATTGGGAAAAAATTAAAGTCTCCTGCCAATCCAGAAAATCCTCTCCACAATTCTAGAAAAGAGTCGTTTCAATAGTGGGAGCAGGCATTAAACCAGACTTAAGGCACAGCACAGGTAATCCGCTAATGAGATTACGAGGACGGAGAAACTCCACTCTTTTGATATACGGCCAAGTATCTCGTCACATACATGCTTTCGAGATGAATGTTAACTTGTCCTCAGGGATGAGGACCTGGTCACATATTTCCTAGTTCATCCTAAGCTCATTTGATAATTGGGGTACACATTGTGCTAGCGAATTGCCTTTGGCTCAAGGAAGTATGAAAACTTCTTATCTTTACCACAGGCCAGTGGTTACAGCTTGGAACAAGACGCTTAGGCTAAACTCCCACAGTCACAGGGAGATAGGGACACTATCTTCCCTGATATTTACATTTCAAAGAGATGTTTCTCAGGCCCTTAAGGAAAATATTCCTGAATTTTACTACTGCCACAAGGCTTGTTTAGCCTTTAAAAATTTTTATTTATTTATTTATTCTTGAGAGAGAGAGAGAGAGAGAGAGAGGGAATGTGAGCAGGGAGGGGCAGAGAGAGAAAGGGAGAGAGAGAGTTCCAACCAACTCAGCCCCAACTGAGTCCCTCAGGTGCCCCGGCTTGTTTAGCCTTTCAAAAAGATTTGCAAAATGTCATATACATGTGCAGTGGAATATTATTCAGCTGTAAAACGGAATGGAGTACTGATATGTGTTATAACACAGATGAACCTTGAAGACGTTATGCTAAGTGAAAGAAGCCAGTCACAGAAGGACAGATACCGTATGATCTCACTGCTTTGAAACTTCTAGAAGAGGCAAATACATAGACACTGAATGTAGACTGGTGGTCACCAAGGGCTGGGAGTGAGAAGGCAATGGGGAGTTATTGCTTAATGGTTATAGTTTCTGTGTAGGGTGATAGAAAACGTTCTGGAAAGAGATACGGGTGACAGTTATATGCCATTAAGAATGCCCTTTATGCCATCGGATTGTATGCTTAAAAATAGTTCAATGGCAAATTTTCTGTTACATGTAGTTTACCATAATAAAAAAAAAATAGCACTGACAGAAAAGATTTGCGTACATATCAAAGGACAGAGGAAAGATTTACACATACGCAGTTTCTCAAGGAAATGCTCTGAGAAGGGAAGAAGGGAATGAGTCTCTTTCTCTTTGGGCAACAGGGGAGATTCTAGATGTTAAAATTAATCCTACAGTTCCCTCTCGCTGAACTGCTGACTGTATGTGTTGAACACAGAGGCAGTATAGCTCCCGCTTAAAATTACCTAATATAAGCCTAAATGCTAGACTAACCCCCTCCCACCCCATCCTACAAGGCCCCCCAGAGCTCCTCCAGGGTGCCCTCTCCCTGCGAATAAACTCATCTTTGTGGAGTATCAGCATGTGGTGTACATCTGGTTATCTTTGGCCGGAGGGTTTCAATATTCCTCTCCCAAGAGATCTCTACAATCTAACTGGAGAGACCATTTCCACACCCCTCAACGACCCCAATGGCTTTCCTTGTTCTCAAAATATGTCTACAAACACTTTCTCTTCTGGTCCATTTCCCCAGACTCTGTTCCAGCCGAGGGCCTTTGCTAGTTCAGTTCCTTTTTCCTGGAGTGCTGGCTTCCCAGCTCCTCACTTACCCTTTGACTTTCTCCCTCAGTCACATGGTTGATGAGACCTCCCCCCACCCGGCACCAAACTGCCTTCTTTAAACTCTCCGTCTGTTTTTTTTTTTTTTTTTCTCCAAAATCACTTATCACCATCTATCACTATAACATACTCCCTCAAAAAAAAAAAAAAAAAAAAATTACAGTCTCTCTCCTTCCAACAGATGTGAGCCCTCCTGGTTGATCTCCAGTGTCTATGAAAGGGCCTAACACACAGTAAATCCTCATCATATTTCTGGTGAATAAGTAATCCTGTGAGTGCAAGTCCGTTTAGCTGGCTGTATTTTGCACGGGGTGGGGTGGGGGTGGGCATCAGTCTCCGGGGGCCAGAGGGCGGACTACAGTAGGCTGAGTGGTAGCCCCCAAACACGTTCACATTCTAATCCCTGGAGCCTCTGACGTGTGTGTGTTTTCTCCCAGCACCACCAAGCAATTCTCTGACACTACAACTCGACCCAATTCTGACACTGTCTACCTGGAGATAGCATCAGCCCCCACAGGTTCAGGCTTAGACCTCTAAGACTGCCCCAGCACCCCTGTAGCTGGTACTTAACAAGCCAAGGTTGTTACCTGTAGTTCTGATTGGCTATAAATCAGAGGTTCCCTTGATCTCTTCAACCAGTTTGCTAGAATGACTCACAGAACTCAGAGACATTTTACTTCCCAGGTCACTGGCTTATTGTAAAAGGATATAACTCAGGAACAGCCAGATAGAAGGTACGGGGAGAGGTCTAGGAGCTTCCATGCCCTCTCAAAGGGCACCGTTCTCCATGAATCTCCACGGGTTCACCAATCTTGGTGCTTCTGAATCCTGTCCTTTTGGGTTTTTACGGAGGCTTCATTACAAAGGCATGATTGATTCACTCATCGGCCGCTGGTGATTGATTCAACAGCCTCCAACCCCTCTCCCCTCCTCGGACGGAGGTCAGGAAGGCTGGGACTGAAAGTTCCAACCCTTTGGTCACATGGTTCGTTTCCCTGGCAACCAGCCCCCCATCCCCAGATGCTTTCCCAAACTCACCGCATTTACATCCACTCAGGTGTGGGTGAAAGGGGGTTGTTGGGAATAATGAGACAACTTTATCACTCTTAACACTTAGGAAATCCCAAGGGTTTTAGGAACTCTTTGCCAGAAACAGGGGTGAAGACCAAATATATATTTCTTATTATAAATCACAAGTTCACAGTTACCTTACATGGCAAAAGGGACTTTGCAGTTGTAATTAGGTTAGGACTCTTGAGATGGAGAATTTTCCTAGACAACCTGGGTGAGCCCAATGTAATCACAAAGGTCCTTATAAGGAGACAGGAGGGTCAGAGGCAGAGAGTGGAGATGTGACACAGGGCAGCTTCTAGAAGCAGGAAGAGGCAAGGAAAGGGATTCTTTCCTAGAGCAGTAGCGAATATGAAACTACCACAGATTTAATGCAGATTTTGTATGAGTTTTCCATTGCTGTTGTAATAAATTACCACAATTTACTGGCTTAAATCAACACAAATTTAGGGGCACCTGGGTGGCCCAGTCAGTTAAGCATCGGCTCTTGGTTTCAGACCCCATCATGATCTCACGGTTTGTGGGATCGAGCCCCACGTAGGGCTGCGTGCTGATTGTGCAAAGTCCGCTTGGGAGTCTCTCTCCTCCTCTCTCCGCCCCTCCCCTGCTCATGCTTGCTCTCTCTCACTCTCAAATAAATAAACACACTTTATAAGAAAAACCTCACGGGGTGCCTGGGTGGCTCAGCCGACTTCAGCTCAGGTCATGATCTCACAGCTCGTGAGTTCGAGCCCCGTGCTGACAGCTCAGAGCCTGGAGCCTGCTTCGGATTCTGTGTCTCCCTCTCTCTCTCTCTCTCTCTCTCTGCCCTTCCCCCACTCACACTCTGTCTCTCTCTCCTTCCAAAATAAATAAACATTTAAAAAAAAGCCTCACAAATTTATGATCTCACTGCTCTGGATGTCAGAGGTCTCTGATGGGTTTTACGAAGCTACAGTAAAGGTGGCTGCAGGACTGCTGCTCTGTGGACAGCCGCATGACCCCGAAATCTGCAGTAATGCAGTGTGCCAGGGAGATTACGTGGTTGGCTGTTACTCAGCATTCAGTGGCAAGAGGTAACAAATACATAGAGGCAGATAAAACATGCGCGCGCAGACACACATAACGATTGCAAAGCAATCTCTCCAATACGCCAAGCGACTGGTACAGAGAAGCTGAAAAGGCAGTGTTTGAATCCAGCCCTCAGCAATAGACATGGGATTGGAGTTGGGCGAGGAGCAGAAACAAAGGCTAGCCGGAAGGAGAGAAAAGCTGCCTTTAGAACCCTTGGGGGGTGGGCGGGGAGGCCAGGAAAATGGGTGATGGGCATTGAGGGGGGCACTCGGGAGGAGCCCTGGGTGTTTTATGTAAGTGATGAGTCATGGGAATGTACTCCCGAAGCCAAGAGCACACTGTGTGTTAGCTAACTTGGCAATAAATTCTATGCAAAATAAATAAATAAAAGACAAAGGCAAAACACACGCACGCGCGCACACACACACACACACACACAAAGAATCATTGGGGTGAACCCACAGACGGGGAAGCTTTGTGTGGAGCCAGGGAGGCAACCGAAATTGAGAAAGCCTGCCTGTGGCCAAAGCAAGCACTGAATGTTGGCCAGAGGGGATGGCCCTGATCCTCTGGTCCCTGGCGGCATTGAATGCCTTGTAAAAAAAGGCATGACGGATAAAGGAGATGTTTCAGAAGGGCAATCTGGGGGCAGTGTGTGTTTTTCAAAGAAGGGGAAGCCACCAGCCTGGAGGAAAAAGGAACAGGTGTCTCTCTCCCCACAGATTGGCCTGTAGCTCTCCGCTAAAAACGGCATTTCCATCAGTGACTCTTTGCAAAGCCTTCAAAATGAAACTCAGTTACCGCACAGTTTCACCAAGGCCGCGGATACCACACCTGGAAATTACAGTGGGTCTCAGAGGCTTTCCTGCACTTAGTATCTTTTCCCCACCACGTCCCCGTGAGACCAGAAATGGGAGCAGAGGAAGGAGGGGCTCATAACTTGAAGATCTCACGTTCCTGGGAACTGTAAGGAAAAGCTAAGAGAGGCTTCCGACGTCAACTCTGAGTTCCAGCGGAGGAAACCCAGACTGCCGAGAGACCAAGAGACCACACGCCCCTGTTCCCCTCCCCCCCTAAGTCTAGCAGTACAAAAAGATTAAAAAAAAAAAAACAAAACCAAAAAAACCCTTTACTAATTACTCAGCTTTAATTGTCTGCTGTTTGATTAACTTAATCTTATTTTCCTCCAGAGACCATTGCTAAAGCGATTTCCTTGTAGTGATGTGGGTTCCAAGCTCCATACTGATCCCTCGACTGTAATTTCTCTGGTTTTGTTCTCTCGGTGATTTTGCCAAGGGTCCAATGAAGGAAAAAAAAAAAGCACATTTTTACTATTTGTGAGGCCCATATTCTATATTGACCTGCAGTGACTCAAAGATCCGTTTTCCTTCCCCCACTTGTCTCCCACCCCCTTCTCCTTTTGATTTGTGGTTGGGAAGGTTCTGTTTTGGTGTAAACTTGGATTTTTTTTTTTTTTTTCACCTGGTTGCCAGGCAACAGCAGTCACCCCAGTCAGGATGCAGAGAAATGTTAAATTGTTCCCAGGCACCTCTGAGGCTGGACTTGTCAAAACTCCAGTGCAGGTTGGGGGGCTGGTTAAAAATTCAGAAGTCAGAACTTATCCCTAGCAAGCGCTAATGGGCAGGCGGGGGGAGAAACCCAGGAAATTGGCTTTTAAAATGTCTCCTCTGATGACAGAAGTCTGAAGGGGTGCCTAAGGCACCCAGGGCTGAATAGCAAATGGTGAATTATGCCAAGAAGGAGCCGTGTGACAGGCGCCTGGGTGGCTCAGTCGGTTAAGCGTCGTCCGACTTCGGCTCAGGTCGTGATCTCGCGGTCTGTGAGTTCGAGCCCCGCGTCGGGCTCTGTGCTGACAGCTCAGAGCCTGGAGCCTGCTTCACATTCTGTGTCTCCTCTCTCTCTGCCCCTCCTCCCCCTGCTTGCACTCTGTCACTCTCTCTCGAAAATAAATAAACACTAGAAAAAAATTTTAAAAGAAAGATGGAAAATTAAGAAGAAAGATGGAGCTTCCATAAGAGAAACAAAGCTGAGAACATCGGAAGCTAGGACCTTAATTTATTTATTCATATATGGGACTATTCGATTCTATCCTATCCTATACTGTTCTATGTGTGTTGAATATGTTAATATATGAACCCATTTAATCCCATTGCAAGGCAATGAAGTTGAAACAACCGCAGCCTACTAGACATGCAGAAAGGAAGAAACAGAGAGGTTGAGTAACTCGTCCAAAGTTGCACAGCCGGGAAGTGGAAGAGCCGGGATTTGAACTTGACTGTCTGGGTCTCCTGGCAGCAGCACTGGCTGGTGGTGAAGAATGCAGATTCTAGAGCTGGACAGTCTGGGTTCGAATTCTACCTGTAACATGTACTAGCTACGTTCACCTTGCACAAACTGGCTCATCTCCTTGTGCCTCAGTTTCCCAAGTTGAGTGATGATACACGTCTAACTATTCCCATGAAGACTGGCATTTGATAACTCTTAGCCATTATTTTAATTAGTTTCTGTGAGGCAGGGTAGAGCTGGACACTGAGGGCTTCTCTGGTCCCACCCCCATCTCTGACCTGCATCTCGCATTTGAACTTGGGCCTGAGGTTCAGGAATAGGGTGGAGAAGGCAGGGATGGTATGTGGGGAATGTTTGATGTTGGGGAAGTTATTCTGTAGTTTAAAAGGCTATCTAGCTGTTTGTGCTTTTTGGCCAGGAAATAGGCGTGAATGTCAAAATGGTCACGGCATCCAAATGGCCATGTCCAGAAGGGCATGACGAAGCCTTGGGGGCCCCCCCCCCAGTTTATCCTTTTATACTAACCATCCTGTCGGGGCATTTGGGGTAAGCTCCTCTTCATCTGTCCTTTTGGTGCTTTTGAGGCTCCCTCCTTCTGGAACCGGGTCTGAAGCTAGCTAGGAATTAGGTTTTAGGGTCCTCGGGGTTGTGTATACAGGGAGAGAGGGCTGGGGCGAAGGTGGTACAGTTTCTTTGGGGCCCATCCAGTGAATGCAGCCATGATGGGGGCAAAGGTGTTGTGGGGCAGTGTGGACAGGATGCTGGGAATGCTCCACCGGGATCTGGAGCCATGTCAAGGCTCTAGAACTGTTCCCCAGCTGCTGGAAGCATCCTGGGGTGCCCTCAGCAATCCACCCCTCGGGGGTGGCTTCCACTGCAGAGAGCAGGCTGGTCCAGGACTGGCTGACAGAGGGGTATGAAACCCAGCCTTCTGGCCGCAAACCACGCGACAGCTCCGGAAGGTCACCTTCAGAATTCCCTGCACCGTTGGCTGAAATTTCTGTTGCGACAATATCGCAGCTCCGGCTTTCCCTCGGATCAGGTGGACTGCTCTCCCTCCCTCCCTCCCTCCCTCCCCGCCTCTCCCCTCCCCTGCCTCAGACCACTCCCCAACCCATCTCTGCCACCTCCCTCAGGGTGGGCTTCCTGGGTGGGGGTGGTGGGGGGACACCTGGCCAGCGACAGCAAGCAAAGGTGGGAGAAGCTCCAAGCAAATCAAACGACAGACAACAGCCAGTGAAGTCGACTCCACTTTTTAATATGGTAACCATAATGCAAACAGGCATAAGACTTGTGTTGAATTCCATCAAGGACGAGTTAGAAGGAGAGCATGCAGTGAACACAGCTTGGACAACCTCGCGAGGAGCGTGGGGCGGGCGTCAGTCCTTAAAGGAAGGTGCCGGAGCGCATGGGACACTGGGCGGACATTAGCAGCATCGAGAGCTCAGAGGTAGGGGGACGTCCGAGTTTCTGACGGCGTGTGTGTGTGTGTGTGTGTGTGTTTGGTGACATGTGACACCCACTCTGCCCACCTCCCCAGCTCCTCAACCCTGAATGGAAGCCCATTGGGACAGCAAGGAGGGGCGGCCAACTGCGTGTTCTCTCTCTCTTTCTGCCTTCCAGGAAACCACTGCTGAGCCCAGAGTGGGTCTACGATCACAAGACAGCGCGACACAAGGAAAACAGGGTGGAGGCAGGGCGGCACGGCATTGGGCCTTCACGGGTCATAATCAGAGCGATGCCGAGGGCGCAGCCTCCTACCGAGATGGAAGCAGCATCCTTCTGTCTTGGGAGGGAGTTTGTGAAACCACTTTTTTTTAATCCCCCCGGCCCCCCACCAAATCCTTGGAGTCTCAAGTTGGTGGCAGATAACGGAAACAAAGCCATCAGGCCGAGGGGTCCTCCGCTGACTCCAGTAGGTCCGTGATGAAAAGGCCTGGGGCAGCCAGGAGCGATGTTTTTGCTCCCAGGGGACATCTGGCAATGTCCGAAGACATATTTGGTTGTCACATTTGGCAGGAGGGGGACTGATACTGGCTTTTAGTGGGTGGAGGCCAGAGATGACATGCCACATCCTGTCTTTACAATGCCCAGGGCAGCCCCCACCACAAAGAACTGGGCCCAAATGCCAATAGTGCTGAGGTTGGCTGGCCCTGGACCAGAGGCTCTGACAGCTTGGGAGCCAAGCTGGGCACTTTGATGTCCTGGAGTCATTTTCTGGAAGACTACGGAAAAGCAGCATCTTAAGGCAGGTTTGTTCGGTCCTGCCTGCCAGGGCCACCTCGTTAAGAATGGTCGCTGTCCTGGACCAGGCAGACATGTCCTTCTTGTCCAGAACCGTTCGGACATTCCAGGACAACTCAGACGCCTCAACAAACAAAGGCATATCTACCCCTGACCTCCGCCCTTGCACGGGGCTTTGACAAGCAGTCATAGGGAATAGACTCAAGACCCGTGTTCCAGGGGTGAACATTTACCTGGGTCCTCACCTAAGACTCACCCGAGTCTCATCGGTGTTTGGGGGCAGGGATTGGCAGGGGACCGAGGACAGGGTGTGTATGATAGAGAAAGGAGAGACCAGGTTCGTGTCAGCGCCGGAAGGTCAGATTCAGGTTCGTGGGACCATCTGTGATGAGTCCCGAACGGTGGGAGGTAGGGCAGGGACTCTCGGATCTCCCTTCCCCCATTCCAGCCCCTGGCCTTTAATTCTTGAGCTAACCAGGACTTTTGGGTGCAGGAAGCCTTACAAGGGTTGAGAGATGTCAGTGAGGATGGACAAGTCCTCTAGGATGCCCAGATGAGTATTTCTCTCTCCTTGTCACCTGCAGGTGGTCTCAGATGAACTGGCCAGTTCAGTCAGAAGGCTTTGTGGGTAAGGGGGCCATGGTGACACATTAGAGGTCAGGGTAGCAGAGATGAAAATATGCCAGTTAATGGCCGGCTTAAAACAAGATCTTAACCCCCCAGTTTTCCTGATGACACTGGCATAGAAGCTGTTTACCCGTGATCTGGGTCAAAAAATCTCACTTGTTTTGGACTTCGGGCAAAACCTGACCTCCTTTTGGAAGTCCAAAGCAGGTGGCTGCCGAGAATGTGTTTGGCAAGAAAATCCCGTGTTCTAAGGCCAATGTCTACTGGCCTGGGGTCAGTTCTCTTTGTGTGCATGCAGGCATGGCCGGAGCCTGGAAGGATTCACCCCATTGGCTGGTAATCATGGCAACAAGTGTAGACTCTTCTTTCCCATGAGGCTGGTTTTTTTTGTTTTTTGTTTTGTTGTTTCCTCATGAGGCTCCTTTCTCAGCCTAGAGGGAAGACTCTTGACTTTCTCCGCAACAGATAGGTCTCCAGTTCCTGGTGACTCAGCCCCTGGAGTGGCTTTGTCACTGCATCTACCTCTTCCCTCAGTCCAGTCTTGGTAACCACAATACTCCACAGATAGTTCAACAGGCCAGCCATCCACGCTCTGTGCTGCAGCCCCAATAGTCTTTTCCAAGCGCAATTCCAGTCGCCTTATTTTTTCCCATTAAAAAGAAAAAACGTTCTTAGGGATTTCCTGCTGCCTACCAAATGAAGTCAAAATTCCTCGACATGCCCTCGCCTCTCCCTAGCACCTGGCCCCTGCTCACCTGCCAGGCATCTGCCTCACCCCCGTCAGCTTCCACAGCCTTCCAAAGCCACGCCTGAAGCCAGCCCCGATTTACCGTTCCCAGTCTGTGCCTTTCGTCCCCACTTTTCCTACTTCCTCGAAACCTGGTGTCCCCAGGCCGGCAGGTGCAATCCACCCAGTTCTCGAACCCCAGACATGTATGTTGATTCTAAGCCTTGTGTGTCTACATACGAGATTCTAATCTTCCACAAACAGGAACTGTATATTGTTCTGTACACATCATTGCGCCTTCTGCATACAGTTACTGACGAAGTGAAAAAAATAAAAATTCAAAAGCGTCAGCGGGCCAGGAGGCATAACTGGTTATTTTACGGGCGTTATCTCATTTAACCCACTTTGCTATATAGGTGCTGTATATGGACTTGGAAAGGTTAAGTCACCAGCCCGGGGCTGTCTGTGGAAACAGGGAGGAGGGTGATAGAGTTAGCATTTGGACTCGGGTCCGTTTCCAAAAAGCTCCATTTCGGTAAGTCCGAAGCATTTCCCCGAACGGAAAGGTCCCGGGCTGCCTCACTCTGTGGAAACCAATCAGGAAAACATTCCTCCGCTCAGGGAGTTTAATTACCTCTCTTCTTTCATAACACGAGGTGCGGGATTCATAGTCAAGACGTGATTATGGATTCATCGTCAAGATGGGGAGCGTGACCATTTCACCTTTTCCTGTTTGCTGGGGATGTCTCCTTCCTCTTGGCCAAACTCACTTTTGTTAAATGCGGTTGGAGCCACGGCAGGCCAGTTCAAGGCGGAGAGGGACCAAAAGGGCTGCAGCCTAGGTGACCCCCAAATGCCCAGTGAATCCTACTTTCTGCTCACCTGTTGTGAAGCCAAATTGGGCCCCTCGTTTTGGCTACTGGGACTGAACTAAAAACCACCACAAGAGGGCAGCATTTACCCACCCTGGATCAGACCTAAACCCTGACCCTGGACTTCACTCTGCCTCCCGATAGGCTCATAACAGCGAGGTTTTTCCTAACAGGGATTCTGGCAAAGGAGAGAAACACATCAGACCGATCTCCAGTCTTCTCCCCGGGCATCATGAAGCAGCTTGTGTCGGGAGTTGAAAGGCGTTTACTCTAAAAACAAAACTCCTTTTTGGGGACGAAAGATGCATCCCCGTTCTATAATCGCTGCTTCGGACTCCCTGACACAATGAGATGATGTTTCCCGACGCCTGCCTGCTACTAGAAGGGCAGGGCTATACGAAGAAGATGCACAGAGGAACTTCACACAAGTACTTATTTGGGGATGGAGAAGCACGCGCAGAGCTTGGTCTGGAGAGGGAAGCGCTGATGAATTCCTCCTTGAATGACTGGCGGGCGGAGAAAGGCGAGGTCTAGTTTGCCCTTTGCCTTTAAGAATCTCCGAGGTTGTCCCCTCCTGGGGACGCCTCTTTGGCGCCCCCTGTCCTAAGTCCCTTCTAGAGAGGGTCGGGGGCACTTTCTCTTTGGCAGGGCCCCCAAGCGGAGCATCAGGAAATGCCCACTGTGCCCTACAGAAAGGCAAAGCTGTCTCTCTGTATGCTAGGACACAACCAAACAGAAGCACCCACTGTCTGAAGGCTCCCCTTCCAGCCCTGGGGACCCAGGGCAGGCCCCTCGCACTGAAGACTGCTGGCCATTTTTGATTGGAGTCAAAGTTCGTTAATGTGTCAAAATTATTTTATCAGGCTTGAAACCACGGGATCACTTGTACAAGTCCAAGAGCGTGTGGGGCAGGCCACCCTGGGTTGTGGTCCCGTACAAGAAGCTATGTGAAGCCTCGTTATGGCTTCCCTCTCCAACTACCCTTTTGGACGGGCTTCTGTGATTCCCTTCCTAGGGCAGATCGGCAAGTCCTCATTTGGAGAAGACAAAACAAAACAAAAAACCTGGTGATGAGACTCTTCCTTGAGATGCTCTCCAGTCTCCACCACCTTAAAGTTTCATCTATTCATACTCTTCTTCTTTTTTTTTTTTTTCTTTTTAGCTTCATAACATTACAAGGGGAAACTGAGGACAAGTGACTTGCCCCAAGTCACCTGGTGGCAAAGACAGGAACATTACTTCCCAGACTTGCGGGTAGGATTATCTGGGGAGGGCCAAATCAGGTGATCCTATCTGGCTCGGGCAGGGTAGGATCAGGGAGGGGGTTTGCTTAATCCTTGAGATGGGTTAGTTTCCCAGAGAGGGCTGCTCACTGGTGCGTGCTGGGATCTAAACGCAAGCAATTCCGTGAGCCCCTTTTTGACGGAGATTTGCCCTTAATCGTCACACTCCCTTCTCCCTGCCCTTTGCAACCGGGGACCGTTAAGGTGCTTCAGGGACAAGAATTTCAGGAACACGGAGCACAGATCTTAAGTTATGGACACGTGAGGAACCAATACAAGGCCAGGGCACGGTTTGGGGCACTGAGAGGCTGCCGGCAACACGCCTGTCCAGGGGAGAGGGCAGACGACGGGGACCCAGGCCTGTCACATGCGTGCACACACGTGCACACATATACACACACAACGAGGACGTCATCATAAAAAAAGGATGGGGGGGGGGCTTCAGCAGCAGAGGGACTGGCTGGGACTCTCCTGACCAGTCCCTGCAGCCTCTCCAGGGGAAACCCCAGAAAACAAGCCCTAATGGGAGCGACGGCCATGTTCCAGTGATTTCATGCACCAGTGATTTGCCCTTGTCAGGAAGAGAGAGAGAGAGGGGGACACAGTTTTGGAAGAGCCACTGTGGATTATAAAGGCATTGCATTGCAGCAGGAAAACTCAAGGAGAAAACCCAGGAGGGCCAAGGAAACCACCGAGGGGTGGGGACCCAGAAGAGGAACAACCACGGTGACAGGACGAGAGGGACAGCGGGGGCCACGTGGGGTCCCGTAGGGAAGGTTCAGCAGTGTCCACGCTTAGAAAACCTGCAGCCGCCCCTGCCGGAGCGCAGGGGACAGCCCCCCCGGCCATCCATCTGGGCAAGAGGAGCCAGTTAGGAGCTGAAAACTCTGTAGGAAGACAGGGAGGGAGGGAGTTAGTGTCACAGAACAGAGCTGCTCTGTTTCCTTGCAGAGCCCCAGGGAAGCCACCAAGCTCTGGGCACAGGGCACCAAGCTCTGCCGTTTCTTCTGTAGCCTGCGCCCCCCCCCCCACTCCTCCCCCCCAGCTGGGGCTCCTCTGGAATGAACAACACAAAGGGTCAGGAAGAGGGACAATGAAAGGGGCTTTCTGACAGCCAGAGGGGTTGTAATCTGAAAGGCAATCAAGTGTGGGCCTACTGGACACGAAATATGTCATCCTAAGGGGGGAGAAAGGAGGCTGCTTAAGAAATGGGGCGTCTTGGGGCGCCTGGGTGGCATCTGAGTTCCGCTCAGGTCATGATCTTGAGGTTTGTGAGTTCAAGCCCCGCATCGGGCTCTCTGCACTGGTGGCGTGGGGCCTGCTCGGGATTCTCTCTCTCCCTCCCCCACTTACATGCACGTGGGCGCGCTCTCTCTCTCTCTCTCTCTCTGTCAGAATAAACAAACTTAAGGAAAAAAGAAACGGGGTGTCTTCCCTCTGCTACCAAAAACGAGACAGCCCAATTCCCACTTAATTCAACACAAGGGGCATCCGGTGGTGGTCTGGAAGTTCTCTGCGGCGGGAATAGGGTGAGCGACGTTGCAATCGCAGTTCAAAGGTCAAGGCCTTCCGATAAGGTTGAAATCCTGAGACTCAATCCAGTCTCGCGACGCCTCTGACTGTTCCCAGCAACTTCCAGAAGGCCGGTAAACTTGTCATAATAACACCAATTGGGATTTGTGTGGATGAGGATGTTCTGAGCGACTTGGGGGGCGTGGGAGGCGGTGTAAATGCGGGGAGCAGTGGCTCCAACACGCCTTCCCGGAGGCTGGAGCCATTGTTCCACTAGGGGGCGCCCCAGGCAGACGCTGGGCACCCAAAGCTCGGGTTCCCACACATGGAGGGGCCTCAGAATCCCCTGAGGGCTTTCTAAAACACAAACCGAGGTTCTCGCTCCAGAGTTTCAGAGTCAGCAGGTGTGGGGTGGCCTGAGAATGTGCATTTGCCCTCCTCCCTCTCCCCTCCCCCCCCCACATTGTGGGAAAGCCAGCGTGAAACGAAGCCTGACACCCCTGCCCGCCCCTTGCCCACAGGATGGAGGCTGCTTACTCATCAGTGTCTTTTTTGCTCTCCTCAATGAAGGCAATGGATTCAGATCTAAGGCGGTTGGTCACTTCATATGTTCGCAGGGTGACCCCGAAAATATCCTCATGGTACCGGTTGTCATCCTGGGGGACAGAAACAGCCCTCAAATGCCAGCCAAAGGCGGGAAAGGGACAGACAACGCTGACACCCTGGAATGGAATATCCCTAAAGAAGTCGGTTCCTAGGGGCGCCTGGGTGGCGCAGTCGGTTAAGCGTCCGACTTCAGCCAGGTCACGATCTCGCGGTCCGTGAGTTCGAGCCCCGCGTCGGGCTCTGGGCTGATGGCTCGGAGCCTGGAGCCTGTTTCCCATTCTGTGTCTCCCTCTCTCTCTGCCCCTCCCCCGTTCATGCTCTGTCTCTCTCTGTCCCAAAAAAATAAATAAACGTTAAAAAAAAAAATTAAAAAAAAAAAAAAAAAAGAAGTCGGTTCCTAAAGAAACAAGGTGTAACCCAGCGCCCCCTGGAGGATCTCTGGCCTCCAGGGCTGTGTCTCACAAGACCCCGGGCTCTCCAACGCACAGCGGTCTCTCCAGCCCAGGGGGCAAAGAACATTTCGCTTTGCGTCCAGAAACAGAGCTGCCGATTCTGAGGACAGAGGGAGTGAGGAGGTCAAAGGGAAACCTCGCTCCCCTTCTCTCCCTCCTCCTGTTCCTGCAAAGTTCAGCTCTGGGCATGGCTGGGTGGAGTGTAAAAGGCATCACAGCCCGAAGAAGCCAGCAGAGATGGGAGAAGAGAAAGGTGCCCCGTTTAGCACTCAGGGAACACTGCACAGCCACCAGAGTGGAGACTTGGCGGGCACACATGAGTTTATCCAAAGACGGGCATCTTTGCGCAGAAATAAGCAACCAAAAAAGAGGAATCTCCTCTGGGGATTCAAGAAACAGCACAAGTGATGACCGATTTCTGGCGTCTAAGAGTTTCTGGAGAATGTGGGAGCTCCTTCAGCAAACTGAGGGGCAGGCAGCAAGAACATCCTCCCAGGGCCGTGTCCTTGAGGATTCAACAAGGGGAAAGTGTGCCCCACTGCTGAGGCAGGGCACTGGTTGGGGGAACAACGCGGAATCACAGTGAAGCACAACGAGGCACAGAGTTCAGTTCTGGCACCCTTCGGTCCTGAAGGAAGTTGCACATTTGTAGAATGGGTTCACCTTTAGTTGGGGTAGTCTTTGAACCTTATTTTGCAGAGGTCCGGGAATCTATGACAGTGTCTCCAAGGCTCATACCAAAGATATTGAGCGATAGGAGCTCTCTGCCGCTCCCCTTGGATCTGTGGCATTTCTACCAGAAAGTTCTTTTCTTTTTCTTCTTCTTCTCCTCCTCCTTCTTCTTTTTTTAACCACCTGGGGTTTAGCATTAGATTTAGGGCAAGGCTTCTTGTGCAAAAAAATGTTTAATGCTCATTTAGGGAAGAAGGGGGAAGGGTGGGATCATCTCTGGAGCTTTGTGGAGGCATGGGACTCGGTTCCTCCTATTTGGGGCAGCTGGCCACTCAATCAGGACTCTGCTTGCTGGGCTGCTTCTAGCCTCTGTGCAAATTAGGTGAAAGTACCCCTCTTTCTGGGGTAGACACAGTTCCGTGCCAAGGTACATGGCTCTGTGCAAACATAGGGTGGCTGGCCTTAGACAAACTTTTTTTTTGTGCAGTGTTCAACCTGCACCACCACGCAGGGCAGTGCTGCAGCGTGGTTCTGGGGGCAGGAAAAGTTGGGTGTGGACGGTTTCTATCTAGGCACCCAGCAGCCCACTCACTTGTTATTTTCACACAGCACTGCCACCATCCCTATTTAATACCTGCGCCTGCACTGACCCAGCGCCCAGTCACCCTTCCTTCTCTCTCAACTATGGTCTGGGGCCACCAGTATCCTCCACCTTGAGCCACACATGGGAAAATGGAGCAGCCGGGGATGTCATCAAGGCTCCCCCGATCGCTGAGACAGGCGGGGTGAGGAAGAGGAGACGGGAACTGGATGCCAGAAAAGGCATCCAAGAAGCCGGCCTGTCACTCACCCTCAGCCTGCTGATGAACACGCCGGCATCCTCTGCTGAGAGTTTCCCTTGCTGGGTCATGATGCGCTGGATGGCTTTGAGGACATCAGCAGCCATGGTGACGTCCCCGCAGACGTAAATGTGGCCCCCTTGCTCCTTCAGGGCTCGGTACACAGGTTCTGCCAAGTGCTCCTGCAGGATGTCCTGAACGTACTTCTGCGGGGAACAGGAAGAGCCATGGGGAGGAGCTGGGGTCCGGTGCATCTCATTCCCCCAGGGGAGCGGAGCCCGACACCCGTGACCCCAGGGGACCGGGAGGAGGGAGTAAGAGAGTGAAAGGCAAGCCAAGGGTGTGTGAATGGGGCTCAGCCGTGCTAAGGACCCTCTAGGGGGGAGGACACACCCCAGCGCCACCCCCTGGAGCAGCACAGAGCAGGGCACTATCTACCTGCTCCCCTCTGCAACGGCCGGCGGTCACCCACGGGGTGGGAACGCCTGTTCTCCGCGAGGTGCGGGTTTCGCGCCTGCGGACATCCTGGGCTGGGGTCCCGGGGAGGCCCCAGGCCAGACAGCAAGAGGCGGGAGGGGCGAGGGGCTCTCAGTTCACACCCGCACAAACCCAGCACACGGGTTGTCAAACAGCCACTGCCCGGACCCTCTGAGTGCCCACCCCACCCCAGCTGCCCTGGGCCCTTTCCGGGGACCGCCCCCTGGGTCTCCCCAAGACCCAGCAGGAGCGTGCTCCAGTCCGATGGCCTGTGACCATTCTGACGGGTAGTGCCTCTAATGGACTGTTAAATGTGTTTTTCGGTTTTTTATTATTCATATTTTTAAGTATTTTTTTTTATTCTGGTAAAATACACACCACATATAATGAACCGCTTAACCCTCTTAAAGTGGACAATTCAGTGGCATTTCGTATACCACAATCTTGGGCCACCAGCGCTCTCTCTAGTTCTAGAACTTATTCATGACCCCCAAAGGAAACTCTGTTCCCATCGGCAGTCAGCCCCCCCCCGTCCCCGCAGCTCCTGGTAACCAACAAATCCGCTCTCTGTTTCTACAGATTTGGCTGTTCCGGATATTTCATAGAAGTGGCATCAGAGGATATGGGCTGTGAAATATTTTAAATCGGTATTTTTGTGCTCCTGCTTCCTGAAGTACAGAGCAATGTTCCGCAGGAGAATTCGGGAAAGGTGGGGGTGTCGGCAGGTGTTGGGCTGGGGCGTGGGGACTGTGAACGGGCCGGATGTTACCTTTGGTTTGTCTGGCTCCCGCGAGTAGGCCGTGTAAAGTTCTCTGAAGACCCCCTTGTTCTTGGCCTGTAGAGTTTCCTCCCTGTAGATGTGGTCTATCTTGGATTGCCGGCACCCAAACACCAGGACCATGGGGCAGGGGCTCATTCCTGGGGACCGGGAAGATCTCGTGTCACTGACAGCTCTGAGGCCTGACCTGGGGCTGTGGGTGGTGATGCCAGGGGTGGGGTGCTGAAAGCCTTGGTGTGTACCTTGCGGATACAGGCACACAAGCACAGGGACAGGCTGGGGTACATACACACTCGCGCATGCACACACTGAGGGAAGCAGGTACGGTGCGCTCAGGGTCTCAATCCTTCCTTCTGCCCCTACCCCCTGGTATTTAGCACCCCCCTCCCCCAACTGGGTAGGGCTAGAGGCCTAGACTGTGGAGCCATACTACCGGGGTTCAAATCCCAGCTCAGTGTGATGGTGGGCAGCTTACTTAATGTTCTAGGTATGTATTTCCCCAGGTGCAAATGGAAATAAAAATAGCATCTATCTTCCAGGGTGACTGAGAAGTAAAACAGGGGAGCCCAGCATGCGGCGAATCCTTTATCAGTATTAGCTATTCCAACCAGAATGACTGGTCTAGGACGGAAGCTTATTATTATTATTATTATTAATATTATTTTAACTTGTTTCTCTGTCTTGCTCATCGTCGTGCCTGTGGCACCCACAACAGCGTTTGGCATTTCTTACACGCTCAATAAATCCCCGTTTAATGCATACCGCCACTGTGGGTTTCTTGCTCTCTCTCCTCCCAAAGCTGATGTGTTGTGTCTCTCACACAGCAAGGCTCGCCCTCGAGGAACCACCTTTGGGACGATCCCACACCCACACATGCATTTGAGAAGGCTTAAGGTTTATTCTTCCAGGGCCGCGTGACATTTCAGATGGGTCCTATCTTAACGGTCAAAGAAATGTCCTCTGGGGATGGAATTTCAGGCCCGAGGGTGAACTGGGTTGGGAGAGTTGTTTGGGTGTGTCCTTTGGAGTACAACCGTGGACCTCACCTCTGGGTCCGGTCAGTACTATGACCCCCCCCTCCCCCCCACCGCCCTTCCCCAGGCAGTGATGCAACAGAGAGGTAACGCCATCATTCGTCTGGGTGGCTGGGACACAGGCGGGTCTCCCCGGGTCCAGGCGGGGTGGACACACCACGGCTGCTGAACTCTGACCCACCTTTGTGCTGGATATCAAATTGTCGCTGCTGCCAGAAGCTTCGGAAAGGGGCAATGCCAGTGCCCGGGCCAATGAGGATACAGGGCACTTGGGGATTTCGGGGCAGGTGGAAGCTGGGTGCTCTGGGCGAGAAAGAGAGAATTAGAAGGCTGGCTAAGCCCAAGTCTTATCAAGGATGCCTGACCGTCTTGGTAACTCAGTGGGATCGCACTCTTCATGTGGGGTCTGATCAGAGTGGGGGGGGGGTCCCAGAGATTTGGGGAATCCCCCAAACAGGAGGTAGTCTGGCTCCGACTCCAATTCCTGATTTTCCTCATTGCTGGGCTAAGCCGCAAAGGGCAGTGGGATCGATTTAACTCAGGGTTTCCCAACCTCAGCACTCCTGACATTTGGGGCTGCACACTTCTCTGC
>NW_024412422.1:6669699-6683171 GCF_014898765.1 Herpailurus yagouaroundi | reverse complement strand
GGGGGAGAATCCCCCGCTCTGAGAAGCAGCGATTTAACCACCCGTGGGATCTCCCAAGATCAGGGAGCAGCCTGCCATGTATAAGAGAACCACGGGTGGGGGAGGGTGTTTACAGTGCCGAATTTTGGGCAATGCAGCAAGTCTGGGCTCAGGATACTGTATTTTTGAAGCACCACGGCGGGGGTTCTCACACTGATGGCATATGGACCATCCCATGAGCACTCTACTCCCAGCAGCTGAGAAAAACCACTGGTCGAGACCACTGCTCAGGTAGAGAAATTACTGGGTGCCAAAGCAGGAACCTAGCGTGGGCTCAGGTATATCCTTTATTGTGAAAACTTTTTTAAGTTGTATTTTTTATTTGATTGTGGTAGGAACACTTCAACGAATCCTACCCTCTTAACAAAATTTTTAAGTGCACAGTATAGCACTGTTCCCCGTAGGCAGGATTGCCCTTTTAAAGTGAGTTTGGGGGCGCCTGGGTGGCTCAGTCGGTTAAGCGTCTGACTCCCGCTAAGGTCGTGATCTCGCGGTTTTGAGTACGAACCCCGCGTCGGGCTCTGTGCTGACAGCTCGGAGCCTGGAGCTGCTTCGGATTCTGTGTCTCCCTCTCTCTCTCTGCCCCTCCCCCACTCGTGCTCTGTCTCTCTCTCTCTCTCTCTCTCAAAAATAAATAAACCTTAAAAAATAAAAAAAATAATAATCAAAGTGAGTTTGGGAGGAACAGCTCTGATCGATGCGGGGTGGGGGTGGGGGGATGGCTTGGATCTTCCCCGTCTCCAAGAAAGTGGGAAACGGATAGGGTGGCCGGGAGACATCAGATAGAATTTCCACAAGGTTGCCGATTCCAGGAAAGCGGATATTGCGTTTGCCCGGCCGTCTCCTGCAGCCCCAGCATCCAGCCCAGGACATGCACTTGATACATATTTGTTACCTTGACCTGACTTGAACTGGAGGGCTTGCCCAGTTTCTGCTGCGTCGCCCTCCCATGATCCCACGGACTTAACAACTTGGAGTGATTCGGAGTGTTTGCTGATCTCCATTCTGTCTGACTCAGCCATTTCTCTAGAACCCGCGGGGCTGGTCCGCCTACCCCACCTCAGGACATCCATATGCAGATTTCAGTTGCCACTCACCCTCTCACGAAACAGGGGACCACTTCGTCAGCCGGTATCCGGTTGAGCCAGGAGGAGCACACGCCGTGGTGAATTGGTCCTTCTCCATCTAGCAGAGGAACCAAGGCGGTCTGGCGCGCCTCCTGTCCCCAAGGTTCCCCGTCCCCGGCTTCCCCGCTCCCTCCAGAGCAGAAGGCCCAGAGCCCCATGCCAAGTCTGTGCCTTGGAATTCCTTGTCTGGACATGGTATGGTTGGGGTGAGCTCACGGCTGTGAAACCGCCCAGGGTTCCTGTGGGTGAGGGTGGGTCGGATTCAGATCCTGCCACTGACTGAGGTCACGGTCAGTGTGCTCTGGGTGACCTTCCAGGATGCCGGTCTCAGAGCTCCCCCGGGCACTGTGCACTTTAACCGCTTTATCAAGGAGGGAAAATACAGGAGGAAAACGCTAGGGTATCTGACTGACCTACAGCCAGCTGGACATCACGCAGCAGGGAGCTCCCCGCCCCGAGGGATGGGTGGGGGTGGCTTGTTTGAGTCGCTGCCTGGGGGGGGGGGGGGGGGCGGCGATGAGGAGATGACAGTAAAAGGGCTCTCAGGCTTGGGGAGTAGAGAAGAAGTTCAAGCGCACATCCTTCTCGCTTCCTGATTCTGCACCGGGTTGGCTCTGCCTGAAGGGGCGATCCACCTGCCCGGCCCCTTTCCCAGCTCCTGGCCTTGGGGATGGGTCTCCTCCCTGGGGACTTGGGATTTGGCAGACCTGCAGAGGCCCCTGGGGGCAAACGCAGACCCGGAGGCTCTCCCAGTGCCCTTGCCCACCTCGGGTGTGGTAGGAGACAACGGCCACGGTGAGGTGCACCTCGTCAGGGTACATGTCTGGGGAAGAACTGATTGAATAGTATCGAGGCTGCAGCAGGGACAGCTGGGTCAGGAGCAGGGTGGTGGGCATCTGGATGGACGGGAACTCTTCCAGCACCTCCACGATGGTGGGGTTCTTGCCCCATTTCCATTCCTCGTACTCCTGCAAGCCCTGTGCCAAGGAGAGGGACACAGGACTCGCACCCGCCCCGGTACACACTTCCAGCGAGGGCACCAGGATGTCCAGGGAAGGTAATGAGCCATCATAAATGATGGCTAACATTTATGCAGTAATTACTCCGTGCCAGCTTTTAATTCTTACGACCGTAGGAGGCAACGGACAAACATGGACGCCCTTTGGCTTTAAGGCAGTGATTCTGGGTTTTGAATCCAGGTGGGGGGTGGCAGACTTCAGCCCGACAGGGAAATGTGGCTTAACCACCTGTTTCGTAGGAGCCTAGGAGCTAAGAGTTGTTTTTACGTGTTTGAACAGATGGGAGCTGGGGATGAAATCAAAAGAATACTATTTCGCGACACGAGAATGTGATATGAAATTCAAATTTCTGCACCCACAAATGAGGTCTGATTGGACCCTGGCCACGCCCACTCACTTAGGTGCTGTCTATGCTGTTGGGCTATAACGGGAGAGTTTACGGGGTTGCGATAGAGACCTCAGGCACCGTGAGCCTAACATACTTCCTACCTGGCTGTCTATGGGAAAAGGTTGCTGACACCCACTTTAGGCCGTGTGGCCCCAGAATCTGTGCTCCCAACTATTATAGGTCCTGCCACATGTAAAGGTCAAGAGAGAAGGACCTGGAAATGGAAGGAGTTGTGACTCATTGATACAGAACTCAGCTGTGATCTGTGAGTTTGCAGGTCTGGAGACGATGCATCTGCAGAGAGCATAGGTCAAGTTTAAGATGGTGAATGACAGCCCCAAAGGAATAGGTTAGGGTGTGGAGGACCATGTTCAGGGGCATGTGGACAGCACAGCCCCTCTGGGACTCTGGAGTTATTTTTCCGACATCTCAGAAGCTGCCCTGGGCATTCCCTTATTGCTTACACGATGCTCAGGCTTTGAGGAATAAAGCCCATTATAAGTGCATCGTATAACAAAGCTTTCCCCCATGTTCCTAAAGGTGACCCTTGCTCTATTGATAGGGTATGGCACCCTTAAGGACGCGCCCCCCCAGACCTCCAGTCTCACTGATCTCTAGCTTACAAGGGTGCAATTAGCCAAGAGCCTCAGGAACTGCGGTCTGAAATGGACACCCACTAGAAACAGACATGGGTCACCGGTGCTGGTCCTTCCGAAGGCTGCAGCTGCCGTTCTAGATGCTTCCATTCAAACTTCCTTCCCTCTCCTTCACTTGGGGTCAGACTTGTTAGAGGTCTGATGGTTCTCCCAGCCTTACCTGAGTCTTTGCCATTTTTCTCTCACACAGGTGTTTCCCTTATTAAAAATCCTCACTCATTTAACCCCACCTTAGAGTTTGCGCTCTTTGGAAGAAACGGGCTAAGACATACAGTTTATCAAATTCTACTTGAAATCATCCCGTCCGAACAGTGCTGATCTCTGGTCCCTCTTCATGGCAGCCCCTGACTCATGAATTACACCTTTGAATTAAAGTTATGCATGTACACAGCATAAAAAGTGAAACAATTCTGCAAAGCTTATGATGAAAATTAATGCTCTGACTTCTCCAATCTGTTTCCAACTTTCCAGAGTTAACCCCTTACAACTCTCTATAAATGTTCCTTCTGGTGTTACTTTTCTCACTTCTAAATACAGGTGATCCTCAAACAACACGGGTCCCTCAAACACATTTTCTTTTCTCTAACTTACTTTATTATAAGAATACGGTATAGACTACATATAACATACAAAATGTGTGTTAATCGACCGTTTATATTCCTGGTAAAGCTTCCAGTCAACCGTAGGCTATATTTGTGGCAATTCTGGGGGAGTCAAAAGTTATATGTGGATTTCTACTACATGGGGGGTGGTTAGCACCCTTAACCCCGGTGCTGTTCAAGGGTCGACTGTAATATGCATTCTTTGAATTAGCCTCTTCCTCTCTGCCCATCATTCAGTGCCCTCTCCTGGACAGCGGAAGAAAGCTAAACCAACGTTGCTTAGTGGAGAGCAGCCCCCACTGGGAGAAGTCTGGGTGGCCCCCCTGGGTAGGATTCTACGGAGCCAGGTTTTGCAGCAGCTTGGGGCAAGGAAGCCCTAGGCTTCAAAGCAAGGGTGATAGAAGGGTTTGTTTGATTCATTTTACCATCAGAGGGGCTCCTATATCTTGCAGTCCTATCAATAAGTCCTCTGCTTTGGGAAAGGCCTCTCTCTAAAACAGGGCAAGTGGGATTCTCTATTTCTTTTCCTCCTAAGTATGGGCTCAGATAGAACTCATGGAAGCTCAAGAGTTGCGAAGGAAGGAGGAACAAGAGTTAGCACAGACATTTCTACCAGGCCAGAGAACTCTGAGATTCAAAAGAGGTACCCTCGTTCTGTCAGACCTTAGTTAGAATGAAGGGAGATGGTCAGGACTAGCCAATATGGCGGCCGCCTGCAAACAAAAATTGGCAACTCTTGCTCAACCCTGCCACCTGCTGGACAGCTGTGGTTATAGTTCTATAACTCTCCGCCAACTAGGAGGTGAAAGGTACCCTTGGGGGTTGTACGAGGCCAGGGACCCACCTTGCTGAGGACCAGCAGTCGCTGCTTCTCTTTCTCGCTGGTGGCCAGGGACGCAAACTGCTGCAGCTGCAGTGGCGTGGGCGGCGTGGTGATGTCCAGGTAGTACTTGAAGGCCTGGAAGATGGTGCAGGGCGGGAGGCGGTGCTCATCTGTCCAGTTACTGATGACGCCTATGGAGGTGAGGGGTGGACGGGGGAAGGAGAGTCTGAGCTCCGAGGGCTTAGGTCCAGGCCAGGAAGGCCAGATTTGCTTCTGGGACAGAGGACGGGGCCGGTGAGCCTTGGCTTGCCACCTTCCATGTTCCACATCTACACCCAGGGTTCTGGGGACCACGCGATCACCTCATCTATGCAAGGCGCATATCCAAAATCAATTGAGCAAACCAGTTCAAAAATAAAAAGAATAAACCATTATTTAAATAGCATGAGACAGTCCCGTGGCATTCTATGCAGTGAGCCCCCCTACTGAACACAAGCTATGGGTCTATTTTGGCTCTGTCTGCCCTCTCATGGTGCCAGCCTCTCAAACCTCTCAGTGGGGTTTCAGTATTTAAAATTGCAAACGTACCTAACACTTTCCTAGCGCTTTCTCTAGGCCAAGTGCTATTCTCCAGTAATTCATTGAGTCCTTACAACAATCCTAGGTGATTGGTGCTATTAGTATCATCATCCCCGTGTTGCCACGGAGAAAAAAGGAAGAAGCACAGAGAGGTAAAGGGATTTGCCCGAGGCCACACAACTCATAAGTGTGAAGTCAGGCAGCACTGCTCCAGACTTCGTTCTGACTACTGCACTGTAGGGCGTCTGTGTAATTTGCACCTGATATAGCCCCTAAACACAAGCCTTTACTTTATATCAGGGGTTCAACCCAAGATAAAAAAGTGCTAGTCCAACACCAAGGAAGAATTTGGCTGGGTAGGATTTATGAAGATAAAGTGTTGTCTCTCCAAAGTGGTATCTTTCTTCTTCTTTTTAAAAAATGTTTATTTATTTATTTTGAGCAGGGGAGGAGCAGAGAGAGAGAGAGAGAGAGAGAGAGAGAGAATCCCAAGCAGGCTCCATGCTGTCAGCACAGAACACGAACCGTGAGAGCATGACCTGAGCTGAAATCAGGAGTTGGACACTTAATTGACTGAGCCACCCAGGCGCCCCCAAAGTGGTATCTTTCGGTAGGCTTTTCAGCAGGGCTCTGACCACATACTATTTCCACATTCTGCTCTGATGGTACACCCTAACTCCTTCGGAAAGGTGGGCTGTCACCTAAGGTCACTGTGGTTCCTCGTACCTGAGCCCTAGGCTTACCTGCGCCTACTGAGCTGAAGCACGGAGACCCATTTGCCTTTGAAAGTTCTTCAACAGGAATGTCAAGGATGGTCACCGAAACGACCAGAACCTGATCTAATGAGGTCAGAAACGTGGTTCAACCTCTAGTGGGCCATCGAGCTGCATATAGTGCCTTTTCATTTTAAGAGGAGGGAGGGGCACTCAGCTGCTACTTATTCGGTGGGCAGTGAGGCGGTGGTGATGAAGGCAGGCAGAAGCCCCTGCCCCCAGGGACGAGCTGAGGATGTCCTGGTATCATGGACGCTGGTCCATGGACGCGGGCTCAGCCAGTTGGGCCAAGGTTGTTCAGCCATGAGCCCGGGAGGAGTTTTCAGTCTCAAAAACTGGAGGTGACAGAGACCCATTCTGCCACCTGGCGTGGTGATGGGGAAGAAGGACGGGTCTCCCCCCCCCTCCCCCCCACGCACTGCCCCTGGAACCCCCCGGGGGAAGGGGAGAAGCTTCGGGAGCAGCCGGGTGGGGTGCCCGGCCCTGGCCATAGTTACCCAAAGCCGTGTTCCTCTCCACCAGCAGTTCCACCTTCACCAGCTGGTTGACTGGGGGAGCATCTTCCAGCCGCTCCATCAGGGCGTTCACGAGGTCCTCGCGGTTGCCAGGGAAGACGCCCAGGTGGTCCCCAGGCTGGTACTGCAGCTCCTGATTCCCATTGGTGTGGAGACGCACGAAGATCGTTGATCGGCTGGAGGGGAAGTCGAGGAACAGTTGGATAAGGGTCACCAGCTACTGCCTCCTCTCCTTGCTCCTTCGCCTCTTCTTGTGCCTGCAATCCCCCTCCTTCCATCCCGTGAGCCCCCAAGTCCTCTGCCCCCATCATTCCACACCATAGCTTTTGGCACCCGTGAGCTCCGCATTGCAAATCCAGTGGAAAGTTCCGAGCGCTCCTCTTGGTCATGGAAGACGCACTGGGCATATCTGCTCACTTCCTCCTTCTCAACTCCTTTGTCCTGGATTCCAGCACCCCAGGCTCTCCTGATCTTCTCTCCTTGGCGGCTCCTTCTTGTCTCCCCAAACTCTAGGCATGAGAGTACCTCAGGGTTCAGTCCTCAGATTCCTTGCTTTTCTATCTTCCTTCACCGGCTTTTCTCCAAACCACTTACCGCCATCTGCCCTCTAGTAGAGTTTACATCGTCATGTGGTTTGTGGTCTGGCCCCCTGCCTGCCCCCCTGGCCTCCAGGGCAATGCAAATTCTAGACGGCAAGGAATCTGTTTTCTCCACTGCTCTATTCCTGGCAAATAGGACCGTGCGTGGCACATCGTTGGTACTCAAGAAATATTTATTAGATGAAGAGACCTCAGACTCCCAGGGTTAACCAGCCGCCATAACAGACTCTGTTCTCAGTACTAATTGGGGTTCTCCCAGGAACCACTACCCCATTGGAGCCAAGGTAGCCCGAGTCCTCATTCTGTGTAATGCCAGCTCTCCTGGGAATCCCAAGCTCCACCCGTCTTCTGTAAGTGGAGGGTCCCCATATTGTCATGGAAATGAGAAACATAATTGGTCTTTGTTATGTACAAATCCACCAATATAAGTTTGAGAGATCTAAGGAGAAAACGCAGAGAGAAATTTATTTGTATCTGTCAGGTACTTCTCTTTTGCATTGGTTTTTGAATTTTAAGGGCAGAAGGCGTATGCCAAGGGAAGGCTTCAACAATGAATTCACAGACTACGATCATTCTGGTCCTTTACAAAGTTTTAGTACAGATCCACCTGGAAACTTGGGGGCCCCATCACACTTTGAAAATCAGATTCTTTGTACTCTTTGAGTCTGCATTTCGACCTGCTTTTCTTCGTTGCTAATTGGTTCTCAGTTGATAGAGACCCTTCGTATTCAATGTGAAGTTTCTACATTCTCCACAGAATGTAAATCAACACTTGAATAGATCAATGGGACTCGCTATTTAAAGGAGTCTCTGGCACACCCAAGAAGCCTTTTGTGCTGCAAATAGCCACCATCATTAAAAAGAGTTGTGCTGGCACATTCACTTTTGCAAGTATTTTCTTGAAGCAAGGCACCCCCGTCCTTAGTCTGGTGGGGAAATTGGTGGCTGAAATTGTGAATGGTGCTGTCAGGGTCTGGGGTCCCATTCTCTTTTCCTGGACAGATTTTGCTATCCCTGGGACACTAATCTTGTCAACTATAAGGACTCGCACGACTGATTCTGCTCTGAGTTCATAGGCATTTCTGGTTCCTGGAGAGCAAAGACATCATCACCTCCTGCCAGTTCCACGATCGGAATTAGCAGAGGCTGAGAGCCAGCAGGGGGCGCTGTGGGGCTGCTCATTTCGGAGCCTCTCGCGCCAACCACAGGAAGCCTTTGAAAGGCCCGCAAATCAATTCCCACTTTCTCCTAGATCATCACGATTTCTTTCAGAAGTATATTTGCCTCCGTTCTGGGCGGTACAAAATAGAAATGCGGAGGACCCGTACTTGCTGAGCTGGCTCACGTTCACAGTCATTTCTCCCAAGTCCTCCTGAACGTGACATAAGGTGGTCAGGCCGCCAAGGGGCAGGAATGGGGAGGCAGCTGGCAGGTTAGCAGGGTGGGCCCAGGCTGTGCCCCAGTCTGGGAATTTAACCCGGGGGACTCTGCAAGCCTCTGATCAGGCATGACTTCCTAAGCCCAGCGCTGAATGGCTGCGTGGCCCCAGGACACCCTGATGGGCTGGTCCTTGAGACCTTGTGGGGGAAGCAGATTTCCCCCCAACCCCTTCCCAGTTGCACTAACCTGGAGACCAGTTGTCTTAAATCTCAACGGGAGGGGGGGGGAGGGGTTTGTAAGAATTGTATAGGATTTTGTAAGCTTTTTTTTTTTTTTTTTTTTTTTTTTAAGCTTGGGACACATATGGGCCATTGAGAAGTACAGAGGAAGGGGAGAAAGGGAGGAATGGGAAGGTAGCAGTCATTTGGAGCCTCAACCATCCCCTCCTCCAGAGTATCCACTGCTTGTGATTTATATCCACACACGGAAGCATAACACACACGTGTGCTTGGCGGCGGCTCATTGACGGGCTCACAGATGAAACAACAGTCAGCTAACATCCAGCATTAAATGGAAAAAAAAAATAGCTACTTTCATTCTTCAGTGTAAAGAGTAAATATTGTAAGTTTCAAGTTTCATTCGCTTAGCAAATTTATACTGAGTGCCGGGCACTGTTCTAGGCACTGGTGAGACAGTGTTGGACGCACAACAAAGTGTTCTATTCTCATTGAGGAGCAACTTAAAAAGGTCTCAGAGGGGGTTGGTGATGTGGATGGGTGGGTGGTGATGGGCTGGGGGCAGCGGGCCGAGTGACCATCAGATAAGGATGGTCAGGGAGCCCTCTGTGATGTCACATGTCAGCAGAGACCTGAACAAAGAGAAAAAGGCGACATGCAAAGATCTGTTTGGGAAGAGTGTGCATGTGCAAAGGCCCTGGGGTATGAAAAGGTGTGGCACGTTTGGGGAAGGGAAAGAAGGCTGGAGTGTTTGGAGGTGGGAGAAGGAGATCAGAGAGCCGGGCAGAGGCCAGATCACAAAGGCCTCATTATGACCTGTCATGGCAAGAAGTTTGAAGGTCTCCTCAATCCAGTGAGAAGCCACTAAAGGGCTTGAAGCAGCAGAGGATTCAATTTACGTTTTTAAAAGATTGGTCTGGCTGCTGTTTGGAAACGTATCTTTGAGAGAAAAGCCAAGACACAAGGAGACAAATACCATTGATGAACAGGGCTTTGCTCCAGGTGGCAGCTGTAGGTCTGAGACGAAGTTGAAAGTCAAGTCCCGTAGGACCAGAGGACCGGCTGTGAGCTGGATGTGCAGTGTAAGGGAGGGCCAGGAGGCAAGATGGATGCTTGAGTTTTGGGGTTAAGCCAAATGTCGATGTTCTCTGCCGAAGCGGGAAAGTTGGAGAGAAGCAATTTCATCCGAGGCGAGACACGAATCGAGAGCTCCCCCACCAGGAACTGGCCGTTGTAATGTCCTGCCACCCTCCACGATGCCTCAGTGCTCAGGACCCCTGCCGCACCTTGGCTCCTGCCAGCCTCTGCCTGGACGCTCCTCCTTTGTCCTCATTTCCTTTCTAAAGCCTACCCTGTGTCTTCCTTCCTCCTTCTGACATCTGGGACTTAAGATCACCCAACCCGATTACCCATTACCACTCCATTATATCTGCTTCTCTATTGTTTGCTAATTGGTGTACCAAAAAGTGTATCTCCTGGCCAGGCAGTAACCGTGGTCATTTTTCTCTTTCGATGAGAAAGAGAAATTGCAGGTCACTTTGCCTGCAATTAAGGGTCTGTGGGGCAGAGAAAGATTTGTGATATCTTGCTCATGGCCTCCTGGCCCCAAAACCGTGACTTTGTGCCGACTTGGGCAGGGGGAAAATGGGAGAGAGTATCATACTTTTTGCCTCAATCATCCTTTTAAAAAAACCCCAACTTATAAAGCTGGAGATGATAGAAAGCCTGAAAAGAGGTAGTGTTACGGATTGTGCTTCTACAGACGTAGACACCTGTATACAATCTGATTCTTTTTGTGCTCCTTCATGACTGATTTTAATACTACGTTCCAGGTCCTAACCTTGCTGAAGTATTCTCTCCCTCAGCATAGAGTCGGCTGTCCTTTCCAGAGGTGAGTGGGGGTTATTCTGGGACTCGGTCCAACTTAGCATGCAGAACATTTGCAAAGGACCTTGCTTTTTATGGTTTAGGGAGTAATTTTTGTGATCTGGTTTTTCAGAGCTTGTTGCTAAAGGAAATTTCCAGTGGATTCTCAGTCCCTTCTCCTCTGGGCTACCAAAGTCATCGCTTTCCACAGGGCAGACTGGGAAGTAGGGTGCGTATTTCAGATACAGAGTCCCTCCCTGTATCAGAGATCATTATGCTCCGAATGTAGCATTTAACTAATTATTCAAAGGGATTAATTTCCCAATCCATTTCTTTCATGCTTGAGGAGCTAAGAGAGAACATGAGAGCTCTGGGGGCTTCATCCTGCTGGTAACTTTATCAGAGGTTTGGAGCCCACGTAGAAAGCATGCATACTAAGTTTGCAGGTGTTTGATGCTGGGACAGACAAGGAAGAGAAGGGAGACGTATGATATGCTGGCTGTTTTGTGCACCTTGTCCTTAATACAACGGCTTTGCAATGCTCTTGAGGTCACATGTGGAGCCATCCGGCATACAGACTTTGGAGTCAGAGAACCGAGTCTGCGTGACCTTGGAAAAGTCACTGGCATTTTCTGATCGCCATTCTTCATGTTTAAAGTGTTGATGATCCGAGGAGCACCTACTTCCTGGGCTGGTCAAAGAGTTCTGGGAGATCCCACACAGAGAGCACTCAACACAGTGCTCGGCACACACAAAGCACTAGCTAACCATCAGCGATCTTTATGGCCACCACTCTCCTTTGACATAAGGAGACGGGGCTCCGAGGCCCTGAGTGACTTTGCCCACGGTCACACAGCTGGTATGCAGCAGAACCCAGGGCTGTCCAGCTTGCGAGCCTACTCTTTGCACTATGCCATGTGCAAAGAATCAAGATTTCAAAAGAGCGTTGTGGGCTGTAACTGGAAAGTGAAAAAAAAACAAAAATGCCTTTCAATAGGGATCAATGCAAAGGACTTCATTAAGGCCACAAATACTGTTTACTCAAGGACAGTGATGGACGGACCTGGCTCCATCACTCTGAAAACACTCGATGTCTAAGAGCAGCAAGGGTGCAAGCTTAGTGCGAGAGCAGTGTGGCAATCAGGACAACGCCTGACATCTTGGGCGGCCTCAGCGTGTCCCGCTCAAACGGCGGGGGGGGGGGGGTGGTTATAAGGTTATAAGAGCCTCGGGGCCCGTGGCGGCTCCGACAGGTCCTCCACTGCACTGTGACCAGGTCTGAGAACGACATCCCCGGCAGGGCACAGCGTGTCCTTTGACGAAAGCGAAAGGCTCGGGAAACTAGGCCTTAGGAAGAACGACGGGAAGGAATCAAGACCACAGGAGAGGCTGGTTGGTGGCTTTGGCTCTTAGCGGGTCTCCCATTTGGAAGAACTGAATCTGGTTTGGGTGTCGCTCGAGTATAACCGGGGTCAAAATGAAGTGCTAGGAAGATGCCCTCTGGTCATAGCGAGAGTAAGATGAGATCTGACAACCTGCACTTCGAAACACAGCGCGGTCTGTTTTGTGAGGTGACGAACCTCCTGTCGTCCCAGAGGAATTTCAACGGAGTCCGGGTAGCCAGTTTTCAAGACTCCACAGAGAAGAAGGACCCACAAGGAGGAAATGCTCTCTGACCGGGATGCTGGGGTGCGATGCACATTAGCATTCTGACAAGGGTGCGGTCTATATCAAAAGTGCCTCATAAATCCTTCCTGTTTCTGCTTTCCGCGATGGTCGCCACCATCTCCGTTCCTGGACCTTCTAGGTCCGAGCTTGGCAAAGGGAAAGCAGGAAAATCTCGATGCTGCAAGGCAGCAGGGGGGTCCCCGTGGCACTTGGAATCGTAACGGGGAAGCCAGTCCCCCGAGCCAACCAGGACTCTCCGTCCCGATCGTGGGTGACCCCCGGAGCACAGGGGGGTAACCCCGAGCCCACCGAAGGTGTTCCTACCTGGATTTAGGGCTCTGAAGGTTTTGGCGGCTGAGGAGTCGAGCGGCCGAGACCCGCTTTTTGTGGACATTGGATAGACCTGTGGGGAGCAAAACAACAGTCTTCCTGAGATGGGGTTAAACTGTGGTCGGTGCAAACCTTCCAGCTTCTACTGACCCTCCCTTCACACTTCCACTGTCCCCCAGAGTGAAGCCAAGAGGTGAAAGAAAAGACTCGGGGGGGGGGGGGGGGGCCGGCTGTGGAGAATGCGAAGGAAAAGCAAATCTGGTCGAGCTGAGTTGAGAAGAAGAGGTCAGAGTGACATCCTCCTGCTGGAGGGAGGGACATCCAAGGACACGCCTGGCTGAGCAGGGGTGGGGGGGGGGCGCTGGCAGTGGACTTGTTTTGAGAGGATTGCACGAAAGGTAAGCAATGAAACCCACCTCCTCTAAGTGGGTGGAGGTGAGAACTCCTGTCTTTCCTGCCCCCCCCCCCCCCCCCGGCACCGTCTTGCGTGCCTCCCCAGGAGCGGGGGGAGAGGTACCTTGTGTAAGTTCCGGAGCTTCGGCCACGTAGGTGAGGCGGAACTTGTTTCTTTTCCAGCTGCGGTCGTTGCTGATGAGGGAGTTGTTTGCCTTCTCAATGTTGACGTCATCTCCCACGCAGAACACATCGCAGGCTGCCTGTGGCACACACAGGGCTTCCGGTGACCTCTTTCAGCCAAGAGGGACTCTCCACCAACAGCTCGAAACCATGACATGAATCCCTCCATCCATCCATCCATCCATCCGCCCATCTGTCCATCCATCCTTCCATCCCTCCGCCTACCCACCGGTTCATCCTCCCTCTCTTCCTTCCTCACTCCTCCCTCCCTCCCTTCCTTCCATCTATTCATCCAT
>NW_024412422.1:6652407-6669689 GCF_014898765.1 Herpailurus yagouaroundi | reverse complement strand
TCCATCTGTCCATCTCTCCACCTACCCTTCCTTCCTTCCTTCCTTCCCTCCTTCCATCTATCTACCCTCCTACCCATCCATCTCTCCATCCCACCACATACCTGCCAGCCAATCATCCATCAATCCATCCACTAATCCATCCAGTATTTTTTGAACGCCTTTGATGTGCTGGACATATCATATTTACTAATAAGTTTAGGATTTAACCTCTACTTAACATGTAACTTCTACGTCATTTATTCCTAAAACCAATATTTGTAGAGACCTAACATTAAAAAAGAAAATAAACACCTTAGAATTTCCCATCCATCTTCCTCTAAAGGTTTAAAAAATTACATTAAAAGCAGAACATACAAATTTTCTTCCTTTCTTTTCCTTTTTTTTTTTTTTTTTTTTTTTTTTGCCAAGTTCATAAGTTCTCCGACTTTAGTGGTCCTAAGAATTACTGTTTGGAATTCAGGTTTTTGGAATAAAAGCCACGGATACTTAAAAAGCTTTTAAGGGCAGATTTAACCCTTTTTTGGCCTTGCGTTGATTTTCAGACAATCTAAATGTCCATCAGTTGATGAACGGCTAACCAAAATATGATATATACGTACAGCAAAGTATCATTTGGCCATAAAAAGCAATGAGGTACTAATATATATATTGCAATGTGGACGAACCTTGAAAACATGCTAAGTGAATGAGCCGGTTTCAAAAGACCACATATTAAATGATTTCATTCGTATGAAATGTCCAGAACAGGCAGCTCCCCAGAGACAGAAAGTAGATTAGCGGTTGTCAGGACTGGGAGTTTGATGGGAGGGGGGCGGTGATAACCAAAGGGTATAGGGGCTTGTAGCAGACCCTGACTCTGGGGCGTTCAATCGAAGTTGGCTGACGAAGTCAAGAACCATAGTTTTCTCAAGGTAAAAAGAGCCGAGTTATCTCAGTTCTCCTCATCTAGGAAGAAATCCAGAAAGAGGCTTATGGACACAGCCTCCCCCCATAAATATCCTTCTAGCTCAGGGGCCTCAGTTTCCCCTCTTTCTATCTGCATTTACATGCAGGACGGAAAATGCTAACTGGATGATAGGCAGCTACCTAATCCGCTTTCTTCTGGGGCTGCTGAAGAGAATGCATTCCAGGGTGGAGGAAGGAGCAGGTGACAGGTGGCAGGTCCGTATTCATGGCTTTCCGTTTTTCCCAGGATGGCCAATCGAATCATGCCCCCATGCAGATAGAAGGCCATTATGCATTTCTTCCCCTGTGACCTCATGTCTAGAATAGCCCTGTGCAATACGAGGTTCCATCATGATGGGAATGTTCTGTGCTGTCTCATATAGTAACCAATAGCTATTTGTGGCTGCTGAAAATATGAAATACACAGCCAAGGAATGAGATTTTAAATTCTATATAATATGTGTATATTAGAGTTCTTAAAATTCTATTTAATAGGTGTATATTAAATAGTTACATATTTAATGAAAAATTAAAATTTTATACATCTATTATAGTATATAAATGTATTTAATTATTTTATGTAATATCAATATATTTCTGCAATTATGCAATATATAATATTTCTGTCTTCATATACAATATTATATATTATAATTAATCACCTAATTATTTCTATGTACATATATATGCAAATTTTAAAAAAATGTTTATTTATTTATTTTGAAAGAGGGGGAGGAGGGGCAGAGAGAGAGGGAGAAAGAGAGAATCCCAAGCAGGATCCACTCTATCAGAGCAGAGCCCAACGTGGGGCTTGATCTCATGACCGCGAGATCGTGACCTGAGCCGAAATCAAGAGTCAGATGCTTAAATGACTAAGCCACTCAGGCGCCCCTAGAAATTTTTCACGTAACATAAAATTCATCACTTTCAAATGTACAATTCAGTGGGTTTGAGTGTATTTACACAGTTGCACAACCACGGCCCCAACCCCCTAGCAACCACTACTCTAATTTCTGTCTGTATGGGTTTGTCTATTGTGGACACTTCATCTAAACGGAATCATAGACTTTCTGTGTCTGGCTTCTTGCACTTAGCATAATGCTTTCAAGGTCCATCCACGTTGTAGCAGGTATAAGTTCTTTATACTTTCTATGGCTAAATAATATGTCACTGTAGAGACCTACTATATTCACTTGTCCATTCATCCTACTGAATGTGAATTCATTCACATTTACATTTAAATAGCACATGGGGCCGGCGGCTCCTGCATTGGTCAGCAAAGATCTAGCTCAAGAGGGATAAGTATGTCAAAGTAGACAAATCGGGGAGATCTGAGTTCCAGGTCGAGGCACAGCCCCCTGGTGTGGCTAACCTACTTTATGGTTTTTTTTGTCTACTTGTCTACCAAATGTGAGCGAGGGATGGATTCCTCCCAGCTCTGAAATTCCAAGAGCACAATGTTTTATAGACCAACTCCTTGCCCGTGATGCAGGAGGTTAGATTCTGGGTGAAGAATGTGTGTTTTAAGGCCACCCAAACTCATCTGAGTTGTTTAAAGCTGTATCCTGGCTGGACACACGGTGGGGAAATACCAGAAGTACTCTCAGGTTTCTTCTGTTTCATATGGTGTAGGCACTCTGTCTTTGGAGGTCTCGGGGGTCATGACTTCTCCCCCTGGGTCTCTGGGATCTGGGCAGGTGGTTACCTTGAAGACCTTCTTGGCCCAGGTCCTGAAAGCCTCTTCCTGCCCACAGAGCTCGTCTCCCTCCCTCATCTTCAGGATCCTCTCTCCTCCCAGCTCCTCCAGGAGGGTGTCCACGGCATGCCCAAAGGCACAGAAATGAGGGTAAGCCCGGGAGCCAAGGCCAAATACGGAGAACCTGCCGAGGAGACAACAGATGGTCTGGGTTAGGGGACTGTGGGGCATGAGGGGCTTCTGGTTTTTTGGACTCCATGTCTCCCCTAAAGTCATATATCGAAACCCTAACCCCTAAGGTGGCTGTATTTGGAGATGGGGACTTTGAGGTGGTAACTGAGGTTAAATACAGTCATAAGGATGGTCCCTAGTCCAATGGGACTTGTGTCCTTAGAAGAAGAGGAAGAAACACCCAACAGCATTCTCTCACTCTGAATGTGCACAGAGGAAAGGCCATGTGAGGGCACAGCAAGAAGGCAGCCGTCTGCAAACCAGGAAGAGAGGCCTCACCAGAGACCAATCTTACTGGCACCTTGATCTTGGACTTCCAGCCTCCAGAACTGTGAGCAGATAAATTTCTGTTGTTGAAGCCACCCATTCTGATATTTTGTTACAGTAGCTTGAGCAGACTAACACATCTGGCATCGCCAGAAGCATCTCCATTAGCCCATGGTGGTCAGACAGCCCCAAGCCCACCTGGGTTAAGGAGGATGAGCTGGGGATAGCGATGACCCAGAACCATTGGCTGTGTCTTGTGTGCCCCTTTCTAAGCTGGAGAAATTAGTCTATTTTATGGGAGGGCTTGAATTCTACAAGGGACACAAGCAGATTAGTTTTAAGTACACAGGTAATGAAAACCATAACACAGAAGTCCTCAGGGACCTGCATTAACGAGATCAGAAGGCCTTGTCATTAGCACGTCAAATGTTCGCTGTGTGTTGACTAACTGGAATTAAAATAAAAACTTTAAAAAACCCACATCAAATGTTGGTGTGTAAACAGGTGCTTCTACAAGGGGATGGAAGATTTATAAAGATGCTGACTCCACCCCTTGCAATGTCTCTGACATTAATTCGCCTCACAAACCCTCTCTGCATAGGTGCCACCAAGAAAACGTGGCTGCTTGAATCAGCGGGGGTCAGGGTAATGAGATTTTCCTCTCTGTGAAGGTGGGGTGGCCTTGACTGAGGTATGAGAAGGGGAGGGCTGTGTGTCAGATGGCCGCTCTTGCTAGTTCGCTGTCCGACTGACACTTGGTCCTGGCTGTGGGTCTCGACGTCACTGGGACAGAAGTGACAGGTTCACACAAGTGGGACCAGAACGCCCCACCCCACGTCTTTCCTAGCCTGGAGTTTTCTGCTGGAGACTGTCATCTCAGACAAGCCCAGGCGTGGATCCGTGTGGGCTATTCCATACTGTCTCTGCCTCTGCCTCCCAATCCGTTTGTTCAGAATGAAGGGGTCAGGTTGGCGAAAGATCGAGATGGGGGAAGCAGAGAGGAGGAGGGGAATCTGGGAAGGGACTCCCATTCTCTCTGTCATTGGAGAATGCACTTGACATGGCTCCGGGGGTCTCACGGGTCAGGTGAAGGTTAGCATGGGTTAACATCTGCTTCTTTTAATCCCACATGCATGCTTCCTCTCTGGGCCTCTTCTCCTCTCCTGCTTTCCCTGGTTGTAGAGGCTTTCTAAAGAAAGTACATGGGATTAGGCAGTGTTTGCCCCCTCAGCCCCCCTCCCCCACCTGCCCGCTCATGCCCTTCCTGGAGGTGGGTTCCTCACCTTTTCCTCCAAGGGTGATGGTGTGGCAGGAGAGCTGATAACTAGGAGTGGACTGGTTGGAGGGGGGCCAGGAACTTCCTTCCCAAGCCACGCCCCCCTTAACATCAGCCCAGGGAGGAGACTGGAAATCCCCAGCACGAGTAATGGCTTTGTGGTTAAGCCGTTGTTCCTCAAACATGCGATGTTTACGTTCACGACGTCACCATATGTGACCGCTGCTGATACTATTATTTACTTATTACCGCTGTTTAGCTTGCTTTGAATTTGTCTTCACCACCTCACCAAAACCACTTGTGTTCACTAGCAGGTGGTTCGGGTAATTCATGCATTAATACGTTTCCCGATGCACCTAAAGACCTGCCTCCCAGTCATCTCCTAGACTCACGTTTCCATTATGACCTTCACCTGGGGGTTTCAAACTTCCCATTTTAAGCCTCCAAACCAGGAATTGGCAAACTTATTAGACATGGGGCCGGAGCGTAAATATTTTTAGGTTTCTAGGCCAAGAAACAAAATCCAAGCTGTTATGTGGATGCCTTCATAACAGAGAGAAAACAAATTCCTGCACGTTTTTATTGATGACATAAAAATTTAAAAAACTATTAATTACAGTTATTGAGGATGATTGTTTAATCATATGTCTACCTATGAGACTGGGGTTCCTTGTTTGGGGGGGTGGGTGGCATTTTGCTTAATTGGGGTTCAACGGTAACGGTTTCTATCCTCAAGTGAATTGCCAATGTCCAAGTGCAAAAACCACTCCCAGCTCATGGGTTGTGTAAAAACATACAGTGGTCAGGCTGGATTGGGTCTCCAGGCTACAGCTTGCCAATGCCTGCTCTGAGCCGTGATAGATTCAACAAGAGAAAACCGGGTCCGGCTGTCAATGCACAAAACCGGTGTTTCAAAGTCAAACTAAAACAACGCACTGATGTCAAACCCCATAGAAAATAACACCAAGGGTGAACCCGGATGTACACTATGCACTTTGCGTGATGATGATGTGTTAGTGCAGGTTCATCAACCGTACCAATGGACCACTCTGGATGGAGACGCTGCTGGTTGGAAGAGGCTGTTTCTGTTGGGGGAGGGGATATATGGGAATTCTCTGTATCTTCCTCTAAGTTTTGCTGTGAACCTAAAACTGCTTGGAAAAAATAAAGTCTATTACAACGTGCTCTACTGGGCATAAGACTTCAATATCCAGGACCCCTCGTGATGTGTTCCATCTACCGAGCACTGTCCTGAGCAGGTAGGAAAAGGTTCGGTTAGCAAAGGTCGGAAAGATTTGTGGCCAGGCCCGGATACTCAGTGTGCATCAACCTTGTTTTCACAAACATCTGTGAAACCAGGGATCTACAGTTCTCTTTCTTTCTAAATGCTCATTGGACCGCATTCCCAACTGTTGAAATATAAAATATCTGCCCGTATCCCATATAAAATGATCTCTTGGTATGTGACCACTGCCCTTTGGTAAACATGGGGTTAGGCCAGTATTTTTTGAATCAGACTGCACATTAGAGTCACTTGGGGAAATTAAAAAAAAAAAAAAAAAAGCAATACTTGCCCAATTCTAGACCAATTACATCAGAATCTCTGGAAATGGGGCTTGATTATCAGTATATTGCAAACATCTCCAGATGATTTTGATGTGTGTCCCAGGTTGACAGCCACTGGGGCATGGCAGGGTGTCTCCAGAAGTTTCTCTTAGGTGTAACATATCATTGGGAAGGGCAGCTTACTGAGTAATTTCCAGGGATTAATATCCTTTGGCACAAATGATGTGCTGATGACGGGGCGAGATTTGGGTGATGGGGCTCTGACAGAGTGTGTATAGGAAGGGGTCTGGGTAGTGTGCTTTAATGGGGCGAGGGGAGTCCCCAGAGAGCTAGAGTGCGGCTGGTTAGTCAAGAGACGGACAGGAATACAAGGGAGGAACCTTAAGCCCACTTTGCAACTAAATCCAGTTCCCCAAGATGGCTTCCCTGAGGCCCTTGACCCCTGCTCACCTCACGTTGGCCAGGGGTCCAGCACTCTCAAAGTTGTCTCTGAGGTCTGGCCCGTCGCCTGATGATTTATGGGAGTCAGAATACGAGGAAACACTATTGAATCGGACCTTGTAGCTCCTGCCAAAACAGAAGAGACCCTGTGAGCTCTGGCTTGGAACCTCCTCCTGAGGTCCTGTTTCAAGGACCTTCTCTTGCATGTTGGTTGAGACCATAACACTTCCATGGACTCTTCCAGAATGGATAAACTTACTCACCCACCACTAGAGCTAGCCATCTGCACATGACCCCGCTTGTATTTAAAGAGGTTTCCGACCATACTCAACTCAGGGATCTTGAGAGCCAGACAGCCAAAATGATTTAATTGGCAAAAAAGTCACGAATAGATCAGACCACCCCCTAACCATTAGAGAACGCTTCGCTGCTTCCCAAATTTTAACAAGCACAAGAATCATCTTGGGATGCTGTTAAAGTGCAGATTCTTTTTTTTTTTTTAATTTTTTAATGTTTATTTATTTTTGAAAGAGACAGAGCATGAGCAGGGGAGGGGCAGAGAGGGAGAGGGAGACAGAATTTGAAGCAGGCTCCAGGCTCTGAGCTGTCAGCACAGAGACAGATGAGGGACTCGAACCCATGTGCTGTAAGATCATGACCTGAGCCGAAGTCGGATGCTTAACCGACTGAGCCACCCAGGCGCCCCAGAAAGTGCAGATTCTAATTCAGCAGATCTGGGCAGGGCCTAAAGTTCTGCATTCTAACAAGCATCCAAGAGGCACCAATGCTGCTGATCCCCAGACCTAACTTTGAGTAGCCAGGAACTAACTGGGGATGTCCACTCTGGTATCTCTGTGTGGCTATTTAAAAAAAACTTTTTTGAATGTTTATTCATTTTTTGAGAGAGAGAGTAGGGGAGGGGCAGAGAGGGAGACACAGAATCCGAAGCAGGTTCTAGGCTCCGCGCTGACAACACAGAGCCCAAGGCGGGGCTCGAACCCACAAACTGTGAGATCATGACCTGAGCCGAAGTCGGACGCTTAAGCAACTGAGCCACCAGGCGCCCGTACATGTGGCTATTTAAAAGTAAAGTTAAATTGATTCAAAATAAATACAGTTAAAAATTCTGTTCCTCACTTGCACTGGCCACATGCCAAGTGCTCAAGGGCCACGTGTGGCTAGTGGCTGCCCTATCGGATGGCACAGACATAGAGCATTTAGAAAGCTCATTGGATCGTGCTGGACAATTCCCATTCAGTACTCTCTCTTCATCAAGTTATGGTCCTTGGATGTTTCAAGCATCTGTCACATTTCCCACTTCAAGTCAATGTGGAAAACATTCCGCACTGAGACATGGCATAAAAAGAGATTGAATTTCTTGTTAGACGATTTTGAAGGGGAAGGAAGATGGCACTGGAACTCAAGACCTCAGCACGAGAGGCTCAGGAGCTTTGAGACTTCAAAGAAAGATCCAGTTTCCCCGTTTTCCTTTAAAAGTGGTAAGGTTTGTTCTCAGACAAGGCAAAAACAAAATAAAAACAAAAAGAAAATCCCCAGACCAAAAAACCGAAACAGAACAACTCCCCCCAAAACAAGAGACCAAAACCAAAACACAACAGCTTAACAAATATGAGTGCAGAAGACGAAAGAAAAAAAAAAAAAAGACACTGTGCATTCTGGCAGCAGGGTTTCTAAGCTGGATGTTCTTCAAAGTTTTTGTTCCAGCGTCAGGAAAGTTCTAAATATATGTAAGTGTATTTTCTGCCCTAAAATAGTCTCACACTGAGTCACTTCTCCAAATAAGTCATGCAACATATCAGGGGGTGGCTGTGTTGTTAGTGTGGGAGGGATGGTTGATGGTTGTGGGTTAAAAATAACAGCACATGTATTTGTATGAGGTTTGAGGTTTTTCCAAATGCTTTCCTCTTTGTTTTTATCTTTTGATCCTCTCAACAAGTCCCAGAGGTGGTCAGGGCAGAGATGGGTTCTCCCCATTTGGCAGATGAGAAAGACTGAGGTCCAGAGAGGTCAAACGCCTTGCTCAAGCCTGCTTAGTGAGTTAGTGGCACAGCCCGGGTTAGAGGGCAGGTCTCCTTGATACCCAGAGGTGGCTTTGGATGCTTGGGCATCGGACATGCGTGCACATGTGCACAATCACACACGCCTTGCGCACACACGCCTGCATGCACATATGAACGCGCTATATACATGTGCACGGACGCATGTGCACACACGCACATGTACACACACATGCACGCACACGTGCACATAATGCATGCCTGCACACATACGCATGCATATGCACATGCACACATATGCATGTGCACACACACGCACGCCTGCACACACATGCACGCATGCACACACATACACACATGCACACACGCACTCTACCTCTGCTGGCTGTCACGGGCTGCAGCCAGACCATGGACTTCTGTGTCACCTTGGGGGAGGGGAGGCCCTTTACGGGGAAAGAAACGCAAGGGTTCCGGGTACCTAGAGGGGAGAATGGATGGTGCCCTCTCTCTCCCTGAAGGAGGGGTGAGGGGGAGCCTGTGATGGCCACCTGGGAAAGAAGGGCAGGGAGAGCGAGGACTCAGGTGCTCATGGTCAAAGATGACCGATCACGAGGGACTCAGCTACCCCTTGGATATGGAACGAATGTATGTGAGTTTGGCAACAGGTGCTTGGCTAAGAGAAACCCAGGAGAGGTTTTCCGCAGACCGCCATCTCCAAACACCAGTCAGCTGTGGCGTCTGCTCTGCTCCAAGCTGGAGGAGACGCCGTGTTGGCCTAATGGAAAGACAGCTCAACATGCACACGCCATATGTTGTCTACTTTAGGGGGGACTTACAGGCTTCGCAAGGGTGGTCATCATTACAGGTATTTGTCACCTTAGGAAATATCTTTAGAACCCAACCTGACATTGGGATGCGATTTCAGCATGAATGTCTTTTGGCTACAGGTTTTTTTGGTTTGTTTCATTTTTGCCTTGTGAGGTATCTTATCTACTGAACTCAACCTCTACATTAGCTACAACTCCACCGTGAGCGTCTGATGGAAACGTTTTAGGGAAAGGAGCTCACTTTTGCTGTTTTTGAATGTAGGTTTCCGAAGGGGAAAGATAATAAGAATTGGTATTTACATAGGGCTTCTAAGTTTTCATAAGACACTTAGAGCTATTATATCTATTTCCTCCTTTGATTCTTACAAGAAGTTAAGGCAGGCATTTGTATGGACAAGGAAACTGAGACATGGGGCTGTGAAGTTACCAGAGAAGCGAAAATATCAGCCCCAGTGGACTCCAGACACCCCCCAGCTAAAATTGCTCACAAAGGGGCTTTACGTCACAAAACCCAGCCAGAACCCAAATGTGAACCCCAGAGGCCAAAAGACGATCTTCAGTTACCCGCAGAGTATGTCATGTGACCCTGGAGGGTCATTCACTTACTTCCTTTCCTCCTGCACGGAGTTGGGGTGCCTCATTTCCATCAAAGCACAGCCGAATTTCTGGAAGCCAAGAGAGGAGTAAAATGTGAAGCATGGGTCTAAGAACCCAGAATAGGGTAGGGCACTGAGCATCTGGGGTCCTGGCTGGTAAAAGAGGAGCCTGATGCCTCTGGGGGCCAGGATGTTAGAGATGGTTAGGGGTTCAGGCTGGGCAGCAGATGTGTGTGAAAGGGCCAGCTGATAAAAGGGCTACAGTGTGTGGACCCCCAATTCCCAGCACACAAATCCCCATTGTGGCTTTCTCTTTACAAAATTTTTTTAATGTGAAATTTATTGTCTAATTGGTTTCCATACAACACCCAGTGCTCATCCCAACAGGTGCCCTCCTCAATGCCCGTCACCCACCCTCCCCTCCCTCCCACCCCCCCCATCAGCCCTCAGTTTATTCTCATTTTTTGAGTCTTATGGTTTGCCTCCCTCCCTCTCTAACTTTTTCTCCCCCTTCCCCTCCCCCATGGTCTTCTGTTAAGTTTCTCAGGATCCACATACGAGTGAAAACATATGGTATCTGTCTTTCTCTGTATGACTTATTTCACTTAGCATAACACTCTCCAGTTCCATCCATGTTGCTACAAAAGGCCGTATTTCATTCTTTCTCATTGCCAAGTAGTATTGACTTTACTTCTCTCATCTGGAGCAGGGGATGCCAAGCTCTTAATTGGAGCATCCATTCCAAAAGAAGTAGCTCACTAAGGCGACAGCATTGTCACTAAAGATTGGCTCATCAGTGGGCACCAATAGGCTGAGGTCTTGGAACTGTCCCAAATCTTTGTGAACTTGGATCCAAATCCAAGTCGTGGGCTTTGAGGCTCTGGGAGGATTTGCTAACTGAACAGCAGGTGTAACTGAGGCCCCTCCTTCTTCCCCCTGATGGGGAACATGCTAGAACAGGTGAAAGCTCGTCTTACCTCCCCATTCTCTGGGGGGTCGCCATTGCCAAAAGTGCTGGTAACCACTAGGACCAGAGTTTCATGTTCCAGGTGTACAATGTCATATTCTTCCATGGACATCACCTAGGTGGGTGAGGGGGAAGGGATGGTGGGGGGAGAGGAAGTGAGGTGGTGACAAGGAGAAGAGGTAAGAGAGAACAAAAAGTGAAGGAGAAGAAGAGAGAGGAAAAAGATGAGTCATCTTGAGCCATCTCCTTTGGAAGAAGAACCAAAAGTTCTGGGTGTCACTATGCAATGGGCTCAAGTGGGTAGCACTAAAAGCTTTTTGGTGGTGTGGGACCTTTCTAAAGTCACAGTGGCCTGAAGGACCACAAAGAACCTGGGGCAATGGTGGAAGGGTTGGCCGCTAATAGAGACAGATCTTGATTGAGATCGTTGGGCTTCTTATAACCAACTGATCCGGGAATCTTCTTGACCACTTTTAGGCTGGGAATGGCCTGGCTGGATCTGACCAGGTCTGCTCAGTCTCCTTGCTAATCCTCCCTCCAGCAGTATGGGGCCTGGGCCAAGTAAGTCCGAGATCCCTGCCTTAAGGAAGATTATTGCCCTCTATCTTAGCATCTCTTGGGCCACATTTCTCCAAGTAGGTTCTAGGGAAGCCCAGACTTCCGAGAGGCTCCTTGAAAATAAGTGAGTCATGCACAAACATGTTTATATTCTATCCCCTTCTCATTGGGAGATTAGAATACAGCTGACCTAGGGGCGTCTGGGTGGCGCAGTCGGTTAAGCGTCCGACTTCAGCCAGATCACGATCTCGCGGTCCGTGAGTTCGAGCCCCGCGTCGGGCTCTGGGCTGATGGCTCAGAGCCTGGAGCCTGTTTCCGATTCTGTGTCTCCCTCTCTCTCTGCCCCTCCCCCGTTCATGCTCTGTCTCTCTCTGTCCCAAAAATAAATAAACGTTGAAAAAAAAAAAAAGAATACAGCTGACCTAAAACAATGTGGGTTTGAATTGTGTGTGTCCACTTATACATGGATTTTTTCCAATAAATACAGTACTGTCAATGCATTGTCTCTTCCTTATGGTTTTTTAATAACATTTTCCTTTCTCTAGCTTACTTCATTGTAAGAATATGGTAATGATACATGTAACATACAAAACATGTCAATCAACTGTTCATGTTATCAGTAAGGCTTCTGGTCAACAATAGGCTATTGGTAGTTGAGTTTTTGGGAGTCAAAAGATGCATGTGGATTTTCAGTGCCCCTAACCCCGATGTTTTTCAAGGGTCAGCCGTACAGACTTGCAAATTCAAGCCTCCAAGAAGTCATTCAGCAAAGAAACCCACTGAACTGTGTTTAATGCAGAGCTTCCCAAGCTGACCCCAGAATGTTTTTTTTTTTCATAAACCCTCTAAGATTTTGCTCTGAGATGGGGTTTCAATTTGTGGACTCCTAGACTCCTAGAAGGTCATGGGAAGAGAGGACATCAAAGTCCCCTGAAATTTAGGTGGATGTGCATATGTGTGTTGATGGCTACCTCGGGATGTGCTATCATCCATTCTCAAAGGTTCTTCTCTGTTGACTCCACTCTCTCCCCTTCCAACTATACATACCACAGGGGCCAGGGAGCTGACGCTTCCCCCGACTCACCTTGGCATCAAAGGCATGTTTGAAGATCTCACACAAGGTTTTAGCATAGGCCTGCGACTTGCCCGTCTCTGTGGCATAAAGGATGGTCGCCTTGACCCTCTTGGCCATTGCCTGCCCCATAAGCTTGGCTGAGAACTTGACGGCTCTGGAGAGAAAAGAATGGAGAGGAAAATGGGAAATGTAGAAAAAAGGGAAGATGCTAGGCTGGGACTTTGGGGCCAGAACCATGATCCTCGAAATGTAACGAGAGAGAACTTACTCTCTTGATCTCTGATGGTTTTAGGGACACTAGAAGCCCAAGTTTAAAACCATGGTTGGTTTTGTTAGTTTGTTGCTTGGTTGTCCAAACCTAGTCTTGAGAACCTTGGTTTGCCAAGCATTGCCCCCGAAGACAATCATTCGTTCATTCATTCATTCATTCGTTCATTCATTAAACATTTGTTGAGTGCAGAACATCTGCTAGGTATAGTTATAGGAGCTAAGGAACATAAAAAAGTAGGTGTCACGGGGCTTACATTTGTGTGTGTGTGTGAGAGAGAGAGAGAGAGAGAGAGAGAGAGAGAATCACTAATAAATCACCAGGCATTGAATTAGAAGGAAATTTAGAGGTTTATAGATCCACAAAGGAAGGACTGGTCTGGTTTAGTCAGGCTTGCATATTCAGAGTCTCGCACAGAGTCTGATATCTAATAGGTGCTAAATAAATATCAAAAGAAGGGATGATTTTTAAAGATGCTGCTACCACCGGAGCCCTGGGGAGTTGAAATATCAAGTCGAGGCTCTCTCTTGCCAAATGGAGAATTCAGAGCCAGTGTTCCTTTCTTCCCATCTACCAGGGCACGGGGGTGGCAGACAGGCAGTGGCTCGGGAATGGCTGGGCTCACCTTCTGAGCCAGCATCCCGGCTCTATTAGGAACCTCAGAGTAGACAAATCGCTAATTACCCTCACCTGGGGATTATTGATGGTAAATTCATCATTTTTTAGAATCAGGGAAACCACCCACATTGCAGGAGCATTCTGAGCCAAGGGGGAGAAACAGAAACGAATAAAAGGTGCCTGGAGGATTCCCTTTGAATGACTGGAGCATAAAAAAGCATCTATAATTAACTCCCATTGTTTCTACCCCTCACTTAATAGTGCAATTAATGTTTTAGATTTCTTCCTCCCTTCTTCTCCCAGAAACAGTTGAACCGAACTGAAGCCAAAGGCTGCTCTCCCTGAGAATATCTGTGATTCTCTGGTTAGGAAAGAATGGCTGCTGATGTGTTCTCTTTTGGCTGGGAGATGGGAGAGAGGGAGACAGGTGCTCTGGGCCATGGGAACGGAGCCAGGACCTGGGTTTGAGTCCCTGTGGGATCCACAGCCCTCGCTTCTGGGGTCTGTGGCCTGCGTGGCACCTGTTGTACATCTAGGGATTGTATCCAGAGAGTTCTGGACCCAAGAGGGCCAATGGAGGAGCAGCTCAGTGCATGCCTAGCTTCTGTGCCAGCACTTTAACTCCAAACAGGGGTCTCTGCTGAAGGGGCCAGTGGAATTCGCTTTCTTTAGGAGAAGGCTGGCATCCCCATTCGATCATCTCGGTCAGCCCCACCTCACTTGTCAGCGGGTCCTTTGGCTGGCCACACATTCTTCAGGCCTATTACTCTTCAGTGGCCTTGGCCCATAAGCCCCTTCCCTCTTCTCCTTTGCTCAGCTTAGTCTATTCATCTCATTCTTCAGCCCAATTGTCATCTTCTGAAGGAAGCCCTCTCTGACCTCCCAAACTGGGTTCGGTCTATTTACGGCACCGCGAGACCATTCCTCGATGGCGCACTGTATTTGTGTGATTCTTGGACAAGTGAATGGCTTTGAGCTTTGACAAGAACATCATTTAACTGGCTGATCAGGCATTGCTGGAGCCTAGCACAGTGCCTGGCACAGAACAGGCACTCGGTATTCACTTGCTGGCCAAATGAATGAATGAACGACTGAAGGAGCGATGTTAGAGTTCAGCCCTGAGTGAGAGAGAGCCCTCCCGGGTCGGCTTGTACCAGCTCCTCCCTCCTCTGGGTTCAGTGACTTCCTGTTAGCAGCTTGAAATTGGCCATGGGGGGAGTATTTACACCCTGGAAATGGACAAATGTTACACATCTGTTGTTGTTATTGTTGTTATTATTATTATTAGAACAGCTGGTTTATCAAAACGCCATTGCCTCCAAGACAAGAATTTAGGAAACAGAGGTGAGGAAAGTGAGGTTGGGAAGGAAAAAAGGTTGGCCCAACATCCATATCTCAGGCCCTCAGGCACAGAAGGCACGAGGTGGTCAGAGAAAATGGAGAACTCACATCGCACAAGAGGTCAGAGGCATAGGCATCTGCCCAGCCTCCTTCTCTGGCGTTCTCCGAGTTTGGAGGCACCTCCAGTCCCCACCTATTTCCAGGAGACTTACTCTGCCAGCTTCTTGAAGCCGATGGCTCGCCGCTTTGTGGGGGTTCCATTGGTGCCTTTCCAGACGTGGGTGTTCCAAGGCTCAGGCTGGGAAGAGAGGACGATGGTCACTGCAGTGAGCAAATCTGGCTCCTCTTGGGAGAGGCTTGGGACTCCCTGGGTACTTGTGGCTGCCCAGCTATGCCCAACCCTCAGCCCCTGAAGGGAGGAGACGTGCCGGCGGTGACCACAGCGGTCCTTGCCCTGAGTGGCCGGTCCAGTCTGCCTGTGTTGTCCTGCTAGACCTTCTCACTCAGCCCTTGGTCCCTCTGAAGCCCTCTCCTGGGGACCCCTGACCACTCCCTTTGTCTCCATTAGTGTTCTGGCTAGGGCCGCGCTGTCCAATATGGGAGCCGCTAGCCACGTGGACTATGGAGCACTTGGGCGTCCGCAGAGGAAGTCTGAGTTGAGACATGCTTGGAGCCAAACATGCATATACCAGGTATTGGAGACTTAGCACAAAAGAGGCCGGAAGGGGCGGGACCTGGTATTCGAAGGACGGGGTGAGTCGGTAGTTGAGCATCTCCTGGTGGAAGACAGGGGTGACACTGCCAGACATGGGGGGCACAATCCACACCCAGTCGGCAGGGCAGCCCCCCCGGCAGCGGTATTCATTCTCCATGTGCTTGATGAAGGACTCGGTGGCAGAGTGGTGGTCAACGATGGTCACTTTGTCACTCTGCGGGAGGAGAGGGGGCACAGTCAGGCGGGAGGGGAGCTGGGGTGTTTCCGGGACTCCCTTCTCCACGGGGAGCGCTTCCCAAAGGGTGGTTCTGGAGATGCTGCGAGGCCTGGTGAGCTGATTCTCTGCATCTCTCTCTCACTCACATCCAGGGAAGAGTCTCCTTTTGACGCTAATACATCTTTTAATACCTCTCTTGCCAATTTTCCGCTCTCCTTTCTCCCTCCCTCCCCCTTTTTTTTTTAAATAAGAGAGAGGACCCTCAGGCAGCATTTAGCTAGAATTTGACAACTCTGTGCTGTTTTCCTTCTGCTTATTTGCTGATTAATTTAATATTATAATTACCTTCTATTTATGGCAACCGATACTCTCCATTTATGGCAGTGATACAGAATCCTCTTAAAGTAAAGAATTTTAAGTATTAAGGATGGGTTTATTATCCATTTATTTAGTTTTTGAGAGAGAGAGAGAGAGGGCGCAAGTGAGCAAGGGGGAAGACAGAGAGAGAGAGAGAGAGAATCCCAGAAGGGGCGCCCCAAGGATGGGTTTATTAACACCGCGAGGCAGAAATCGCAATAGAGGTGGGTGGACTGCAAATCTGGATAACCGGCCCCGGGGCCCCCTCTGGTGGGCCGGTCTGGATTCCCACCGTGTGTAAACAGTGCTTCCCCTCTCTGCCCACTCCCCGTCCTCAGCCACTCATCCTGCTCACATCCCTGCTGTCTCAAGCCCACTGAACCACACTCCATCCTCCTCAACGTCTCCCGAGGCCTCACTCGCCCATGGCCGAGAGAGAGAAGAGGGGGCTTGCTTCCGTCTCAGGCCATCTCAGCCTGTCTCTTCCCTGGGATATTCCTCAGCGTATCCATTCTCCCTGCTCCTGACCTGGGGGCCTGCAGTTCACATTCGTGTCCACCGATGACGTGACGCGTTCATTCTCTGTGTGCCTTCCGTGCGTGTCTGGGAGGGTCTAGCTTCCCAGACTCAGCCCCCAGAGGATAGAGCTGAGCTCTGTTAACAGAGCGTGAGCTCTACTCTGCAGTCGACAGGTTTGCCCAGGAGAACGCCAGCTTACGCCCATCACCCTGGCATTATTATCAGCAGTGTCTTCCTTTTGCCCTCCAAAGGATTATGGTTTGGGGCACACGGGCGGTCAGTCAACTAAGCATCCAACTCTTGATTACGGCTCAGATCGTGATCTCACGGTTCATGAGTTCGGGCCCTGTGTTGGGTTTCTCTCTCTCTCCCTCTCTCCCTCTCTGCCCCTCCCCTGCTTGCATGCATGCTCTCTCTCTCTCTCTCTCTCTCTCTCTCTCTCTCTCAAAATAAATAAACTAAACTTAAAAACGAGTATCATGGTTTAGATGATAAATGCTAAACTCATCCTACAAAATATCATTTACCACAGCGCCACGCATTGAGAAGCCTGTGCGTGTCTGGTTAATGAGGATGAGTACTTGTGTCTGTTGTGTGATAGTCTGAACCCCGAAGGGGTGGGCAGGACACAAAGGAGGCGGCCTGCCAGCCCAACTGTCACCGATCATAAGCAACAGGTCACAGCTCCCCTCCCCCACCTATTACCGCTTCCTCCAATGGTCCCCACCCAAGATCCAAAATGGAGATTAGGTGTACGTGATGGGAAGTGGACCTCATTGGTGCC
>NW_024412422.1:6619137-6652307 GCF_014898765.1 Herpailurus yagouaroundi | reverse complement strand
CCCCCCCCACCAGGAGCCAGGTCTCACGACTGTTTGCTCTACACCTTGGAGGCGTTTTAGTTCCCCTCCGGGACGTGTGTGCTGTGCTACCTGGAAGCTGTAGAGAACAGCAATGTTGATTTCCACCAGTGCTTGGTCCTTCCACAGGGAGGACGTCTTCCTCATGTCCAAGTTCATGTTCTTGGCCACTTCCTGGAAGAGGAAGGAAACACAGACTCACAGGCCGGGGCACCCGTGGAGAGACAGGGCTAGCTGGTGGTCACTGATGAATTTCTTAACGAATTAGTCAACTCATTGCCGGACTGATGAACTCATTCATAAGATTTTTTTTTTTTTTTTTTTTAATGGAGAACCGACTGGTAGCAGGAAACTAGAGAGACGTGGACGGCCCTTTTATTTCTGAGTTTCCTTTCTTTCTTTTTTATGTATTTATTATTTTATTTTATTTGAACTTTTTTAATGTTTATTTTTGAGAGAGAGAGACAGACAGAATGTAAGTGGAGGAGGGGCAGAGAGAGAGGGGGAGACACAGCATCCAAAGCAGGCTCCAGGCTCCGAGCTGGCAGCACAGAGCCCAACGTGGGACTCGAACTCATGAACCGCGAAATCGTGACCTGAGCCGAAGTGGGACGCTTGACTGAGCCACCCAGCCACCCCTCTGAGTTTACTTTCTAGTGGGGGAGAGAGACATTTACTATTTAGGGAGGAAATAAGACAAGGATATGAGATGAAGAGGAATACGGGGGCCGGATTTAGCCAGGACGGTCAGGGAGGACCGACTGTGGAGGTGGCATACCAGGTGGGACCAAAATAATGAGAAGCAAGACATCTTCAGATCTACGGAGGAAGGTTGTAGACAGAGAGGACAGTATGTGCAAAGACCCTGTGGTGGGATCAGGCTTCCACCATCTGAGATACAGAAAGAAGGCTGGTGTATTGAGGGGTGGGTAGTGAGCCAGGGGAGTTGGTGGGAGATAAAGGCAGGACTGGATCATGCAGAATCTGGGATGAGCCCAGGAGTCAAGATTTTATTCCCAATACTGTAGCGTGGAAGGAGTCTTTGGAGGGTTTTAAGCAGAAGAGTGGGTCTGAGAGTGACATCATCTGCCTTCTAGACGGAAAAGCTTTCCACTGATCCTGCTCCACGCCTGGGGTAGCCACACTTGGGATCCAGATCATGGATCCGCTTTGACCTCAGGCGGACACCTGTCTGACTCCATCTAACAAATGAGGAAACTGAGGCTCAGAGAGGTCCAGAGAGCCAGCTGGCCTCAGAGCCGGAGCCCAGGCAGACGCATAACATCCAAGGACCCGAGAGCTGCCGCCATAGCCGGCCGACTCCTTTGGCAAAACTATCGGAAAAAAACAAAACAAAAACCTCCTGACATTTATGTTATGACTCAGGAGCTGATGTCAGGAGTGGGAAACACCCAACAGCAAATTCATTAATTAGAGCCTTGCTGTTCCTTGCTCTGTCAATTCCAGTCACTTGTGGGAGCCCAGGTCTCATTACGGGGCTAGCACACGACAGTTTCTCAGGTCTGGGTAAACTGCTTCCCAGCCCTGCTCTCAACATTCGTACATAACAGCCGTCGGGCCTGGAGGGCTGGAGTGGGAGAGGATCTCATCTGAGTTACTCGGGAACAACTCTCTGCAATCAAAACATAAGCAGGAATCATGAAAGCAGATCTCATATTAATTCATTCTTTGAGGCCGAGGCGTTGGGTTCCTCTGTGGTCCTTGGATAGTGACACACACACACACACACACACACACACACACACACACACGGAAAGAACGAAATTCGCTGCTTTACATAAATACATAAAAAACTCGAGTAATTTTGTGAGAGAGGAAAGCATGTGTAGCCATTATGCTGAGACTGTTACTCCTACAGCATTCTTTTGCTTAAAAGAATGGAACGCATTTGCAGGAAAAAAAAAAAAAAGATTATGTGATTTTTAAAAATCCCCAAATATGACTTGAGGCACATCTATGGAAATTGCCTGAAATGTCTCTTCCTTTCCTGCCAGAAGTTTGTACAGATCGGTGGCTGCCCTCTAGAATCTTCTGGGGAGCTCTGAAAAATGCTGGTATCGAGGCCCCATCCTTGAGCACCGATATCTGAATCCCGGTGAGTGGGAATGTGGCAATAATGAAGTTCCCTAGGTGACTCCGGTGTGTGGCAAGGCTGAGGACCCCGGGCTTCGATTTCCAAGCTAATACCTATGGAATTTTTAAAAAACGTTGAGACACAGTTGGCACACAACGTTGTGTGAGTTTAAGGGGTACAAATTCGAGGTGTTGGTTTGATACATTTATGTGTTGCAATATGATTACCACTGCGAGCTAACACCTCTGTCATGTCACATAATTATTATTTCTTTTTCTGTGGTGGGAACAATCAAGATCTAGTCTCTTAGCAACTTTGAAGTGTGCAATTCAGTGGATTGTGGATTATAATTACCCTTCTGTGCCTTAGATTTCCAGAATTTACTTATCTTTACGCTGCAAGTTTGTACTCTTAAACACCTCCTCCCTAACTCCCCCCCCGCCCCACCAGCTCCCGGTGACCAGCGTTCAATTCTCTTTTTTTTTATGAGTCTGGCTTTTTTAGATTCCACATATGAGCGGTATGTATCATATAGTATTTGTCTCTGTCTGACTTAACCCACTTTAGCGTAATGTCTTCAAGGTCCATCCACATGAACGCCCGTGGATTTTAACCACATAAACCTAATTAAGGCTTGATTCCGAGTTCTTTTAAAAAAAACGTTTTAACGTGTATTCATTTTTGAGAGACACAGCGTGAGTGGGGGAGGGGCAGACAGAGGGAGACACAGAATCCGAAACAGGCTCCAGGCTCTGAGCCCGACACAGGGTTCGAATTCACGAACCATGAGATCATGACCTGAGCCGAAGTCAGATGCCCAACCGACCGAGCCACCCAGGCGCCCCTTGATTCTGAGTTCTAATCTTGCCTTATTTACTGTGTGACATAGGCCCAGTGCTTAACCTCTCTGTTTCTCAGTGCCTCCTTTCGAAACAAGACCTACCACAGCAGACAGTTGTTAGGGACAACGGCTGCTGGCAAGACCACAGCTATCCCAATGCATTCTCCAGATCTGAGCTCCGGACTCCACCCCAGCAGCCTTCAGCAGATGAGGATGATTCAGCCAGGAGGGAATCAGATCCTCCAGCCAGAAATGCGGATGCTGGGCAACCACTGCCAACCCCCTTCCCTTGTGTTTCAGAAAAGAGGCAAGAAATGTCCCAGGTTCGTGGGTCTGGGTCGTTTTCAAACCCTTCTAACAAGAGGCCGTGTAGCCGGGTGGTTATGAACTTGGACCTTAAAGCCCGACGGGGTTCATTTCCCAGCTCTGCCACCGTGTGACTTTGAGCTTGTCACTTTAACCCTCCCAAAGGCCTCAGCATCCTCATCTGCGAAATGGGGGTTATCATACCTGGAGGTTGTGCTGAGGTTAACTGAGCACACACACACAAGGTGCCTGGAACAGTGTTTAGCCCGCAGGACATGCGCTGTTCACACTGTGGATGCCCTGGAATTGCCAGGGGCTCCACCGAGGTTGCGGAAGTTTCCACGTTTCCAAGCCCCAAAGCTCAGCTGTGGGGAAGGACTGTGGGGCCCACGCCCTCTGCCCTCTGCTGGCCCATCGCGACGGCGGGGGAGGGACCTCACCTCCAGGATGTTGTATCGAGAGTTGTCACAATAGTCGCGGACGCCAATCTCTGTGCCCATGTACCAGCCGCTGAAGGGACAGGCGGTGAACTCCAGGCCGCCAATCTCCAGCAGCATGTTGGACACAGCGGGGAGGCCATACCACTTCAGGCCCAGATCCTTGAACCACTCAAACCTGTGGAGAGCGACACAGCCCCGCTCACCATGGGGCAGGAGTCTCTCAGGCGGACATGTGGGCAGGACAGCCTTGGTCTGGGGATGCGGAAATGCCAGCAACCTCCCGGGACTTGCTGTGTCAGAACCGGACTCCTGGGCTCTGCTTTAGACCTGTGGGATCCCAGTCTCCACGGCTGGGTCTGATAATATGCATTTTAAACATGTTTCCCAGGTGATTTGGGTGAACATCCGGGCCTGGGAACCAGTGCGCCAGGCTGCTGTTTCTCTCCCAAACCCACCCTGAAAGTTAATCCAGGAGAAAAGGGAGTCTTGCCGAATTCCTTCCTACCTCAGGGCCTTTGCATGGCAGTCCATTCTTCTGGGCTCCTCTCTCTTCCTTCTGTGTCTGTCCAGCCCTTACCCAGACTTAAATTGTCAGCTAAAATGTTGCTTACTCTTGGAAGCCCTTCTCTGATGCCCAGTTTAGATTGGGTCGGGCAACTTTGTCCCTCTGGGCATCATAAAATTTCTTTTCAGCACTTTATTGGAATTAAGAGGTTATCCGGGTAACAGTATGTGCAAATTCTTCTCCTTGAGATCAAAAGTGTCATGGAGGCAGAAACGCAGTCAGCTACAATGGCCGGCCCAGAGCAGGAATAATAAACCGTGTTGAATGAGCGAATGAGTAAGTGAATGCATTAATGAATGTAGGCCAGGCTTCACCAGGGAGACTGGGTGAGTTCCCAGATATTGGGCAGTGTCATGAGCCTCAGGACACTTGGTTCCTCTCCAGGGCTGGGGCTAGGGTGAAATAAATAAGGCACTAGCCCTGGATGCAAAATTTAAGGGTGCACCAACAAAACGAGGAATTGAGTCTAATGCTACTTTTTATTCACATTATATTCTAAATTAACTCAACGTTTTTCAAAAAATCAAAATTATATGGAAAAAAATCCATCATGAGGGATGCCTGGGTGGCTCAGTTGGATGGGCGTCTGACTTCGGCTCAGGTCATGATCTCATGGCTCGTGAGTTCGAGCCCCGTGTCGGGCTCTGTGCTGACGGCTCGGAGCCTGGAGCCTGCTTCGGATTCTGTGCCTCCCTCTCTCTCTGCCCCTCCCCTGCTCACACACTGTCTTTCTCTCCCTCAAAAATAAATAAACGTTAAAAAAAATCCATAGCGAACAAACTATCCCAAATTTAAATAAAGACGGGTCTCACCTTGCACATGCATAACTTACCTTGCTTGCTTCACCTGAATCTCAGCCCTGAACTGGATCCTTTCTTTGACATTTTCAGATAAAAAAATGTAAATTTGGATCCAATTTTTGATATAGAGATTAATTTTGATATGTATATTACATTAAAATAATATTTATCTTGATTATTGAGCTTTGGGGCACCCCTCCCTTACCCTGCCCCTCGATTTTGCCTCCAAGGACAGTGTCTCACTAAGGATCTCCTTCACTCTCAAAGCATGTTTTGTTTTTAATTTTTTTTTTAACATTTATTCATTTTTGAGAGACAGAAACAGAGCATGAGTGGGGGAGGGGCAGAGAGAGAGGGAGACACAGAATCCGAAGCAGGCTCCAGGCTCCGAGCTGTCAGCACAGAGCCCGACGCGGGGCTCGAACCCACGAACCGTGAGATCATGACCTGAGCCGATGTCAGACGCTTAACTGACTGAGCCACCCAGGGGCCCCTCAAAGTGTGAGTTTTGCTGGTGCGCCTGGCGCAGCCCTTGTAGTTCCTTCCTGGCTCCAAATTCCTTTTGGACTTGACCCACATCAGGTCACACAGTTCTAGTGCTCACAACAAGACAAGAGGTGTTTCTGCTTTTCTACCCATAGGGCTGGAAAAAGGGCAAGTTCTGGTTGATTGCTTAGGAGCAGGGGGAGGAGCAAGATTCTGATTCAGAAGAGATGGTGGCCCCCCGGCTGGTCTAGGAGGATTTGCTCATTCCTGGGGAGGCCCGCTCTGCCCAGGCCCAGGAAGGAACCAAGGCCCCCTTTCAGCCTCTGTCTGGGCTGGAGGGAGAGTCAGGGGGTTAGGGGGCCAGGGGGAGGCACTGGGTGAATCCTCCCACCCTCACCCACCCCATGCCAGTCCCTCTTACCTGGGGTGCCTGATGGGCACTTCCAACACCAGCTCTGGGGGGATCTGGAAGAGCTCAGGATCGTTGCCGTTGGCCTGGAGCAGGAGTGGCAGGATATCGAAGCGGCCTCTTGGGGGTTTCCAGCCCTGCTGCACACAGATCTGCAACCGGAAATGGCCACGTCACACCACGGCCACCGCCGACCCGTCCCCAGCCCCTCCAGGTGCTATGGCAATGGGGGGAGGGGCAGAGATCCCAACGCAAGCCTGCCGACAGCACCTTTCTCTGGAGGCTCTGGGCCACGCCATCTCCTCTACAAAGTTCTGACATCACATGTCTGTGTGATGTCTCCCGGTCCACAGGACAGAAGGCAAATCTGTCCTCCTGCACTGTGCTTTGTTATGTTTTCTGAGTTTTTCTTGTGGCCCGGGGACTCCCGGAGGATAAGAGCTGAATCTGATTGTTGAGTCTGTAACGCCCTCGAGCACAGGGTCTGGCATGTCCTACGGAAACTCGCTCTGGAACTGTTTGCATTGAGCACCCTGAGAGGCAAAGAAAGCCTATCATATTTGAGGAGGGCAGAATGATCAGAATTTGTGCATAAATGCATCTGTTAGAGCAGCTGTCCAATCAAAATATAAAGCAAGCCACATAGGGAATTAACACATTCTTCTAGTAGCCACATTAGAAAAAGTAAACAAAAGTCCAAACAGAAATCAGGTGAAATAATTTAAATAGTATATTCATCTTAATAATATTTCAACAATTTCAAAGTTTCAACACTATTTGATTATTAGTTACTAATCATCATAATTATATTAGATTAATAATATCAACTTATTAGTATTGAATTAAAGTATTGCTATCCATATATGAATATATTTGACATTAAAGTTAAATATGAAATATACTTATCCAACAAATGTGTCAAATATATACTGTGTAACATACAATTAAGTGTATTCATCATCATTAATTTGTTAATGATAAATGATTAAATATGTTATTAATATTACCATAATAAAGATATTTAACATTAACATAAAGTTTAATATATTTATTAACTCAATAGGTGTATTAACTATTAATAACTATAATAGATTAGCCTACCGTTATCTATAATATTATTTCAATAGGTAACTGAGATAAAAATTATTAATGAGGTGGTTCCTACTCTCTGTTTTGTTCTCAGTCTTTGAGACCCGGTGTGTGGTTTGCACTTAGGACGCACCTCCATTTGGACTCACCACACTTCCAGGGCTCACTAGCCACATGTGGCCAGCGGCTGCCACACTGGCCAGGGCAGAGTGAGAGGGTTTCGAAAGATACGGTCATGCGGTTATGTTTGGGGTGATTCTTTCTGCTGTGTTAGTAGAAAGAGGAAGCTCGAAATCAGGGGCTTAGGCAAACATGTGCAGTCAGCGAGGTTTCTGGAGACAGAAGGGAAGGAAGGGGCTGTGGCATTTATGTTCTGGTGGCCATGAAGACAAGGTCAGCCAACTATGCAGTTAGCGCTCAGCCAAGTGGAGCCTCGAGTCTGGCTGAGTCTAAACCCGCACAGGTGCAACTCCTGGTCGCCCTGGTTACAGCCCCTTCTTCTCGGTAATAACATTTTAATAAGAAAAGCCGCATGCAAATGAAGTCGCCAGCCAGGGAGTGGAGCGGGGCTTGGTCTGGCCAGCTCAGTCCCGAAGAAGGTCCTGGGGTGGCATTTGAGGAAAGAACAGAGAAGAACCTCGGCCAGGGATGAGCCAGCGATCAGGAAAAGGGGTGCCGGGCTGTGTGCCTGAGATCATTCTAGGCAGGGGTCTGCCCGTGGCGTCTCCCTTGGGCACAGACGCCGGAAGCTACCGTGGCTAACCTGTGCTACCCGTCTGCGTCGCCACCGAATGGGGAGGTGGTGGTGACAACAGCTCCTATCATGAGGGTCGGGTGAGGTAATGGAGGGAAACGCCCAAATGACCAGCTGTAAGGGATCCAGCTGGACTGGGGGCCGCCCAAAGGAGCAGGAGGTCTGCAGAGGAGTAAACGGTACCCCACTGGCTGCTTTCCCTATGATGATAACAGGAAACGAAGAAAAGCCTATTGAAGGCAGTTTGGGGGACTGGGCGGGGTGGGAGGCACACACCTCTGTGAATTCCACATTGGCTGGGTCCCCCAGGATGGAGCCATCAGGCTGCTTGTAGCCGGCATAGCGGATGAGCTGAGAGTTCCAGACTCGGAAATCGTGCTTGCCGTCCGTCCTCTGGGGGAATATGGTGATGGCGGATCTGTGGTGGAGAGAGGGAGATGTGGTATCGGGGCAGGGCCGGCACCTTGTGGGCGTACTGCAAAGGGCGCCATCCAGGCCACCAACAGAGGCTCAGGGTGGATCACCTCTGTGCCAAGGTCCCCAAGGGCCCACGGAGCCGCTGTTGCAAGGGAGGGACCGTGCCCTGTCCCTCCACTGGACCATTGGTCTGAGGAAGGGTGGAATATGGGAGGCCCCACGCTAGCTCGCTTAAGAGTGGAGAATGCTGCTCTAACTGGAGACTCTGAAACACCCTTGACCTGGGCCAGCTTTCCAGGAGTTCTTGGGCAGCTGGTAAGCTCCAGGGAAACAACGGGGGGCCCTCTTTCCCCACAAAGAGTGAATACCACTGATTCCAAATTCCACTCTTTTTAAAAAAATTTTTTTTAAATCTCTATTTATTTTTGAGAGAGAGAGAGAGAGAGAGAGAGAGAGAGAGAGAGTAGGGGAGGAACAGAGAGAGAGGGAGACATAGAATCGAAAGCAGGCTCCAGGCTCTGAGCTGTCAGCACAGAGCCCGACGCGGGGCTCGAACCCACGAACTGCAAGATCATGACCTGAGCCGAAGTTGGACGCTTAACCGACTGAGCCACCCAGGCGCCCCCCAACTTCCACTCTTGCTCTTACTGCCATCCTTACTTATCCCCTACTTGCCCACCCCCACCCCTCCCTGTACCATACCAAAGTCTACAGACATAGGACTAAGAAGAAATCAACTTCCCTTGTACTCACATTCATTTACTCTAAAGGAAAACTGGAGATCGCCACTGGCCTCACCTACCTAAACTGGCAACTGTGAGACCATACACTGTTATTATGTTGCAGGAAGAGTTGTCATTTGTGGAAGGCACCGAGTTGGCGCCCAGCTGGCTCCCCTAAGGGGGAGATCGGGAGTGTTAGGTGTTAATGATGTCTCATCATCAAACTGGGATTTGGGGATCATCAGAAGGACTGAAAGCAACTGAAAGGAGAATGACTTCTTTACAACGTGATTTCAATGTTATTTCATCCCAGGAGTTCCTGCCATCCCGGCTCAACAGTCTCATCAGGGGACTCAATCCCAGGCTATGGGAGACACCACCCTGGCTCGGGTCAACATGAGGGTCACATGGTAGGTCCAACCCATTGCTTGCAGACCTTCTGTACACACCCTGGCCCTGGAACTTTGCTCTGCTACCCATCTTGGCTGGAATCCATCTCTGCTGTCATGTACCCAAGTTCAAGGCCAGAGTCAGATTCACCTCGTCCACAAAGCATCTCCTGTCTCGTCTGTTCCCAGGACTACCTTCCTTCTGAGCCCATGTAGGTCTTGCCGTGTGCACATTACAGTATTGCATTTAATGCTGCAGGGATGGGACGCTGTACCTGGGGCTGAGTCTACAACGGGGGCTGAAGGTAGACGTCGTATAGGGCCAACAGGGCTCTTAACAATCTTGTAGCAAAGGCACCATATTGGAGATGAACACAGAACGAGTCAAACGGTCAGTGTTCCCTCCAGCAGCAAAACACATTGCCGTTTCTTTGGTTGAGCACCAAATACAGGGTGTTTGTGTAATATATGTATTTAAAAAGCATGTTCAGAAATACCAGACTCACACACAGCGTGTGGAATGCTTACTCTCTGTGCGGGAACGGAGACCAACGGAAGAAATAGAACACACTTATGCCTCCTGAACATTATTTTTCCCTCCCTTCTTCTCCCTTGCCTGCCTCCCTCTGTTATGTTTTGATAATTTCTACAGATGGTACACATTCCCTTAAGACCCTCTTCCGTCCAGATTTGTGGTTTAAAACTTGCGGGGGCCCCTGGGGTGGCTCCATCGGTTAAGCGTCTGACTTTGGCTCAGGTCATGATCTTGTGGTCCGTGTGTTTGAGCCCCGCGTGGGGACTCTCGTGTCTCCCTCTCTCTCTGCCCCTCCCTCGCCTCGCAGATTCATTCTCTCTCTCGCTCTCAAAAATAAATACCGAAAACATTTTTAAAAACTTGTGAAAAAAAATGGGGTGCCTGGATCGCTCAGTCACTTGAGTGTCTGACTCTTGATTTCAGCTCAGGTCACTGTTTCATGGTTGTTGGATTGAGCCCTCCATCAGGCTCCATGCTGAGAATGGAGTCTGCTTGGGATTCTCTCTCTCTCTCTCTCTCTCTCTCTCTCTCTCTCTCTCTCTCTCAAATAAAATTTAAAAAAAAGTGTAAAAAAAAGGAATCAGCTGAATATTTCTTAAACAGAAGATCTCAAGAAGATGTTCTCTGAGGGGTGAGGTCTTTCAGGAAAAGATCTAAATACTAATTCCCCGAGCAGGCTCTGGGCTTATATTACAGGCCCTTTTCCTACTGGTAGGCTCAGCTGGGACACTGTTTCCTTCTCAAGGAAGGGACACATCCAGGAAAACCCAAGCTTCATACAAACAAGCCACTATGGGGGTGACGCAGTGCAGCCTGGGGCTTGTGGGAATATCCCTGCAGTGGCCCATGTGGCCCCACCGTGGGGCTGGTCCTCAGCAGCTGGGACAAGGACTGATTGCACGGGATTAACAAGTCTAACCGTCGGGCTGCGGGGCCCCAGCTGTCGCCTTCCAGCTGCAACTTGCCAGTGTGGAAGCCACCAGCTCACATGGTGCCTCCCTGCCTTCGCTTCCTCCCTGGGGCTTTGTTCTTCGGGGCAAGAGGAACCCAAGGTGTGGCTTGGCTTGGCCGAACCTGAAGGAACAGTGCCCCCAGCGGCAGGAAGAGAAACTGTCTTTGAAATGCAGGCAAAAGACGGAGAGCTGGTAAAAGCAGGTCACTGTTGGCAATGGGACTTTCCGAGTCCTGGAAAGGGAAACACCCCTTCCTGCCCCCTCCACAGGTGATACTGAACTGTGAGGGTTGAGCGTGATTTGGGTTGCTGTAGCTCTGCAAGCCACGCAAGAGTCTGTGTCTCCCGGAAGAGACAGGACACGGCAGGTGGGACAAGAAGCCAGGCCCCCTCTCGAGGCTTGGCACGTCTCCCCAAGAGGAGAGGGAGAGCATTTCCTCGGCCGGTGAGCCAACTCCACACCCAAGGGTCGACGCTTTGGGGACATCAGACCCCCTCCCCGGGGCTGGCGGGCTCACCTGAGGTTCCCCTTGTTGGTGGCATACTTGATGTGGTTGCAGATGTAGTTGAACATCCCGTGAGCCGTGGTGCAGTCGCGGGCATCGAACACCTGCGAAGGATGCACGGTGAGAACGGGTGCCTCCTCCTTCCCTCCCCGGCTCCCCCCGTGCAGCCTGCCCACGGGACGAGAACCCGGAGCCCGTGCCACCTGCTGTCCCGCCAGAGTAGGGAGCACTCCCCTCATGTGATCAGGGCTGGGTTTTAAGGTTTCTTTTTCCCATCCTAATAACCACGGTCAGTCAAACCAGGAAGAATCCCCTGAAGGCAGGCCTGGTGTGTACATGAACGTGGTTAAGGGGTGATGAGCAAAGGGGAGACCTGAGTGGGCTGCATGTATTTCCTGCTAGGTTACTAGGGAGGAGGGATTTCAAAACAAAACAAAACAAAGAAAAATCAAACAGAACCCCGCTGACCTTGATAACTATTCTACGTCTGACTTCAAACTATTCCCCAGCGGGGCAGAAATCGTATCAGGGGACACAGAATCTAATGCTGTCAGGGAGTAGGTGGATAATATAAATACGCAGAGAGTAGGTGGAATACAAAAGAGAGTGGTGGGGTCTGTGGTAAACTGGAGAGCATAAGCCTTACCAAGAGACGAGCAAGTTGCTTTTTTTTTTTTTTTTAATTTTTTAACGTTTATTTTTGAGACAGAGAGAGACAGAGCATGAACAGGGGAGGGTCAGAGAGAGAGGGAGACACAGAATCGGAAACAGGCTCCAGGCTCTGAGCTGTCAGCACAGAGCCCGACGCGGGGCTCGAACTCACGGACCGCAAGATCATGACCTGAGCCGAAGTCGGACGCCCAACCGACTGAGCCACCCAGGCGCCCCACAAGTTGCTTTAAAAAAAAAAAACCCGTGTTGGGGCACCTGGGTGGCTCAGTCGGTTGAGCATCTGACTCTTGATTTCGGCTCAGGGCACGATCTCACGGTTCGGTTCGTGAGATCGAGCCCCGCAGGGGGCTCCATGTGCTAACAGTGTAGAGCCTGCTTGGGACAGAGAGCCTGCTCCCTCCCTCTCTCTCTGCCCCTCCCCCACTCATACTCTCTCTCAAAATAAAAATAAGTGAACATTAAAAAAATCCCCAGCATGTCGGCTAAGTGAGACACGACTATGAAGCAGACTGAGTCCCGATCCGAGAATCTGGGACCCCACGCCTACCATCTGGGACTTCGCCATACCCTCCAGGTGGCCTTGGCGAGAGCAGACCCTTTGTACAGCTCCATCCCTCCCTCCCTCCCCACCCACCGAAGAGCCTCACCGCCTACCTGCAGCTTGGACCACTGGATCCTGCCCACGCAGCGGGAGGCGTTCCGCCACGCGTGCTTGGCCCCGTAGATGAGCTCCGTGTCTTTGAGCTGGTAGGTGCCGGTGGTTTCGATCTCTTTGTTCACCTCTTCCAGCCTCTCCGTGTGGGCTTTGGAGCCAAACCTGAGCGAGGAGGGAAGGGACATGGGGGTGTCACCTCTGCTCCCGAGTTACGGGTCAGTGGAAGGAGTGAGCCATTCCGGGAGGCCAGAAGCTGCAGCGAGTCTGGGTCCATATGTGGAGACAGTAGTTCAAGCATAAGCAAACTGCAAACTCCAATGTCCACAAAGGCCCAGCAGGGACTAAACTGGCTGGGTGGAGACTGTGGCCAACAGGCGAGCCCGTGTCTGGCTCAAAGGCCTCCTTTCATGGGACGAGCACTGGGTGTTATATGTAAGTGATGAATCACTAAATTCTATTCTAAACAAACAAACAAACAAACAAACAAATTTGATTAAAATTTGATTAAAAAACAAAACAAAACAAACAAATAAAACCAAAGGTCTCCTTTCAAGAGAAACCGGGTATCGGATTTTTATTTTTAATATATATATATATATATAGAGAGAGAGAGAGAGAGAGAGAGAGTTTATTTTTTAATTTTTTTTTAATTTTTTTTCAACGTTTATTTATTTTTGGGACAGAGAGAGACAGAGCATGAACGGGGGAGGGGCAGAGAGAGAGGGAGACACAGAATTGGAAACAGGCTCCAGGCTCTGAGCCATCAGCCCAGAGCCTGACGCGGGGCTCGAACTCACGGACGGCGAGATCGTGACCTGGCTGAAGTCGGATGCTTAACCGACTGCGCCACCCAGGTGCCCCTATTTTTTTTATTTTTGAGACAGAGAGAGACAGAGCATGAGCAGGGGAGGGGCAGAGAGAGAGGGAGACACAGAATCCGAAGCAGGCTCCAGGCTCTGAGCTGTCAGCACAGAGACCCACGTGGGGCTTGAACTCCCAAACTGTGAGATCATGACCTGAGCCAAAGTCAGACGCTTAACCGACTGAGCCACCCAGGTGCCCCTTTATTTATTTACTTTTAAATATTTTTATTTTAAAGTAATCTCTCCACCCAATACGGGGCTCGAACTCACAACCCCAAGATTAAGAGTCACTCTCTCCACTGACTCAGCCAGCCAGGCACCCCTGGAAATCTGATTTGTAAAGGGGACTCTCCTAATTTTTATTTTTTTTCAACGCTTATTTATTTTTGGGACAGAGAGAGACAGAGCATGAACGGGGGAGGGGCAGAGAGAGAGGGAGACACAGAATCCGAAACAGGCTCCAGGCTCTGAGCCATCAGCCCAGAGCCCGACGCGGGGCTCGAACTCACGGACCGCGAGATCGTGACCTGGCTGAAGTCGGACGCTTAACCGACTGCGCCACACAGGCGCCCCATAATTTTTAAATGATGACAAGGAATTCAAAGTTTAGAAAGCTGAAAAAATTATTGTAAAAAATTTGGGGCTTACAAAAAGGTATCAAAAACAATATGATGAATACTCAAGCCCAAGAAATAATAAATGAGGGGCACCTGGCTGGTTCAGTCAGAGGAGCGTATGACTTTTTTTTTTTTTTTCCAACGTTTATTTATTTTTGGGACAGAGAGAGACAGAGCATGAACGGGGGAGGGGCAGAGAGAGAGGGAGACACAGAATCGGAAACAGGCTCCAGGCTCTGAGCCATCAGCCCAGAGCCTGATGCGGGGCTCGAACTCACGGACCGCGAGATCGTGACCTGGCTGAAGTCGGACGCTTAACCGACTGCGCCACCCAGGCGCCCCAAAGAGGAGCGTATGACTTTTAATCTCGGGGTTGTGAGTTTGAGCCCCATGGTAGGTGGAGAGAGTACGTAAATAAATAAAACTTAAAAAAATAATAGAAGAGAAATGATTTTATAATTCCTTGGGGACTATTTTCCCATCATAACCCACTTTCTTCCTGGAAGTGTCTCACGCTTTTCTTCATATGTTTGTCACACGTGTATATATTCCCTAAATCACATGCAATATTGTTCTGTATGTTTAAAAAGCTTACATAAATGATGCTACCCTGAATGCATTCTTGGACAAACTTATCCTTTCTTCCTTTTGCACAGTTTGTTTGTGAGCTTCGTTCCCACAAATGTGCCGAGCGCTAACTCATTCACCTTTTTACAGCTGTGTAATATTCCCTGACTCAGAAAATACCATCACTTACCCATGCATCCTCCCATTGAGGGAGTCGAGGTGGTTTCTGGTTGGCTCTCTCTTTTTAATTTTTTCCCCTATTATAACAATGTTTCGGTGCACATTTTTACGCATACCTTCTGGCGAACACGTGTGAGAGTTTCTTTCGGGCACGTATACCTAGGCATGGAGTTGCTTGAAATATTTCAAATTGAAGCAACACTTTGCAGGCCAGACAAAGACTTTTCTGGGGGCCAGATCTGGCCCTTGGGCCGCTAGTTTTCAACCTGTGTGTGTATGGTGGGCGGAGCCCTTACTGTTGGTTCAACTGTCCGCATTGTTGGAGCCGAAGTCTTTGTCCCTGGTACTCAGGAACTCGCCCTGGGTCCCCGGAGTCAACATACACTTGCCTTTTAATTGATGAGTAGTACTGGTCAATGAACTCTTTGGCGAGAGGGAAGAGCTGTTCTTTTGTGCGGATGTCTTCAGGCCTTCGTATCTGCTGAGAGGGGAGCATGATGGAGCCCATACAGATGTGCTCGGTGCAGCCCATTTCCTGGAGGGAAAAGAGAGATTTGGGCTACCACTTGGAGGCATGTGGGGCGCTGGGGCCATGGATCTGACCTTTGTGGTGGAGTTGACTTGGCCTTTAATTCAGCTTCAAGTCATTGTAGGGTGTGGTCATCAGGCATGGTAAGGAATGATGGGCAGCATTCGAAGGTCCCCAAAGTGTTTGCTCTACCCAACGAGGCGAAGAGGGGCTTTCTGACTGGCACTCCCTGGGAATCAGACTCATTCCTACCGAATCCTCGAGTATTTTCTGAGCCCGTGTTCATCAAGGAAGAACTACTATGGCTGAACACGTCTATGGCACATTGACTGCAAAAAAGGCCGTCCCAATGCCTCCCTTCCCTGCATCCACACCCTTTGCAATGTGACTTTGCAGCAACTGTCATTGAGAAGCGGAACCTCTCCCCTCTCCCCTTGAATGTGAGCTGGTTTTGGCCAATAGAAAATGGCAGAGGTGACACTGTGCCCATCCCATGACTGGGCCTCAAGAGATCAAGCGTGCTTTTGCCCATTTCCTCTGAAAACCTCACAACCACCACGGGAACCAGGCCGCGCTAGCTTGCTGGTGGATGAGAGAAACCACATGAAACAGGTGAGCGATCATGGCCAAGGCCATCCTAGCCAGCCCACCCAGAGCTGACCCTCAGATGACTGCAGATGCTTGAGATCAACTGAGACCAGCAGGACCACCGAGGCAGTCTGTGGACTTTTGAAAAGTGAGTGGTGGCTGTTTCAAGCCACTGCGTGTCAGGGAAATTTGTTACACGGCTATAACTCACCAATACAATGTTCTTCTAAGAAGCTCAATTTCAACAAAAATGTAAAGCAATATGGTGATTTTCTGACTGTTAAAAATATGATAGGGGCACCTGGGTGGCTCAGTCGGTTAAGCGTCCGACTTCGGATCAGGTCATGATTTTGCGATTCATGAGTTCGAGCCCCACGTCAGGCTCCATGCTGACAGCTCACAGCCTGGAGCCTGCTTCATATTCTGTGTCTCCCTCTCTCTCTGCCCCGCCTTGTCTCTCACACCTTGTCTCTCTCGCACCTTGTCTCTCTCTCTTTCTCGAAAATAAATAAAAACATTAAAAAAATTAAAAAAGAAAGTGTTTCCATGAGTGAGTAAGTATCTGCCAGTGATTCTCAAATGGGAGGGGCCTTCCCACCCAGGGGACAGTAAGTAATATCTCGAGACATTTTTGGTGCGGTCACAACTTCAGGGGGGCTACCGACATCTCACGTGTACAGGTCAGGGGTGATGCTAAACGTCCTACAGTGCACGGGGCGGTCCCCACAACAAAGGCTTAGCCAATGCCAAATGTGGTTAATTGTGAGGCTGGGCCACGCCCCGCTGGGGTACTCACCAGTGTGCTCTTAAGGTGAAGGGTGTCAGTGAGGACCACGTCGGTCTCCCAGTTCTTGACCTTGAGGAAGCGGGGGCACTTGGAGGGGCTGCCGTTCTTTGTAGGAGACTGTTTTCCCGAGGCAGGGGGCTGGAGGAGAGATTGGAGGTGCAACATGAGACGGGGCTCGGGGGGCACTCGAAAACTGTCCTCTGGGATTCTTCCTGGAATCTGCCAGAGTTCGATTCTCCCGGGGTGACACGTGCAAGGTGGCTGGGAACCTGGTCCCTCTGCCTATGAAGAAGGAGGCACCATGGAAAAGCCTTTTGGGCTCCGTTCTGGGGAGAGGGGTCAGGAACTCAAAGGTGGTCTCTCTGGTGTCTAACACAGGTCTTAGCATACACCAGGGACTCAATGAATGTTTGTTGAATGAGCAAATGAGCAAGGGACACCATCAGCCTCTCTGAACGGTACTGGCTTTCAGGCCTGAGGAATCACACCCGAAGCTCGGTCAGGTTACTTGGATTTCCGGGCTTTCCTGCTACAGCCCAAACTCACTATTTCCGCGAGTACTGGGGAAACAGAAAAGATTTAATTGGATAGTTTTGAAGCATGAATATTTCCCCAAACTTCAGGTTTCTGCCTCTCAAAAATGCCCAGTGCGTTCCTGCCTCAGGGCCTTTGCACTGACTGCTCCTCTGTCTTGAGCACCTTCAGTCCCCCATTTGTCTTCACTTCTATAAACAAATTGCCCAGTAGGTGGTGGGGGATAAGTCCTGGGCTGACCATCGTGGCCCATCCGCTTGAGACCTCATTACTAAGGATCACATTCTGTCTTGGGTGTTTCTGAGGAACTGTCTTCCTGCTTTTGCACCAGACAAGCATCAGTCAGTCAGCGGCTGTCAGGGAGAGGCAGCAGGCACACCTTGACATGACAGCTGAGTGAGAGAAGGGAGAAGACAAGCCAATGTGGAGTGTCATTCATACCAAAGATCGGAGCACTGGGTAGTGACCTTGTGTCAGGGCATGCTCACGCTCAACTAGTATTTATTGAGGACCTATTATGGGCTAGACACTGTTAGGCACTGGGGACACTGTAATGAGCAAGACAGAGAGTGCCCTCGCCCTTCTGGGACATTACTGTCAGAGAAACGGGGATAAATTATAAGTAAACCAACACCCAAATGATAGAATATCAGTTGGTTGTAAGGGTATATATTGATGACTAAGTGGAGGAGAGAAAGGCAAGTGCAAAGGCCCTGAGGTACAGATGAGCTTGTTAAGTTCCAAGGGCCAGTGAGGAGGCCAGTGTGGCTGGAGTGTGTGAGTACGGTTAGTTCAAGGAGATGAAGTCAGAAAGGAGGCCGAATCGTCATCTCATCAGCTTGAGGGGCTCAGGATGGTGAGGAAGCTGTGAATTCCAATGAACTGGACGAAGTCCGGGAAAGAAATCACGGAGCACACTGAAGGACTGCTACTGGAAACTGGCATTCAATAAGCACTCACTATGTGCCAAGCAAAATCTTATCATGCCCATTTTACAGATGAGGAAACTGCGGCACACAGAGAGGTTAACTAAGTCGTCCAAGGTCACAAAGTTAGTAAACTGGAACCAGGAGTCAAATCCTAGCAGTCTGTCTTTCAAACCATGTCCTGAACTGCTGACTCTCCTGCCTCTTGGCCATTATGCATCATTCATTCATTCATTCATTCAACATGTGTTTATTGAGTATCTCCTATGTTCCAAGCAAGGTAGCAAGGGCCAGGCCTACAGTGACAAACTAGACAGATGTGATCTCTGCCCTCATGGAGGTCATTGTGCAAGATGGGGGTCAGGGGACGGATGACAGTTTACGAGTCATTAAAACCAGGTGCAATGGCTGCCCTAACGTGAGAAGTTGGTTGTGTACAGGGCACTGTGGAAGCCCACAGAAGGGGCACCTAACCCAGAGCATTTGGCTTCTAAGTAGAGGCCTGCAGGACAAGTAGGAATTGATCCGGCAGAGAGAGAAGAGCAAGGTCTTGTGGGCAGAAGGAACAGCTTACGCAAAGGTCCTGAGGTGAGAGGCATACCACAGCCACCTTTCTGGCCAGCAGAATAGAGAAGCTCTGTGCTAAAGCGTCTGTGCCGCCATGTTGGAATCTGGGGCCCAGAGGGTAGGTGAACAGCATGCTAAAGACCTCTCCAGAACCATGCAAGAGTTAGCAGAGAACAAATGGAAGGTGCCATGACTCCACATCTTCCACACCTCCCTGCTGTGGCCAGATCCGGTCATCCCCAGCGATTCCTGTCTCAGTGCTGGGCATCACCATCCAACCACCTGTGCAAGCCACAGTTGGGGCCTGTCCTGGACATCATTCTCTTCATGCCCCGCAGCGTGTGCCTCCTCAGGTCCCACCATTTTAGCTTCTCCACAGCTCTAGAACCCACCGCCTCCTCTCACTTCCCATCGAACTGGCGAGCCCCCTGGCCAGGCCAACATCATCTGTCACCTGGATGAATGCAATCGCCTCCTGAGTGTCAGCCATCACTTCTTGCTGCTGGCATGAGAATCTGCTACCCTTAGGGCACCTGCCAGTGCGGTCATTGGGGTCATTGCCGCAAGTATCACTACAGTCCTGCCACCCCGGGGGCAGGAGAAGATCCTTCTTCCCTTCACTCCCGTTCACATTTTCTGCTTGCTCAGCTCCAAGTTATGGAGCACCCCGGCCACTCTCCCTAAATACTGGGCATCACTCAGCCAGGTTACAAACTCTCTTGACCATCCCTAAGGATGTTCCAGAGGCTGAGGAGTAGCTGGAATCCCAGACGGGGGATAAGAGGCGCCTTGGTGGCATTGGGGTCAGGCCTAGGACCCAGAGAGGGGGTGCGAGGGCAGACGGTGGGGAGCACAGTGAGGCGGGAGGAAGAGGCGTGGGGTGCGGCTGGTGGGGGGGGGGGACAGCGAGCAGCCCTCATCGGCAGGGTGTGGAAGTAGCGAGGTAACAGGCATAATGAAAAAGGCCATCTGTGGAGGCTCCAGATGTGCGAGGGGTGGTCATTTCGAGCCCAGAACCTGGGGGCCCCGGGCGTGGGCCTTGCCCCGCTCCACCCTGGGCTGCGAGGAACGGCACCCCTGAAAGCAAGCATTAGGAGGCCTCTGGCGGGGCTGCTGTACTTGGGGCGCTGATGTTTTAATTAGCCAGCAGTCATATTAGATGACTCAGGAGGGGACAAATGGGGAGATTAATATAGCAGTCAGGGGCCCTGCATGGGGGATGCAAATGACTTTTCTGAGTGGGGACTGAAAGGTTCTCGCTAAAAATGCACATTAGTGGCACTTGTGAGTTATTAAGCTGGGGACAGGGCACACGCAGGCTTTGGGCCGTGGCTACGCGTGTCCTCTTCTAGATTCGTGTCTGGGGTAGTCAGTGGAAGTTTTCAGGTGGCAGGAGACACGGGCTAGGTCTTGGTGGGCTCTGGGGGGGGGGGTGCCCAGATGCTTGCCCCTAAAAACAGACAGGAGGCTCTGAACACTTAACTGACTGCACCCTGTTTCGTTCTGCCCCCTCCCTCCTCCCTCTTCTCCAAAAAGTACATAATGAGGGGGGCGCCTGGGTGGCTCAGTCGGTTAAGCATCCGACTTCGGCTCAGGTCATGATCTCGCAGCCTGTGAGTTCGAGCCCCGCGTCGGGCTCTGTGCTGACAGCTCGGAGTCTGGAACCTGCTTCAGACTCTGTGTCTCCTTCTCTCTCTGTCCCTCCCCCCAGTCATGCTCTGTCTCTGTCTCCTAAAAAATAAATAAACATTTAAAAAATTAAAAAAATATACGTATCGAGGGGTGCCTGGGTGGCTCAGTCGGTTGAGCATCAGACTCTTTGGCTCAGCTCAGGTCTTGATCTCAGGGTTATGGGTTCAAGCCCCACATTGGGCTCCACGCTGGGCATGAAGCCTACTTAAGAACAACAACAACAAAAAAATAAATACGTATCGAACACCTGTTGTGTGCCAGCGACCTGTGTTCTTGGCCCTACAGTGGTCCCCCACTCTCATCCCACAACTGGGAGAAGCCTCATATGGTTGCGTGCAGAGGTTTGCAAACTGCAGCCCGGGGGCCAAACCTGGTCCCCTGCACATTTTTATACAGCCCATGAGCTAAGAATGGTTTTCCCATTTTTAGCCTGTTGAATAAAAATATAAAAAAAAAAGAGTAATGTTTCATGACACATACAAGGTACATGAAGTTCAAATTTCAGTGTTCATAAATAAAGTTTTATTGGCACATGGCCATACGCATTTGTTTCTATATTGCCTGTGGAGGCTTTTGTGATACAGCAACAGAGCAGGGTAGTTGTAATGGAGACCAAGATCATACAGCCCACAAAAGCCAAAAATATTTCCTACCTCTCCCTTTACAGAAAAGTCTGTGGACTCTTGATCCAAAGAATCGAATTCCAGTGGCTGAATGCTTCAGTTTATGTTACTTATGTCTCCAACTGCATTAGCGATCTCTCCCGATCATCTTTTAAAACAGCACCCCACCACTGATATTCCCTGTTTCCTTATCATGCTTTATTTTTCTTCAAGGCCCTTATCCCTGCCTGCAATTTATGAGTATATACGTTTCTGTAGGTGAATGCATACGTATCTATGTCTCTATGTCTTATACAGATAATCGGATATAGATACAGTTTTCTCTCTACCCGCTGTCCACTTAGCTCTATCTGCATATGCTACAAACACTTGAGGTCTGCGATGGACTGAACTGTGTCCCCCCTGAATTCATACGTTAAAGCCCTAACTCCCCATATGACTCTGTTAGGAGACGGGACCTTTAGGAAGTAATTAAGGTTAAAAGAGGCCATGAGAGTAGGATTGGTGACCTTTATAAGAAGAGGAAGAGGCATCTCTCTCTTTCTCTTTTTCTCTCTCAGCGCACGCACAGAAAGGCAGAGTTAGGGCACAGTGAGGGCGGCCGTCTGCAAGCCAAGCAGGGAGCCCTCACCCAATGTGACTGTGCCGGCATCCTGACCTCTGACTTCCAGCCTCCAGAGCTATGAGAGATAACTTTCTACGTTTAAGCCCCAGAGCCTGTGGTATTTTGTGATGGTAGCCCGTGCTGATGGATGCCAGGTCTAAATGCATTTCAAAATTATAGAGCCCCTCGAAGGCTAAGCCAAAGGCTTTTGTCTTGACTTAGTAGAGAAGGGGGGACCCTGGAAGCTGCCTGATGCAGGGGGGAGCTTATCAAAGCTCTAGTTCAGGACACATGACTGCAAGGGCTGCAGTGGGGAGAGGGTGAGGGCAGAGAGACCCACGTGCAGGTGGGAAGGCGGAACACAGCTGCAGCTGCAGGGGGGTGGGAGGAGCTGGAGATTGGGGTGCCAGCAGCAGCAAAGACAGCCTGGGGGTGTGAGAGGGTGGGAGGGCAAGGGACCAAGTCAACACTGACTCGCAGGTTCTTCGTGAGTGGGAGTATGGCGAGCCTTCTGGAACCTTCTGGAGCTTTCTAGCAGAGATTAGGGAGTAAGGAGCAGAAGAGATGGCAAGGTGGAGGGAGGGGGGATTTGAAGGCAGGAAGACAGACACGAGACATCAGAATCTGGGAGATCTAGAAATAGAGGTCAAGCACCTTGCCCTCCCCCAACTGTGGGCTGTCACAGTCAGGGGCCTCCCAGTGGGATGGGGCCAAGAGCTTGACAGCAGGGAGGGAAGCCCCTGGGAGACACAACATCTTAGGAACCATTAATGGGCTGAACTGTGTCTCTCCCATATTCATATGCTGGTGTCCTAACCCTCCAGCACCTCAGAATATGGCCTTGGGGCACCTGGGTGGCTCAGTCAGTTAAGGGTCTGACTCTAGATTTCGGCTCAGGTCATGTTCTTGCGGTTCATGAGACTAAGCCCTGCGTTGGGCTCTGTGCTGACAGTGTGGAGTTTGCTTGGGATTCTCTCTCCCTCTCTCTCCCCTGCTCATACTCTCTCTTTCTCTCAAAATAAATAAGCATTAAAAAAATTAAAAGAAAAAAAAGAATACGGCCTTATGTGGAGTCCTAAACAAGGCAATTAAATTAAAATGAGGTCATTCAGGTGGGCCCTAATCCAATATGGCCAGTGCCTTTATAAAAAGGAGAAATTTGGGGGCACCTGAGTGCCTAGTCGGTTAAGCATCTGACTTTAGCTCAGGTCATGATCTCACAGTTCATGAGTTTAAGCCCCGTGTTGGGCTCTGTGCTGACAGCTCAGAGCCTGGAGCCTGCTTCGGATTCTGTGTCTCCCTCTCTCTCTCTGCCCCTCCCCTGCTCTCTCTCCCTCTCAAAAATAAATAAACTTTTAAAAAGAAGTGGGGAGGGAATTTCGAGGCGCGCACACACACACACACACACACACACACACACAGAGGGAGAAGCCGTGTGAGCATCCCCAAGCCAACGAGACAGGCCTGAGGAAGATTCTCACTCGCAGCCCTCAGAAGGAAGCAACCTGCCAACACCTTGATTCCAGGAGCTCTCCAGCCTCCAGAACCGTGAGACAATACATCTTCTGTTGTTTAAACCACCCGGTTTGTCATGCTTTGTTAGAACAGCCCCGGGAACGAACCCAGCAGCTAAAGCCCAAACCTGTACGAGGCAAGTAACTTCTTACTCTTTGACTGTCAGCACCAGGGACAGCTTCTCCCTCCTGGGCCTGCAGCAACCCGCGGCACTTGGCTTGTCCCAAAACGAGGGCAGCATCCTGGGGCTGAGCCGGGCGTCAGGCCAGCCACCCTGGGGGGCCAGATGCCGCACGCCGTGCCCTCAGCTACAGCCTCAGGCAGCACTGTCGCAGCCTGTGGGCACCGCCTCCCCAAGGCAGCAAGTGTAACCCGGTTGTGAGCTGTGGCAGCTCAGGGGCCAGGACCACAGACCCGCAAACCAGCAGGTATGTGCCCATCTGTGCCGTGAAAAAAATTGCTACTTCTAAAACTTAACTGGGGCACCTCGGTGGCTCAGTTGGCTGAGCGTCCAGCTTCGGTTCAGGGCACGATCTCACGGTTCGTGGGTTTGAGTCCCGCATCGGGCTCTGCTTAGCACAGAGCCCACTTGGGATCCTGTCTCCCTCTCTCTCTGCCTATCCTGTGCAGGTGCACTCTCTCTCTCTCTCTCTCTCTCTCTCTCTCAAAAATAAACAAACATTAAAAAAAAAAAAGAAAAACTTAACCAACTGTGTTTTGTACCTTGGAGTATAATTTCCTTGTAGTGTATTCAAAGCGTTATTTCTAAAGTGATTCATTCTTTATAATAAGTCCACCGAAGCTTGAAATCATTTATTCTCTACCCCCCTCCCCCCGAATCAACAGTCCATTTTCTGTAGAGGACGATTAAAGAAAGGAGGTACTCCAGAGTCAGACCATCACAGTTTGGATCCACAGACAAGGGCCTCTGCAGATAAGGGGTCTTTATGTTATTTTGTTGAATAGATGCTTAAAGTTGCACTGATGTCGTGAGGCAACTAAATGTTATTAGACAACTCTAAATTTGGTGCCATTACCAGACCAAAATGTATCTGTGCATTATGAATTAATTTTAATGTTTATTTTATTATTTTTGAGAGGGAGGGAGAGGGAGGGAGAGAGAGCGAGTGAGCACGAGTGGGGGAGGGGTAGAAAGCGAGAGGGAGACACAGAATCCGAAGCAGGTTCCAGGCTCCAAGCTGTCAGCACAGATCCCGACTCGGGATTCGAACCCACAAACTGCAAGATCATAACCTGAGCCGAAGTTGGACACTTAACCGACTGAGCCACCCAGGCGCCCCGAATTCACTTTAAAAGAAATCTTGGAATTACCTTGTGGCCTAACCCCCTTCTGCTACATTGGCACCACCGTGTGCGTGTTTAAATGAGAGCATTAACTTGCTAAAGGTAAATATTTAAAATGCACAACAAGCTTGGTGATTATGTTTTGTCCTTTTTACCTTTTAAAATATCCTAGGACCCTCGGAAAATGGAAGTGGGTTGGGGCTCTATCGACCTCTAAGGATCTGCTTGGAGAACTACCAGTTTCCACAAAAAGGAGGAAAAGTGACTTTGACCGAACTTGGCTTATCTGGGAAAAGAATAGGAATACGGTTTGATGCGATGGGTAAGCACACGGAGTGGTGTCACGGATTCCTGAACCAGACATCACTGTCGCGCTGGAAAGCGCCAGGACGGCTTGCTTTGAATATACTCACTATTAAAACAAACAGTTAGCAAAAGACGTGGAAATTCCTGCAGGGCTGAACCCAAACCCCCATCAATTCAGGCCCCGCTTCCTGGCTCCTCCCTGGCTCTGAACACCTGGGGTGGCAGGATAGGAAGGCTGGTCTCATGGCTAAATGACCTATAAAGACCCTGAGGGTCACCAGCAGGTGACATCGTGGGTGGAGGGAAACAAGGTTTGGATTTGGCTGCCGCTGGGGCCTGACGAAGACTCTGCCCCACATAATTCCCGGAAGTATCTTTGTTGAGGCTGTTTTTGTCCCCTGTTTGAGGGCGTCCCTGGAACACTGGGTAACGTAACAGAGGGGGGTACTGAAGGCACTTTGGGGAAATCCAGCCTAGATGGTCTTATCCTGGTCACGAGCTGGAACCAACCAAGGGATAGCTAGTCCGATTGAGCTGGGGGCGATAATGAGTTCAGTCACAGTTTATCGCTTGCGATTTGGGCACCCTCCCACAGAGAGATTAATCTCCAAACACAGGAGTTTCCTGAAGTGCTCAGAGAGGCTTGGGGAAGGGAATACTCCACCGGCAGCCCGATGGAGCCAGTGTCTCTGGCTAACGCCCGCCAGGCAGGTCTGCGGGGAACGTCTGAGTGTGATTCTACGAGACTCCAACTATCACGGTATAATAACTGCCACGTGTGCCTGTATGTGATGTCTGTAGCTTGTCCCGGACATGGAAGTTTCCGGAGGTCGAGGCAACTATTTGACGGAAAGATGACGCCCAGGCGGTGAACTTCTCCAGGGCAGTGATCGTGTCCCATCTCCTTCCATCGTGAGCGGCGGTCCGTGAATGCCTATTAGGTGCCCGGCTGGGGCCAGGCCATTGCGCCTCCAGGGGCTCACGGAATCCTCATGGTAAGCCCATTTTTCAGAGGAGAAAGCAGAGGCTCTGAGAGGTGCAATGACAAGCTTCAAATTAACGGCTGACAGGCAACAGAGCTGGGCCCGCAAAGCCCCCGCCTTCCCACTGCAGACAGGCTGCTCGCAGTGTATCATCCCAGAGCCTGGCCTCCAGCAGCGGCAGAAAGATACACACACTGCCTCGATCAACGATCGACGAGAACGACGACGGAGTCACAGAGGGAGACAGGTCCAGCTGTGTCACTCGGTGACTCCGTGGCCACTTACCGTCCCTTTCTAAGCCCCGTGGCTGTCATCTGTATAAGGGGGATCGTGCTTCCTGCCCCACGTGCCTCCCGTTAGCAATATAACAATTAGCAGTAAATCTACATCTGAATCAGCAACACGAGAATTAGCCAGATGAAATGCCAGCAAAAGCAGCGATAATAATCATGCACATTATTCTGCGCCGGACCTTTAAGAATTGAGAGTGGGCTCCATGGCCTGGGTTCAAGGCCCATTTCCATCACCCACTAGTCACGTGACCTTCATCCAGCTAACCCTCTGTGCCGCAGTTTAGTTATCTGTCAGATGGGGGCGATAGAACTTCACTGAATTGGGCCGGGGGTTGACGGAGACCACGGACCCGAAGCGCCCAGCACCGTGCCTGAGGTTGCTCAGCAAATATCAGCGACTATTGCCACAGATCCTGCCGTTCCACACCTCACCTCCCCACGACCGGATGAATCTGTTAGGAAACAGAGCCTCGGTGCAGGTGCGAATTTGTTCTCTGTCCAAGGTCACCAGTGGGATGAGGCCCAAATCCAGCGGACCCCAGAGCTGAGCTCTTGGCCCCGTGCTGAGGGTGGGGAGTCTGAGGGTTCCAATGGCCACACCGCACAGGGTGGTGTCGGAATCCTCATTATTGTTATTTTTGTCCTGACATCGTGAACGCGCGGGTGAGTCAGGGCTGACTTAGCTTTCCCTGTGGCAGGCTGGGTTGTCATCGAGAGGCAGACAGTTCTGCTGGTTTGCCTTCATTCGGATGCAGCCGGGGTGGGGCTGGCTGCCGCCTTTCGCCTTTCGGTTTTCAGCAAAGCCAGCACCTGCTGGCCAGCTGGGGCTTGTGCCTGAGTGGAGAGGGGCCCAGACCTCCTCCGATCGTCTCAAGACTGGGGATCCGCAAGCACTCCCCACATGCCTCATAATTTGGGGCTCCCCAGAGAGACTGGGATGATGCCGACGCGTACCTCATAGTAGAGAAGAGCTTCTCAACAGATTTTGACATTTTGAAAGCAGCCAGCCAGCCCCAGGTCCCCAGGGGTGAGGAAATGCCAGGCTCCGGATGTAGTACGGGCAGGGGGAGGGGGACTGTTTGATAAAACAGTCATCTCTCTGATTACCTGATCATCTCTGTCAGCAAGAGGCTGGAGAGACAGGCAGCAGGCTGAATAAGATGGGGGGAGGGTGGCAGAGGACATCCCACCTCCCCCAGGCTCAAGACCCTCCCTCACATCTACTAAGGACTGGACGACCAATGCTTAATTAGCATCTGAAAATAGACATTCTGCCCTTAAGGCGGACACCCTTTCCCCCTTTAGGAAAGCAAACCAGGCAGGTAAGGTGCTTAATGAAAGGGAAGCTGAGGGGCACCTGGGTGGCTCAGTCTGACTTCAGCTCAGGCCAGGATCTCACAGTTTGTGAGTTCAAGCCCTGTGTCGGGCTCTGTGCTGACAGCTCAGAGCCTGGAGGCCGCTTTGGATTCTCTCTCTCTCTCTCTCTCTCTCTCTCTCTCTCTCAAAAATAAATAAACATTCAATTTTTTTTAATTAAAAAAAATAAGAAGGGAAGCTGAGAAGGGCTTGATTCAAATCCTGAGGTTTTGCAGGGAGAATAGACCAATGGCAGTTTCTCAAGTCACTTTCCCAGGATAGCATTTGCACTTAAGAGGGTTACTACGTAAAGGGCCTTTAGAATGGTGTCAAAATTCAATGTGTCCCCGCTGGTATTAACGCTAAAGACAACCTCAGAGGTTCAATAATGATCCTTAGCAAGAAAAAAAAAAAAAAAAGGCAGTGTATGAGCCACTGCTATTCCTTTTACTAGAATACCTTTTCCTACTTCCTACTAGGCAAACTCCTACATGATCTTCAAAACCCAGTTCAAATGTCCCTTCTTTAGGTAAACCTTTCCTGATACCTGCTGAGGTATTTATGTTCCCCAAGTGTTTTGTGTCCCTTTGTGTTTTAGATTAATTGCGCTGTATCTGTGTCTGTCTCCCCACATTTGTCTGCGAAGGTCTTAAGGGCAGGGAGGGCCATGTCTACTCATCTTTGCTTCTACCAGAGCTGTGCACATGGCAGGCATGGGGTGAATGTTTGGTGATGGGTAAACTGATCCTTTTAATCCACCAGCACATGCCAGATACAATTAAAGATGAGAATTAGAATCACACCCAGTGTTCCAGGGACTTGGGTCTCACTGGCTATGCCCACTGCTGAACCAGACTGTTAGCAAGAGAAATAACCACTAGATACAGATTGACATTTCAGCCTCCTGAGACTGGTTTAAGAGAAGGTGCTTCTGTGGCTGATTTTACTTGAATTCGGACAAAGGAGAGAATCAAGAAGGATGAAGCAGACCTCACTATTCCTTTGGGGAGCTAATAGTCTTCTGAATCAGGAAGTTCTTTCTCTTGTCTAACCGGCATCTGCCCTGCTTCACTTGGACTCTGTTGCCTTTTGCCGGGTCCCTGGGGAAGATGCGGACCAGCTATGCTTCCACTTTCTGCTGTCTATTCCTGACTCACGAAGGCAGGTAGCGGCCGGGTCTCTCTTTGTGTTATTAACAATGCCCCACAGATGCCTAAAAAAGCAGCAAATGTGGGTTACAACTGGGAGGAAGGAAGCCGATCCCAGGAGCTCCAGGTAAAGGGGCTTTGAGCAGGTAGAGAAGAGACTAAGCACATACGCCGATCTTTTAGGACAGGACGAAGAACGTTACGTTTTTCTATTAATTTGCTCAGCCTGGGAAACATTTCTCAGCACTATGCCTATGGAGATGTCTAGCAGGAGGTAACAGGGCTGCTTCCTTTAGCTCTGGGGCTGGATTCCAATTTAACCAGGCGCTTGGATCTCTGTCCCCTTCAGCTGTATTTCTGAGAGGCATACGAACACTGAGTCTCAGACAACTGAGCCAGGATGATCTCGCTGGCCAGTGGTTTTGGGATCACGGACGACACCAAGGATTTGCTCATGATAAAGGAGTGAATGTACATCCTAACCACTGCTGGTCTGTATCCCATGCGTCCAGGGGCTCCCAAATTCTAAAACTGCCTGGCTGCCTTCATCTCAGGAAGATGCAGTCTTTTCTTCTCTCTTTAGCACCTTCTCTACTTCTCCAAGCAAAGGGAATTGCCATTTCGAGGGGGCCCTGAGACAAGGTCTCACAGCACCTCTCCCTGATGGCTACGCACTGAGCACTTACTTGAGTCCCCCACCCAAATTCATATGTTGAAAGCTAACCCCCAGGTCGATGGTATTGGGAGGTGGGGCCTCGGGGACAGGATTCGATCACAGGGGTGGAGCCCCTATGGAGAGGATTAATGTCTTATAAAAGAGACCCCAGAGAGATGCCCCTTTGCCTTGTGAAGACACAGCGAGCAGACACCTGCCAGAAACCAGGAAGTGGGCTCTCATCAGACACTGAATTGCCTGTGCCTTGATCTTGGACTTCCCAGCCTCTGGAGCTGTGAGAAACAAATACCTGATGTTCGTAAGCCACCCAGTCTATGGAATTCTGGAAATAAAGCAGCCTGCCTGACCTAAGACATGTGATCATTTCATCACAAAGCTCCAAAAACGGGGTGGTCAGCGGTCCTATTAATCACTCTTGCCTTGTTCCCAACATTGAAAACCCCACTACTCAGGCTTGGCGTTCGAGGTTATGGCTTTCAAGCTGTGACTCTCTAACCGAGGTGGACAGCATGAAAGGAGATGGCTCTCGTCCTGCCACTGCCCCGATTTCGGCAGTGACTTTAAGGGTCTTTCTAGTGGGGCCAAGGCTTCCTCTGCTTTGTCTCTGTGAGTCAGATCTCGGGGGTTACTGCAGACCAGCGATTATAAACTCCCATACCTGGAGGGGACAGGTAGGAAGCTAAGGTAAATCAGCAAGGCAGCCTGGCTAACTTCAAGACAGATGTATAGTAAGCATGAAAGAATATTCTTCATTGTTGTAAGACACGAAATCTTCCTCGTGTCTCCTGAAACATATAAATCTCTTGGTCTAACTCTAACTGCCGCTTATCACAAAGTCATGGATGTGAAAATATTTCCCTTTCGTCCTAAGAAAATAAACAGCATTGATGTTATAAAAGGTGACAACAGACAACAGCCTTAACAAGAGGGATGTGATATGGAGTAGCGGGGATTGAGACAAACTAGGGAGTCCTTGCTCTGTCTAGAGGGACAGCTGCTGCTCAGTCCATGCAGATTATCGTCCCGTTAGAACACAGGCTCGAGGTGGTCAGATTGTCCACATTTTGTTAAGAGAAGCTGTGATTATGATATTTATATAAAATTGCAAAACACCGGCAGTAGATTCAAAGTACAGATATAAATTTCTCTTAGGACGCTAGAGTGCAGACCTAACACTTCATGTCCATAGCCTGGATCTAGCCTGAGGCTGCCTCTTTCTGTCCTTTTTGTCTTGGGAGGGTCTGAATTATGCCAATACCCCTTTATTGTAAGTTAAATACAAGAATTCCTTGTACAAGAATACAAGGAAAAATGCTAACTTTTTTGTTCATTTAATCATGAACGGAAAGTAGTCCCCTCCTGCTCACAGAGTGGCCCTGACTTTTGAGGACAGCATAGCAGAAGTCTACGATGCTGTTCATCTTCCAAGCATTCAGAGGTCACTGCAAGAGAGAGAGGAACTGGCCGGTGGGAGCACGGCTCTGACCTACCGCAGACCCGTGACATCCTTATCTTCCTGGCCAGCTATCAGCAGCTGAGGAAAGCAATCCCCACCGAGGCTCTGGAATGTCCCATCCCCCCCTGAGGCTACACAGAGAGGCTCTGGGTCGTTGCTCAGGTGAACTGGTGGTAGTGAAAGGTGCCATCCACATACACGCATCAGAAGACAGAATTTGGCAACCTGCCCGATGCCGTCCAGGGCTTGAGACAGATGGAGAGAAGAAGGTGGCCTGCTGAGTGACCTGGGCCATCTCCCGGTTCTGACCTCGCATTTGTCATTCCGGCCTATACTTTATTGCAGTGCAGAGGCTGGGTGGGAAATTCATATGCTTTAATGGGGTTGCGCTGGCCTGGTCCGTTAGCAACGGACCCGAGAAGGTAACAAAAAGGCACTGCTGATCTCTGGCCAAATCTATCCGTGCTCAGAAACAGTATTGACTCAGCTGTCAAAACACATCTCCGCAAACTGGCAAAGACTGAAAAATTCGGTAATACGTTAGGTTGGCAGGGCTGTGGGGAAACCACCACTCTCCTGCTTGGCTGGTAGGTTTGGGACAATCTTTACAGTGAGCAATTTCTCAATGTCTGCCAAAACCACAAATGTATGTAATGTTGGACCCAGAAATTCCACTTCTAGGAATTTATTCTATTGAAAAGTCTGTCCATGTGCCACAGCAAGGCATTTATGGGATGTCACAGCAAAATACTGGCAGTGACTGAAGTGTCCATTATGGAGGATGAGCTCAGTAAGTACGGCGGAGCGGTGCGATGGAATATTATACAGCCATGAAAAAGAACCAGGACTCTCTTTGCCCACTAATGGGGACTCATCACCAAGATACGGCGGTAAGTGAAAAAAGCAAAGTGCAAAGCAACATGTATAATGTGCTCTCACTTGTGTGAAAATAATATGTGTGTGTCTTCGTCAGTCTATGCATAAAGTATTGCTAAAAGGACCACAGAAATGATGACTATTGCTTGCCTCGGTGGAGGGAAACCGTGTGGCTGGGATTAGGGGAGAGAAGAAAACTTTTTACCACGTGTCTTTACCTTCTAAATTTGGAGTGCAAATGGCATGTGAGTGCCTTTCTTGGTGGAAACAGAATTACATTTGAGGTACAGCAAGATTACAAACAAAACAAAACAAAGGCAAAATCCATATCCCAGGATACACACTCCTGGCCTCAACGCCCCTCAGCCATGGTGGCTCATTTCCATCCCCACATGGCTGGCCATTTGGCATCCCTCCCCCCATCTTCACACCGGAGAAGGGCCACGGACCGCGGGTAGAGTGTGAGAGCCACTTACCTGCTCCTTCTCTGAATACGGGTTGTTGAGGACGACAGGCACGTGGCCCTTCCCCCACAGGTCACTGAAGACTCGGTCATTCTCCACGCCCAGGGGCAGTGGCTTGTGTGACTTGCCATCCATACCTCTGAAAGGCAAAGCAGGGGAAGTGAGAAAGGCGAGACATCAGGAACGACAGGCCGGTTGCCCTGCCCTCAAAGTTCCGAGTCTGTACAGAACCTCCATGGTTCACCCACGTGACTCTATGTAGAGCCAGCAAGCTGTGGGTACCCAGCGTGCCCCTCGGTAGTATCGCCAGCAACACGTGGGAAGGCAGCCCCGTGGTCAAGCACAAGGCGCACTGACATCGGCACCGATGGGTGGCGTGCACCCACCGTGTGGACATCCCTTCAGAATGACCATGACGGGGCTTTTGCCCCTCCCTCCCCATTTCAAAGACCTAGGAACGCAGAAAGCTCATCTTCCTGGCAGACCCCCCTGGACAACTTAATGCCCACAGATAAGATAACAAGTCCTGGGGTCCAGGGTGATAAGTTATCTCAGTGCTGAATAAAGACAGATAATAAGGCAAATGATACCAGCCCAAGAGAAACAGAAATGATTCTGAAAATGAGGGGAACAGAGCAAAAAAATAAAATACCATTACGAATGATAGCTAGTGTCTACTGAGCATGTATTGTGTGTCAAGCACTTTACAAATGTTTTAATTTAATCCTCGTGACAACTCTGTGAGGTGAGTGTGAATATTAACCACCATTTTATAGACGGTGTAAGTGAGACAAAGGCTAAGATGCTCAAGGTCACAGTTTTTCCGCCCACTCTTCACATCCGTTCTGAAGTGGGGGCTCTCATTATTACCATCCATCAGCATCATTATCATTACCACCACTCCTGTCACCATCATCATCACCACCATCACCACCATCACCATCATCACCACTACCACCATCATCACCATCATCACCACCCCCACTATCATCACCATCATCATCACCATCACCATCATCACCATCACGATTGCATCATCACCACCATCACCACCACCATCATCA
>NW_024412422.1:6579343-6619037 GCF_014898765.1 Herpailurus yagouaroundi | reverse complement strand
CACCATCATCACCATCACGATTGCATCATCACCATGACCACCACTGCCACCATCAACCATCATCATCACCATCACCACCATCACCACCATCACCACCACCGCCACCACCATCATCACCATCACCATCACCACCACCATCATCACCATCACCACCATCATTACTGCCATCACCATGGCCATCATCACCATCACCACCATCATCACCACCATCCAAACTTCCATTGTTACCACCATCACTACCACCATGATCACCACCATCACCATCACCACCACCATCTTCCTCATCCAACTTCTCCTCATCAGCATAACCATTATCGCTATCACCATTGCCATAATCAATGTCATCATTACTATCATCACCTTCATTACATCATAATACTCACCATCATCACCATCATTACCAGCATCACCAACCTCCTCCATCATCACCGTCATTAGCATCTTCATTACTATAATCATAATCCTCAGAATCTTCCTAAGATCAGGAAACTGAGGCTCAGAGAGGTTAAAACACTAGCCTAAGTCACACAGCCAGGGATGATGGAGTTGGGATTCAAACCCAGACTGGTTCCTGACTCAAAAGGCTGGCTTCTTAACGGCAAAGTTTTCCTGGCTCTCTGTTCTTGAACTCAGATTCAGGGGGAGACTATCTTAGCTAGTTTCCACAGCCTGGTCATCCTCTAAGGAGAGAAGTCATGGCTGAGATGGGACTGACTTTGCCTCAAAATCCAGACCTCCTGACCATCCCTCACCTCTTTCTCTCTCCAGGCGCTGCCCCCCTGCTTCCTGACAACTGGCTTCTTTTGAACTTGCCCGTCCACTTTTACTCTGATTATAGCATCTGTCTGTGGCTTACTCTGGAGCCCCTCTTGGTTTTGGTCCCAGGTGTAGAAGCTGTTACCTAGCCCTTTGTTCTACATTCCCAGCTTTGGGGACTTAGAATCCTGGTTCTGTAATTTCCCCCAACCTCTAGTCTGGCGCTGACAGTCATTTGGGGTCAATCGGAAGCCAGGGCTCAAGCCCTCTGGCTGCTCACTCGGGGCCATCCAGACCTCTCCTCCTCACAACGTTCCAAAAGTCCTGGTGGCCTGTGTCAGAGCCACTTTGACTCTTCTGGTCAGAGAGGTCTGCAATTGTCAGAGGGAACATTCTGTTTTACCCTCTTTAAAAATGTCACCAAAACACACAGGAGTGGTTCTTGATTACAGACATTTCACAAGTCAACGGCTCACCTACATGGTGATAAACAGAGAAATTGTCTGTTGAGAGGGCTGCTCTAAATGTCACTCTGCTCCCTCTCAGCTCTGACAGTCCTGATCCCATGATACCACATGACTATAAGTGGCGATTTCGTGGAGAAGAGAGGTTAGCATTGTTGGAGCATGTGTAACATACCAGGTGCTTGCACAGATGTTACTTCATTTTATCCCAACAGACAACAAAAGCCCTATTTTACAGATGCAAAAACTGAGCCTGGAAAGGTCATGTAAGTTTCCCGAGTTCCCACAGTAAGACAAAGAAGGGCTGGGATTTGAAACTAGGTCTGAATAATGTTTGGCCCAGATCCTTCCTTTTTTAAAACGGAGACAGGAAAAACTAGTTACTCTAAGCCAGAGGCTAAGGAGCAAGTAATGCAACATCTCTTGCTGAATGAGGCCAATTTGCAAGAATTAAACAGGCGACAATTACCTAAGCAACTCCAAAATGGCTCGTCTTGTGTGAATTTTCAGGGAGAGCTACTTCTGTGTTGCAGTTCCCCCCTTTGTAAAAAGCCTTTAACACCTCTGTTTAAAGAATGCATTTGAAGTGTTTTGTCAACAACAAACTTATTTAAGAGTCCTGTGCGAGGAGCAGGGGAAGAATATTTTTAATATGGGACCAGAGGGAACATCCAGGTTGGACTATTTTGTTTCCATTCACCCAGGAGCAAACACAGAAGTACATGTCAGTATTTCCCAACTCTCAGTCTGACAGTGATAACCAGGTCTGAGGGAAATATCTGGCTGATTGCTGCAAATTTGCTCACCCTGGGATCTAGCTGCTCGTACAGGCAGGGTAGTTTGCTGGTTAAGAGCATGGGCTATGGGTTGGGTAGCATTGGGTTCAACTCTTGGCTTTGCTGGCTATAAGCTGTGCAACTTTTTTGGATCCTCACACTTTCGAATTCTCCATTTATTCGTCTCTAAAATAGGGTTAATAATACCTTGCTCATGGGTTAAATAAGGTAAAGCTTACAGCCCTTAGCTGTGTGGTACCTACTGGTGGTTGCTCTTACTGCTAATGTATGGGATGATCAGACAGAAACAGAAAAAGGGAAGTGCTCGTTCTCTATGAAACAGTTAAGGGGCACCTGGGTGTGTTGGTTGGCTCAGTGTCTGACGCTTGATTTTGGCTCAGGTCATGATTCTAGACTTGTGGGATTGAACCCCACATCGGGCCCCATGCTGAGTGTGGAGCCTGCTTGGGATTCTCATTCTCTCTCTCTCTCTCTCTCCCTCTGCCCCTCCACCGCACTCATGCGCTCTCTCTCTTTCTGAGATAATAATAACAAAAAAGATTCCTCTAAGCAAGCACGGTCTAGTAGAACTTTCTGTGATGAGAGGAACATCCTACGTCTATGTTGTCCAGTTTTATATAGCCACTGGTCACATGTGGCAATTGAATACTTGAAATGTGCCTATGGTCACTGAGAAACTGAATCTAAATGTTACCTAACTTTCATCATGTTTAAGTAGCCAAATGTAGCTGGTGGTTGTAGCATTGGACATATTGGTTATAGCAGTGAGCATCCCTCAAAGCCTAACGTCCCTCAACACTGGGGAACAGACGCACGTAGCCCTTAGCCAAGAAGGGCATGTTCCCTGGGGGTTGGGGGGCACAGACAGAGATACCCAGACCCTTTCTAAGCTGTTCACAGAGCACAGGACTTTGGGAATTCTCTGCTTCCATTCTAGATTCCCAACTTCCATTATTCTCAGTCCTGATCTCCACTCTCCCCTCTTCCCGAGGAGCACTGTTGTCCACTCCTACCTTTGTACTTGCCGTCCCCGGGATGCCCGTTCATCTTCCCTCTGCCAGGAACCAACTCCTACTCAACCTTCAACACCCACTTCACACTCTTCCTCTCCTGGGGGTTAAATGAAGTCATGCACGTAAGATACCTAACACATAGTCAGAACTAACTAAACATGTGCATCTTCATTGACAACTAAGGAAACTGAAGCTCAGAGAGATTAGGTAACTTGTCAAAGGTCACAGCACCAATGAGCAGTGGAGAAAGCCTGAAAGTCAGGTGGTTCCTTCGTGCTGTTGTGCTGGCTGAGAATCACTGAGAACAGGGATTAAGAGGGTAGCAGAGGGGCCACTTGGTTGAACCTCATACTTTTGAAGAACTTCAAATTTAGGTATTGATTTTTCCTTCCAAATGAAGTAGGGGTGTTGAATGTTTTTATCTGTTGAATGAGATTTTCGTAACTTTAATGCATCATTTCTTCATTTATTTATTTATTTATTTATTTTTCAACGTTTATTTATTTTTGGGACAGAGAGAGAGAGAGAGAGACAGAGCATGAACGGGGGAGGGGCAGAGAGAGAGGGAGACACAGAATCGGAAACAGGCTCCAGGCTCTGAGCCATCAGCCCAGAGCCTGACGCGGGGCTCGAACTCCCGGACCGCGAGATCGTGACCTGGCTGAAGTCGGACACTTAACCAACTGCGCCACCCAGGCGCCCCTCATTTCTTCATTTAAATAAATATACTGGGAGTCCATAGGTGGAGGTGGATGGGGACTGTTTTGACTTCTTAGAAGCCAGGATGGTGACTTTCCTTTGCCATACTCATGAGTGTGGGTCCTTCCAGCTGCCTGGAGTGGTCTCAGTTTAGATCAGGGTTTCTCAAACTGGAACTATTGATATTTGGGGGGCTGGGTAATTCTTTGTTGTGGGGGGCTGTCCTGTTCCTTGTAGGATTGTCTAGCAGCGTTCTCTAGGGGGTGTCTACCCATTAGATGCCAGTAACACTCCTTCCCTTTCCACAGTCCCTCCCAGTTGTGACAATCCAAAATCTCTCCAGACATTGCCCAATGTCCCTTTGGGGAGGAAACCAAATGTACTCCTCCTTATTGAGAAGCACTGGCTTGGGTGTGGCTGAGGACCCCGATCTCATGCTTCCCAGTCCTTCCCTTCCTTGTTCTATACCCATCCCATCTCTGTGTCTACAAGCCTTTATTTACCAGTTGTCCCTTGTTCCCAGATGGGATTGAAGAGACTGTCTTCACTAAGTGGCTTTTATCTCCTCTCAGGTGTCCTTAGCCCTCTGGAAAGGCCATCCTCCAGTGGGCTTGCATTCTAGGTGGACCAGTAACCCCGGAGCCATCATGCCATCATGTTTGGCATTTCTGACTTCAGAGTGCATCAGCATCAACTGTTAAAACTCTCCTGAACTCGCCCTTTGGAGAGTCTGGGTCCCCAGGGAACCCTGGAACCTGCATTGTCAAAAGCACCCCACATGGTTCACAGACCTCCTTGAAGACCCACCTTCCTGGGAGGGCTCTGGGCCTGACTCTTGGCTGTGAACAGCAAGGCGCCCTCCTGGTCAGAAATATCAGCATCCCCCAATCTCCCTCTCTTCTTTCCCCCCATAAAACCAGGCATGGAAGTCTAACTCCCACTTGGCGAGCATCTTCTGTGCTTTCTGGCAAGGACTAAACTAAAGCTCCTTTTCCTCCACTTTGCTAGCTAGACAATCATACCCAAGCCAACAGTCAGTCTGGCATCTCTAGACCTTCTAAGAACCTTTGCCAAATCCTTCCAACTGGGGGCTTCCTGGGGGCCGGGCCTTGGACTCTCACACAGGGGGTGGGCTCAACTCCACAGGAAGTTGGCACGTGTGTTGATCAGCCCAGTGCTGACCACCAACCAACCCCAAGTATCCAGGATGGGGAGCAGGAGGGCCAAGCCTGTGTGCAGGGCACAGTCTGGAAGTGGGGGCCACCTGCTCTGGCCCAACAGAGCAAGGAGGCTGATGCATCTCTCCACAGACACCACACTATTCCCTGACCACCCCCCTTCTCGCCCACCCCCCCTCCACCTGGCTGTGGATGCTGGGAGCTAAGTTAAAACAGGAGGACTTGGGGGCTCTGGAAAATGAATCTGGGGTCTCTGCAAAGCTTTGTTCTAGAGCTCTTCGTGCTGGGGTGGGGGAAGGTTGTGAGAGAGAAAAGTATGCTCTTGAGAGCTGGAATTTTACCGCAATCCTCTAGCTGAGAAGTGAGGTGAGGGCCTCTGGGCTCAGCAGCAATCACGACTGTAATTGCTCACATCACAAATGCTGGGCAGGATCCTCAACCTCCAGTGTTTGCAGCGTCTGGGCTGAGCAGATTGGCTGGTTTTGGATCCTGGGCCACTGGAGAGCCCATGCCAGCTCCCGCACGGCTCCCGAGGCTGGCTGTCTCCCCACAATAGAGACTTGGTCCTAATAGCTCTTCCGATGCTCTCTTTATTTTTGAGAGGCTGGAAATCAGGCTTAATGTGAAACCTCTCGATTTCTCTGTTTTGCCACGAAATCGCTTTTTCAGAAAACTCTGCAGGCCCAATAAAACTCGAGGGAGATCTGAGTGTGACCCTCGATCCCCAGTTTGTGACCTCTGACCTAAAGGGGTGTTTGAGTGCCTCTCCCTGGAGTGATGGTCTGGGGAGGTAGAATGGAGCAGTGAACCTTCCAGGTGGGTTTGACAGGAGGTGGACCGGTAAGTTGCTTGGCCTGTGATGAGCGTGCCCACCATTGACCTTCAGGAGGACCCTGAATGGTAGTTCTGGAAGGAATCTTAGGGCTCATCTGGCCCACACGCTACTTTTACACATGGGGAAACCGAGGCCCAGAGAGGTCAAGGGGCTTTCCTAAAATATGTAGCTAATGATGGCAAAGGGGGGTCTAGAAGGAAGGACACTGAGCCCAGTCCAATGAGACCTCATAGTAATGGCCAGTCCAGGGTCTGGCCACAGAATTGCTCAGTAGGGCTTGTTGGATGGGGGTGGGGGGCTGAAAATGGCCCCCAAAGACATCAAATCCTAATCCCCAGAACCCACATATGTTACCTTATATGGAAAGAGGGTCTTTACAGGGGTGATGAAGTTAAGGATCTTGAAATCGGGGAGATCATCTTGGATGGGCCATTAACTATAATGGCCGTAAGGATGCCATCACATGTGTCCGTATGAGAAGGAAGCAGAGGGAGTTCTGCCATGGAAGACAAAGGCCATGAGACTCCAGAAGCAAGATGCTCATGCTGGAAGGGGCAGGCAGGGGCCCCAGCCAAGAAAGGCAAGGGATGCAGCTCTAGAAGCTGGAAAAGGTAAGGAAACAGATTTGCCCCTAGAGCCTCCAGATGTAAGATCTCCAGAGCTGTAAGAGAATAAATGTATACTGTTTCAAGCCACCACATTTGTGGTCATTTGTTACGACTGCAAAGGGAAATGGATACAATAAATATTTGGTGGCAGGGGCAGGGATGGCTTGGGCTGTGTGTGTGTGTGTGTGTGTGTGTGGTGTATGGGTATGCGCGCCTAGCTCTCTCTTCCTACTCACTACACTCACGTCCCACAGACCTTCTTTCCGTTCCTTGAACATCTCAACCTTGTTCCTGCCTCAGGGCCTTTGCTCCTGCTGTACCTTCTGCCAGGAACGCCCTTCCCTAGATTTCACATGGTTCATACCTTCTGGCCTCAGTATAAATGTTACCTCTTCAGGGAGGCCTTCTCTGACCCTCTGATCTAGTTTTTTTTTTTTTTTTTCCCCAACCCCAAGCCATATTTCTTCAAATCACTATTTCATTTCTTTTATAGCATGTGTCACTATCTAACATGATTGCCTGAGAGCCTGAGTCTATCTGTTTATCATTCATTTCTTGTCTGTGACTCCATAATGGCAGAGGCTCATCAGTGGATCCCCAGTTCCAAGGACAGTATCTGGGGCAGAAAAGATGCTCTGTGAATATTTGCTGAATGAAAGATGGTGAGAAGCTCCCCTTCCTTGCACACAATCTGGGGATGAAAGGGTGGCTGCGTGGGCTCATTCCATAGCTCCTCCTCAGAATGAGGGGCTGGGTGCCACTTGACAAGATGGCGGGGACACAGATAGGAGAGAGTGCAAAGTAAGAGTAATAGCTCTATAACCAGGACTTCTCTCCCCTCCCCAGGAAACGACGGACTGGGGAAGCCCCTTATGTTCACATGGTTAAGGTGAGAATGAAAACTTGCACTGAGGTTCAGTGTGAAGGCAGTCATTGGAGTCAATGCCAACGGACTGATTCAAAGCCATAAGACTTGTCAAGTGCAGTCACGGAGGAGACCCTCTATTGCAGACAGTCCTGGAATCAGTGGTGTCATTGGTTGGTCTGAGGTCAGTTCTCCTGGGGTGCTATCTTGCGTGGAGGGCACTTCAGTTTCCCTTTCAGACTGAGAAAATACCCCAAGTCCTCAGAAACTTGATGGCTAGCGGTCAAGTGCACTGTGGCCAACAGTGTAATCTATGTTAGTGGAGGCCAAGAGCATGGGCCTGGGGTCAAGTCCTGGCTCTGTCATTTGCTGGCTCTGTGAGCTGGGACATGTGACTGTGCCTCTCTGAGCCTTGGCTTGTTTACTAGGAAAATGGGGTGCTACGAGGAGCAAATGAGGTAACTGATGTAAAGACCTTAGTGTGCGGCCAGGCCCCCTGGAGGGCTCAGTACAGCTTGATTAGTATGTTGGTCATAAAACAGAGGCTTGTCACAGGAGACCTCCTCTCCCCAGTTAAGCTCATTCTCTAGGATCGAAACTGACTTCTGAGCCTCCAGCCACCTCTTCTCGCCCGGTTTCGTGTCAACTGTAGCCACCCACCATGAGATTTCTAGCAGAACCAAGATAAGCACTCTGTGGCCAAGGCTGTGTGACTCTGGGCAAATTGCCCCACCTTTCTGAGCATCAGTTTCCTTGCCTATAAGGCGGCCCAAACCATACAACCTACTTAGGAAGCAGGGCTGAATTCACCCAAGCTCTGAAGAGATGGCTATTATGAAGGTTCTCTGTAAGTAACCGAGTGCCCTGCGAGTGGAGAAGTCATCAGAACGCAGGGCGAGGCTGACCGGCTGGTCCAGATGGATGCTGGACCAGGGACCTTGGCCTCTTTAGAACCCTCCTTCAGGGCAGCAATCTGAACAACCTGGATATCCTCTGACACGCAGCATTTTAAAGTGACCGTTCCCAAGTGCCGAAGGTCCCAGAAGCCCCCAGATTTCCCTTCCTTACGGTCCCCGCACACTGCCACCACCTGCCGGGCCCACCTTCCCCCTGGGATCAAGGGTGAGACTGTGTCTAGACTAAACATCGCTTCTCTCCCCAACGGAGGGCCAGTGTTCCCAAACAACAGGACTAGGGATGCCCCGTGAGGGCAAGGACTTAGATGAAGCAGGTGAATAGGTCCGCGTCCAAGAGGAAAGACGGAAGGAAGGAAAGGAGGCCAAGAGAGTAGGAGAGTCAAGGGCACCGCTGAGAACCAGGGACGGCCCCAGCCTCTGCTTGGCCCCCGGAAGCCACAGCCTGCTGGCTGTGACCCGGATGTGGGGCTCCAGGCCTGGTAGGCAGCCGGCCTCACTGGGCATCCAGAATCCGGGCTGCCAGCTCTGACCCCCCACCCCAAAAAGCAGCCTGGATGGGGAAGCCACTGGAAGGCTGAGTAATTTCCAGGCAGCCACGTGCTCCAAGGGGCTGGAACCCTCCCCAGCCCGCCAAGCCCGGAGAGTGACGTTGAAGACCCTTCTGTCTCTGGGCTTGCATTTCCTGACTTGGGACGCTGACACTTAACAAGGCTCTTATTCCTGTCACCTAGTTTGGTGATTTCTGAGGGCACTTTTGGTTTTTCCAATGATGGTGAGGGTCCCTGGCATCACGGTGGAAGGGAGGTGGCATTGGGGATGGTCCAGGGGCAAACCCACACAAGGAAGAAGGGTCCTGCCTGCCATGCGACCTTAGCACATCAACCAAGATGAAAAGCAAGCTTAAACTTCTGAGTCAAGACCCCGATTCAGTCTTACGCTAAAACGTGGCTTTAAAATACACTCAGTTTTCCGTGCATGCAACCATTGGGAAAAGACAGGACATCATTTCATTGGGAGTCTGTCACCATTTCGGAAGATCACATCACCAAAGAGACACCGCTGGTGGCATCTGCGTGGCCAAAACAATACACCTGGTTCCACCTGCATTTGACACGGTCGTGAGTGGACCAATTCTCTGTTTAGGGGCAAATAGCTGAGCGCTGATAGACGAAATCACAGCTTCTGTTATGATAAATTACTTTTATGCCTGGTCTCCTTTAGTTTATAGTTAGGGCATTATTAGCTCCTGGTTAAGAAAGGGGGCATTTAAAAATATTTGTGGGGGTGCCTGGGTGGCTCAGTCGGGTAAGCGTCTGAGTTCTGCTCAGGTCATCATCTCATGGTTCATGGGTTCAAGCCCCATGTTGGGCTCTGTGCTGACAGCTCAGAGCCTGGAGCCTGATTCAGAATCTGTGTCTCCCCCTCTCTCTCTGCCTCTCCCCTGCTCATGCTCTGTCCCTCAAAATAAATAAACGTTAAAAACATTAAAAATATTTGTTAACGTGGGGGGGGTGGGGAGCTTTGAGCACAGGCATGGGCCACTGAGCTAGGGGACCATGCGCTATTATTGGATAATACTCCTGCTGAGAACCGTTTACCCTAGCGGGGTTCATGGAGCCCTGTACTTGCCCTGGGCCACTTTCTTCCAAAGCAGTGTTTCCTGCTCCTTTGGGTCACTGGAGGGAGGACTGTGATGGATGAGGGCGGGTTGAGAGCTGAGGTGCAGCCTCCCAGTTTGGGAAAATAGGTCTGCCGGAGGAGACCCCGTTTCAGACCAGCATGTCCGCCCCGGTCCTCGGGGAAACAAAGGCTGGTTTTTGGAGGCGGTGTTTGGAGGGGCCCCTGAGGCCAGGCTCCCGTTAAAGTCCTTCACGTTTGGCAACCTCACCCAAGCCTAGTGTCCTGCATCAGGTTTTTGCATCCCGCCACTGCCAGCTGGGAGAGGGTCATACTGGCTTCTCGGAGGGGGAGGGCCGAGCTCCCAATGCTAAGAGGGACCCTCCGGGGGACTTCTCTATGTCACACAGGGAGATTCAGGCTCCTAGGTCTGGGGCGGGGCTGAAGGAAAGCCCCAGGGAATTCTGATGCTCACAACCCCATGCCCACCCCATGCCCAGCTGAGAATCAGAACCAAGCATATGGAGCACTAAGTACAGCCTCCGGGAGGGGACTGTCACACTCATTCAGAGCCCCATTGCTCTTCCTAGGAGAAGGGGGTGTTGAGGAGCAGGGAGGCACATATATCCAGAATGGGGAAGAAGAGGTTGTGCTCAGAAGACTTCGTTGGCGGGGGGGGGGGCACATCTGGTGCCTCCTAGAAAACCAGGCTAATGATTGATTCTGGACTCTATAGATGCTTTAGGATTTAAGCCCACCGGATGAGACTTGGGGGCCGCTGGCTGCCCAGAAACTACATCAAGACCTATGTTATCTCAAAACAAAAATATGTTATCTCTGCTGCAGATGCTGTCGTAGGGACACCTGGGAAATGGCAGCTCCCCTGAGGACCCGGCTCTAGCCTGGTGGGGAGGGTCTCCAGGCTTAGTCATGGGTGAAACGGGCCCCAGATCTCTGTATGCCAGGACAGCCCTGAGGACTGGTCCCAGCCCCCAGCTCTGGCAAGGAAGGTCAGGACAATAGGGGCCCCCACCCACTTGCCCCACCAAGAGGGTAACACCATGTCCTGTGTACTGGGGCCAAGACTCTCCGTCTCCTGTGGAGATGGGACCAAAGGTATGGGGAGACTCCAAACTGTCTCCCCCCCCCCCCCAGGAGCTCACAGAAGAGGGAAGAAGCAGGTTGGAGGACAGGAGCTCAAAGGGCACCAGGGAACCCCTGAGGCTTCTGGCAGAGACCCCACCTTCCCGCTCGGGGTATTGCTGGAATCAGCTGGGCTTTTGCTCAGGTGGGAGAAGTTGGAAAAGCTCCAGGATGCAACGGTGGCCTGAGGTGCGGTGCCATAGACCGAGGGCCCCCCTCAAAGGGTGGTTGGGGGGCTGACCCGTCAGGAAGGGAGACTGGGTCCCACGCAGGCCTTCCACCACATCAGGCACCCTCCCACCTCAGGACCTTGGCACCTGCCATCCCTCTGCCCGGCATGCCCCTCCTCCATAAAGCTTCGACGTGCGCTTCTCCCCCCCCCTCCGGGTCTTCCAACATCTGCTTCCTTGAGACCTGCCCAGCCTCTCTCTCTAAAATCCACCTTCCGAAATACCTCCCGACCCCCGTCTGATTCCGTGTATCTCCTTAGCACATATCTGACGGCCTACTTATGTTAACATTTTTATCTCACTGATTCTTTGCCTTTTCCCCGTGACACTGTAAGGTCCCCAAGCTCACGGGGCTCGTCTATTTCATTCACTCACAAGGTCAGAGGGTCGGCGTGTTCCCTCCACCCCTGGTGCCGGGTTTGTCTTCAACCAACATGTGTTAAATGAAATCAGTGCAGGGGCCTGGAGAGAGTTGCTTTAATCCAGGTTCCTGAGGGACACCCTGGGGACCTCTAAGTGCTCTCTGGACACTCAGGGGTCCTTGGGGACAGGGTGGGTGGGTGGGAAATCTTGTCCTGGGTTTCTGGGTGGCCCCACATGGGGGCTGGATAAGAAGTGGGGGCTGTGCTAACCTGAGACCAGAATGGGCGCACAGAGAAGCTCGCCTCTCTCCTCTGTCCCTGGACCCACTATTCTCTGACCCCTTGGCCCAGCTGCCCACTCCTCCCCAGAGAAGGAGCTAGAATCGCCCACTGTGTCACCTGTTCTCTTCCTCCACAGAGTCAGAAAATGCCAATCTGGCAAACACAGAGGGGCCGGGACCCGGGTTTTCCTGTTCTCGCCTCGGTTCCTGCAGACTCTGAGCAAGAGCGCCGTTTTGGGCGGGGGGGGGGGGGGGCCCAGGGCCTCTACTTCGATTCCATTCCCTTCCCTTCGAACCTCCCTTGCTCTCCAGCGGCTGCCCAAGGCGAGAGCTGGTTTAGGCTGAGGCCTGCGCAGGCCTCAGCCCATCCCCTCTCTCTTCCCAGGACCTTGGCATTCACCCTATGCGGAGGCCGCCGCAGACACGCGGCTCTCACTCACGGGGCGACTCGGGAAGGGCCCCTCCTCTCTGAGCCTCAGTCTTCTGCCCCATGAATTGCAGATCGCAAAAATACCCATGCTGAGTGAGGGGTTGCTGGAAGACGTGACATCAGCCACCGCGACTGTCAGCTGGGTCTCGTGGCAAGAGATACAGGCTGGAGGTTACGCCCATTCTGTTCCTACGGTTGCAGTCTTGAGAGAAAGAGGCAAGAGCGGTTGAGGGCATGTGCCTCTGCAGGTGTCTGGGACGGCTCAGGTCGGCTTCTGGGCTATGAGACTGAGTTGCGACACACGTTTGCGTACGACACATCCATGCACACACACAGGGCTTACCTGTCCACCTGGACTTCTGCATCCTTCGTCTCTGCCTTGGAAGGTCCCCCGCCATTGATCCCTTTGCTCCCACTGGTGAGAAGGCTCAGTACAGGTTCTATCTCTTTGAGCAACTCACTGTTCTGGCTGCCCTGGATGCTCTTCTTGGCAGAGTCCTGGCCTGGGGGCCCGGGAGCCCGGCTCTTGGTATGGGGGAGAGAGCCGGCTTCCTGCCCACCGTCTTGGGCGTGCTGCGGCCCATTGCCAGGACCCGTGGCCCTGTCCACTGCCGGTGAGTGCTCTCTGCTGGCTGATGACTGGTGAGACAGATCGACAGCGGTGGTGGGGGCAGCCAGAGGCCGTGTCACGCGGATGGTCTTGGGGGTCCCGTTCCCGGTGAAGGTGGTCTCCAGGTGAGTGGTGAAGCCCTCGGGGCCCCTCAGAATGAGGACCACGTGGGTCTCAGAGGCGATGCCCCTGAGCACCTCCAGGGCGCTGTCATAGCTCAGGTCCACCAGGGGCTGGCCGTTGACTGCAAGGATGATGTCACCGGCCTGGATGAGGCCGCTCTGCTCCGCAGCACCCCCCCGAATCAGGTCGGAGATGATCACGGGCGGCTTGCTCACCCGCTCCTTCACCAGGAACCCCAGACCCCCCACCTTGCGCTTGAAGAGGCGGACGGAGATGACGTTGGGTTGGATCTGCTGAACGCTGAACACCTGATTCTCCATGGTGTCTACTACCCAGGTGTCTGAAGACCTCAAAATGCGTCAAGCCAAGATGGTTTCACCAGGAGGAGCCAGGCTTCAGGGCGTGCTCGGAGGAAGAGGGGGCCGGTGCTGAGGCGTCTCAGGAATGAGCTGCTCTGGGGCTTTGTCTTCTCCGTCTCTGACGTCAACACGGCATCACCCGCTCATTGCTGTCCGGCCATCGGTGGCATGATCTCCTGCGTCTGCCTTCCTCCTCGTTCTCTAGGAAGCGATGGTTGATCAGGCGGACGTCAGGACCAGCCGTGGGACGTGTCCCCAAGCAACAGGTCAGGCAGACTGGGGAGGAGATGTGTCTGGTGGATGTGTCTAGATGTGTCTAGAGGTGACGCAAGCTTCGGCACACTATTCTCCGGGCGCCGCCAGCCCGTCAGACCCGTGCTGGAGAGGAGGAACAAGGGAGGGGGTGGAGAGAATCGCAAAAGAGAGATTGATGTGGAGTGCCCAACACCACCCTCAAAGCCGAGATGGAAAATGCAGCCAACTGAGAAGTCCAACCACGAGACGCTGGAGCTTGGAAGCCAACCTAGAAATGAAATCCTTCCTCCTCGAGGGGAGTGGGGGGCCCTTCCCAGTGAGCTGCAAATTGCCTGCTTTCCCCTCCCCTGAGCAAAGCCCTCTAAGACCGAGGGTCTCCTTGAAAAACCACTGATAACGGTGGAGATCAGATGGCAAGAATCACGATCTTATCTCTTATCTCTTTCCCACCTCGGGAAGTCAACCTGTCACGTGGTCTTTGGCTCTCTGTGTTTTACAAACATTTTCCACTCACGGGTCAGGAGCTCAGCCGGCACGGACCTTTGGACCCTCTGTCCCAGCTACCCCCCAAGTCCCCACAACAAACCCACTGGAAGGAGGAGGGCCACCAATGATGTCAGTTGGCCTCTCTGACCATTTTTGTAATGAGCGACTTGTTCCAGGCTCAAAAGGACAGACGTGGCCGCGTTACAAACCAGTATAAACCACATTTGGTGTGATAAATACGGAAGACATGGGTTCGCGCAAAACTCTGGAGGGCATCTGCATTCCACAGACAACCCGAAACCCTAATGCGGAAACATTTGGAAGAGCGACTGTGTCCCCCTAAGGGTTAGCATAGGCGCACAGCACGTGCTCAATGAGTGTTTGTTGACTGAAGAAAAATCCCAAAAGATTAAACATAGCAGACACTTATTGAGCATGTACGCTCCTAATGTATATATTTTTTCTCCTTTGATCCTCACAATTACCCTTCAGTAGATGAGAAGCCTGGGAAGGGTAGTTCACTTGTCCAAGGTCATGCAGAAATGATGGCAAAGAGAGGTTTAAATTCCGGTGTGCCCCACTCTTGAGCCCGAGCTTTTAAACTTACACTCTGATTTTTTAAATTTCATATTCTGGTTATTTTCTTCACTCTCCCTGGCTCCCCCAGGCTTGGAGACACGAGGTATGGTTGGGGGTACCAGGGCGCAACAGGGGACCTCGCTGAAGATGCTATGGCCCGGGGGTGGGGGGGGGTGGGGTGTGCACCTGTGGAATGCACACACAGCAGGCGGCTATTAGTGAGTCCTACGTGTCTGGGTTGGAGCAGGTCGTCTGTGGGTTGTGGGTGGAGTGGGGGCAGGAGGGAGGCAGCAGAGGACCCCTCCATCGTTCTCCGTCCCCCGGTTCAAGTCCTGGTTCCAGCTCTATCCCGACACCTTTCCCTGCGGGCCTCGTCCCCACACTCAGCGCAGGGAGGGAGCCCCCATCTGCCACTACCAGCAAAGTGACACTCACTCCCTTGTTTCCCTTTTGGCGAATTCCCGGGGTCATCCGGGGGCTGAGGCAGCTGACCGGCTCCCACTGCCTCTGTGAGCAGGAGACGGGGGGGGGGGCAGACACCCCCAAGAAGGAGGTGCCACTTCCTGGATCCCCTCGAGGTGGGGCGGGGAGCAAGTCCACCTCCCCCTTTGCAGCTCGCAGTATGTAACTCCACCAGTCCCTGTGCGTGGGTGAGGGGAGAATGAATCCCCGGGCCCAGCCCAGGCTGTGCTCTCCATCTGGCGACGCTGTGCGTGTGTGTTTCTCTCTGTGTATTCATGCATCGCCCTCATGCTGTGTCATTCCTCTGCTGTGTGTGTGAGCGCGTGTGGCCCGTGTGTCGACCAACCGAGTGTCTTCTTTCTGCAGAGAAAACCACCCAGAGCCCCTGTGTCTCTCCTCACCGTGGAGGACGGGCCCTCCCCCCACCCCTTGGCTTCCTTCACTCATTTCTTCTGGGTACTGAACCCGGGACGTTCGTTGTTTAGGTGGAAGCAGAGACAGCCGGGACCTCTAGATCTCTCTTGAGCGTCCAAGTTAGGCAGTGGACTCTGTTCATTAATTAAAGAAGGGACTCACACGTAAGCTTCCAGGGAGGCGAGGTTTCTGAGGGCTTTTTTTTTTTTTTTTTTTTGGTCACTTCTGGCTTGGGCCAGACCTTGGAAAGGACAGAACTTGGGCTTGGCTTAAGAGAAAAGGAAAAGAATAAAGCGATCCACATGCCTTCCCAGCCAAGCTCAGTTTTTCCTCTTTCTCAGATGGTTTCCCCATCAGGGAGGGCTGCTGGTTGGCACTTGGGAAATTGGGGTGCTGTTTCCCAGACTTTGGCCTTAGGAAGGCAACTTGATCTTTGGAAACAACCGGAAAGAGGCTGGGCTTGGGAGGAGCAGGGATATTCACTGTCTGCTGAGACAGAAAGAGAGAGAGAGAGAGAACAAGCCCTGTGTCTCAGTGACCAGACTCTAAGCACTCACCAGGATCTATCTGGATCCTAATAACAGTCCCGCAACACTTTTGTCTCCCTCCTTTTCCTCCCCAAAGCACATCCTCACCTGACCAGGGTCAGGTTCAAATATCCCCATTTAACAGATGAATACATTAAGTCGCCACAGGGAGACCGATTTGTCCCAGCTTGTGAATGTCCAGTGTCCAGGAGGCTCCTGGGTCAGCTGGGGTGGTTGGCTACTCTTCTGCCACAGGGGAGATTAAAAAAATTTTTTTAATATTTATTTATTTTTGAGAGAGAGAGAGAGAGAGAGGGAGAGAGAGAGAAACAGAAAGAGAGAGAGACAGACAGATAGACAGAATCTGAAGCAGGCTGCAGGCTCTGAGCTGTCAGCACACAGCCCGACATGGGGCTCGAACCCACAAACTATGAGATCACGACCTAAGTCAAAGTCCAGAGCTTAACTGACTGAGCCACCCAGGTGCCCCCACAGGGGAGATTTTTAAGGGCCTTTTTTGCTCTGCGTTTGGCTCTGTTTCCAGAGGAGTTCTTTACTTTCTCAGGACTTCTATTTCCTTATCTGTAAAATGGGGTTGGTAAGCAATTACACTTCCCTGGGTAACCAGGGGGATTAAATAAAATAGCGAAATCGGGGTCCTCAAGCAATGTCACACAGCAAACGCTCAGAAGAAATGGCTTCCTGTTATTGTTACATAATATGCAACGATTCGGGCTTCCTGGCTTTTAATTTTAATTTTCTACACCATCGCAGTTTTGCCAGAGGTCGTTCATGTGCCATCTAGAGGGGGTCCTTTGCTGGAAATCACACGGCGGAATCTGGCGCTGGTCGCGGTACAGGGCTCTGAACACAAGGAGCCGGGTGCCGGGCCGCGTATCCTGCCGACCCAGCCTCCACCCTTTGGAGCAGTGACTTTAAACAAATCACATGCGTGCATGCCCTGGTGCATACCGTGGAAACAATACTTGGACCCGGGCCTCATTCGAGTAGTTCAGTGGTGTCGGGGGTATTTATTTCATTTACCTGGCTGCGAGGAAATTAGCGGCTGACTTTCGGGACAATTGCCAGGGAGAAGGAGGGAGCCAAAATAGGCCAGCGTCTGCCAGTACCATCTCATTGTGCGACCTTGGGCAAGCCGCTCCCCGTTCTGGGCTGCATTTTTGCAACCAGAAGGGTGGAGAGGGCAGCAGTTTCTAGTAAGGGAGAGTCTCCTGTGTGCTAAGCACAGCGCTGAGCCCTCGGCACGGGTGCCTTATTTGATCCTGGCAGGGACCCCAAGGAGAAACTGCTATCCCCACCTTACCCATGGACAAGGTGAAGTGAACCCAGGTGGCAACCTTGCATCTAGCAGGTGGATTCTGAGCACTTACCAGGGTCGGTCCTAATCCTACCACCACCCCTAACACCAACACGCCTCATTTATCCTCCTCCCGAAAGCACACCCTCATCAGCTGCCATATTTTTTTCATCCTCACTCTGATCAGGGTCACCTTTGATTGTCCCCATCTTCTAGATGTGGAGATCAAGCTGCCATAGAAGACCTGACTGTCCTGGCTTGTCCGTGACTTTCCATTTGTAGCACCGAAAGTCAGAGGACGTTAGGGTGAAGGACAGCCAATGAGATGATCCAACCCAACCTCCGTTCAAAAATGAGCAAACAGAGGCCTGGAGAAGCAAGAGGCTCATTCAACGTGGATCAACAACAGGTCGGGGGCGGGGGGAGGGTCTAGGGCTGTGCCCTCCAGGAGGCTAGCCACTAGCCACATGCGGCCATTGAACTCCTTAACTGTGGCTGGTTCCATTGAGATCTGCTGCAGGAGCAAAACACACATTGGGTTTCAAAGGCTAGTAGGAGAGAAGAACAGGGACACCTGGGTGGCTCAGTCAGTTACACGTCTGACTCTTGATTTCTCGGCTCAGATCATAATCTCACGGTTTGTAAGCTCAAGTCCCACATCAGGCTCTGTGCTGACAGCTGCAGAGCCTGCTTGGGATTCTCTCTCCCCGGCTCTGTCTCTCTGCTCCCCCACCCCGCCCACTCATGTATGCATGCACTTGCTCTCTCTCTCTCTCTCTCAAAATAAATAAATAAATAAAAAGAATGAGCCAGATCTCTATTCACAGGTACAAAATGAGCTCCAAGGTACAAAAAGAAAGATGCACATGTGTGAATTCTTCACATGTAAATGCAGAGAATATTCTGGAAAGAATGGGTAGCAATTGGTTGCAATTCACAAGGAATACTAGCAGTCAGAAGTAGGAGGGAGACATCCTTTGCACTGACTACCTTATTTTTCTCTTTGAACATCATCTAAATGCTGTTTTTAATTACATACATATTACCTCTTAAGTGAGCAGTATCGAAGAAACAGCACCCAGCCTGTGAACTCCTGGGTGTTTTCTGCTTGCACACTCACAAAATCGCGGATGGAGTTACGGCACCATTTGCCATCTCCCTTCAATCTCATTTAAGAACAAATTCCAAGTCTCCATCTCTTAAAAACAAAACAAAACCAAGACCCAAACCGTAACTCAACCGTGCTCTTTAAAAAAACAACAGCAAAACACAACAAAACAACCAACTTCCTTGTATCTCCCGAACTGCTAATTTGCAGTCTTTCCCCCGAGAGAACACCACCCGGGAATCAAGCTGACACGCTTTCTCCCACGCTGGCAAGTCATTGCTACAAACCCGCCAACCCCTGCAAATCAAGGAGGTGAGCTGGCGTTCTGTGTCATGGGGGTCCCAGAGACATGTAACTCCCCCAGTTTCATGACTACAGCTTGCTGGTGGTGATGGCCCTCATCTCAGATCGGATGCCCACATCTTACAAGTAGTTCAGAGTTAGCAGAATGAGGCTTCACGGGGGTTTCAAGTTTGATAGCGTGCCTCGTCGTGAGGCTTCGGGAAGCCCTCACTCTCTCACTCTGCTGCACTGTACCATCTCTTTGAATGGCAGTTTGGCAAGATTTAGCCTAAAACTTAAAATACACAGATCTTTGGCCTGGCAATTCAATGTTTAGGACTTTCTCCTGCAGATACACTAGAGGGAACATCCTTAACACACACACACGCACACCTTCCTTGCAGGGTTGTTCAGAGGATCAACAGATTAAATAAACAATGGCACATCCATGCAGTGGAATCCTGTGTAGGCATTAAATAAGGGTGGGGGATAGATCTAAAAGGACCAATGGGGATGGGGAGGTGGCTTAGTCGGTTGGGCATCTGACGCTTGACTTAGGCTCAGGTCATACTCTCAGGTCATGCTGAGCCCTAGTCTGCTTGAAATTCTCTCCCTCCCTCTCCCTCTGCTCCTCTCTGGCTTGTGCACTTGCTCGCTCTCTCTCTCTCTCTCTCTCTCTCTCTCTAAAAAAAAAAAAAAAAGGACCAATGGGGAAGCAGCTTCAAGAAAACTATTAAATTTTAAAAGGTGGAGAGCACTGACATATAAATATATTTACATATCCATCCTATGTATTCATCCATAATTCCATAGAAGTTTGATGATGCATTGAACATCTCTGGAAAAACACCCAAGATATTGGTAAATATGCTTGCTTCTGGGAAAGGGGGCTGGGAGGCTAGGGGTGGGTGGGAGGAAAGCTTACTTTTTATTATATATTCTTTTTTTTATATATTCTTTGGTGATGCTTACTTATTCATCTTTTACTCTGCTTTTGTATCATATATAAACCAAAGAGCGTGGACTTTGAAGCCAGACTGTCTTAAATCTGGACTCTGGCTTCTCCACTTGGCTTTGTGATGGTGAGCAGTTTGCTTAACCTCTCTGAGTCACAGTTTTTGCATCTATAACATGGGGATGAGAACAGCATTTCTTCAGGGTGTCCGTGAAAACGGAATAATAGTTAATATTTTCTGAGCTCTTACAACATGCCGTACCTACAGTCAGTGCCCATCAGACGAATCTTCTTCCCACTGCTTTTACTAATAATTATCACACTGGCAGCCATTATGCTCTTGGTCCTCTGTGATGTCAATGGACGGACATACGTGGCTTAAAGTACTTTGTGTCGAAGGACAACTAAAAGCCGTGAACACACAGGCTGGTCTTGGCTTTCAGTGGAGTGGGTGCCTGTCACCGAGTCCTCGCATCACCAAAGGAGCAGGGTTTGGTGTGTTGGAATGTGGAACTCAAGAGAGGCAGCCAGAAACTCAGGCCCCGGATCGTGGTGATGAGTCACCACCACTGGGGTGGGATGGGGGTGTCGTGGGTCCAGTCCATCATCAGTAGAGAGCTACAGGGCTGTCGTCCCCATGTTGGAATAGATCTGGGGAATTATGGAGCCTACATTTCATCTTCATTTTGCAAAGCTCATTTTTATGAGTGAGTTCAGTCAGCTGCAGAGCACTAAATCCATCATACAGACAGAAAACCCCAGGGTTTGGGGCTAAGGTAATTAGCTTCCTTCCGTCACCCCTCAGTGGCACAAAAATCCGCAAAGATGCACCTCCACTGCCCGCGACCCTCGCCAGACATGCTCCATTGCTGGTGGTGTCATGCAGCAGTCAGAGTGGCGAGCGTTAGAGCCAGAAGACGAGAGTTTGTGACCCACTTCTACTACCTATTAGCCTCAGCTTTGTCATCTGTAAGATGGGAACAATGACGGTTTCTACCTTTCAGGTAGAAATGAAGTGGGAGTACATCCAATGGGATAATCTATGTGAAACGTGTGGCACTGCTCCGTGACTATTTTTAGAGTCGCTTTCGACTGCACCTCAAGGAAAATGAGCAATTTCAGGCCAGATAGGTGAACATAATCACGGCCAAGAGGATGGCCTCATTACTGTAAAAATGAAGCACTACCAGTGGGCTCTGAAACATTGCTTAAGAACCATTACAAAGACTTAGTGCATATTTCATACCCCCAATTAACCTTACCCTCTTTCTCTCTTTCTTCCTCCCCTTTTCTCTCCTTCCCTTCCTCGCTTCCTTCCTTTTTTTTTTTTTTTTTTCATTCACACCATCCATTCATTCATTATGAAAGTGTACACAGCTCCCACCTGGGTCATCAAGGAGGATGGCGGTGGAAAAGCAGGGAGGGATAAGACAGCTCCCTGCCCTCAGAGCTTACAACCTGGGGGTGGGGGAGAGTGGGGTGGAAAAGAGATGTTAGTGACAAGTGCAGCAAGCAGACCAAAGTGAAAATACAGGCTGTTAGCAGGAACACGGCCAGGAAACCAAACAGTCTGGGTGGTGGTGGTCAGGGAAGGCTTCCCGGTGGAAGAGTCAGAGTTAGCCAGACTGAAGGGGTGGATGGTAAGAGGGAGGAGGGGAGGAGAGAAGGCGCTGAGAAGGCAGAGGGAGAGAGCAGACATTTGAGGTAGTCCACTGTGCCCTCTCCACTGTGGCAGAAGAAAGCCAATGTCTTATAAATCTGGAGAGGTCTTCAGAAGCTGGGTCACATAGGTCTCTTGAGAGCTAAGCTCAGATTCTGGCCTTTATTCTTACAGCAATGATGGGCACTGGAGAGTTTTGAGGACAGAAGTTCTATGGTCAGGTTTAGAGTTGGTAAAGATCACTGTGGTTGCTGCATGGAAGATGGGTCAGAAAGGCAAGGCTGGCTACGGGGAGCCCAGTTAGGAGGCTGCGGCAGGCCAGAAATGAGTAATGACGGTGGTTAGCATAGTGAAGGGAGGAAGGGGGAAAGTGGGCAGTTTTTTTTTTTTTAATTTTTTTAAACTTTGTTTTTAATGTTTCTTTTTGAGAGAGAGAGAGAGAGACAGGGTGTGAGTGACGGAGGGGCAGAGAGAGAGGGACACAGAATCTGAAGCAGGCTCCAGGCTTTGATGTGTCAGCACAGAGCCCAGCGTGGAGCTTGAACCCATGAACCATGAGATCATGACCTGAGCCAAAGCTGGATGCTTAACCGACTGAGCTACTCAGGCACCCCTTTTATAATTAAAAAAAAAAAAAATCTTTTTAATGTTAATTTATTTTGGAGAGAGAGAGACAGGGCATGAGCAGGGGAGGGACAGAGAGAGGGAGACACAATCTGAAGCAGGCTCCAGGCTCTGAGCTGTCAGCACAGAGCCCGATATGGGGGCTCGAACTCACAAACCGTGAGATCATGACCTGAGCTGAAGTCAGATGCTCAATCGACTGAGCCACCCAGGTGCTCCTTAGGGTAGGTTTAAGATACTTAGGAGTTTGGGTCAACAAGATGTGGTGACTGAGTGGGTAGAGGGCACAAAGGAGAGAGAGGTGTCCATGGTGATTTCCCAGCTTCTGGCTTCCACAAGTAGATGGAATGTGATGCTATTTCCTGGCTGAGAGCATCAGAGGGCAGGGAAAAAATACGGTAAAAGAAAGGATAAGAATGAATGAACCTTATTTGGATGAACTGTCCTGCTTGCATAGTAATAAATAACTTAACTCTGGTCTAGGATATTGCAAAAGTCAACATTTCCTGATATCATTATTTCCATAATTTTGGGACACATCAACACTGTATATTTACAGGAAACATACACTTGATTTGGCTCATTCCCCAGCCATTTGATATTGGGCAAGTCATTAAACACTTTGAATCTCAATTTCCTTTTGTCAAATTGAAAAGGTAATAACAACCATGTCCAAGGTTTTTGTGAAGATTAAATAAGACAGATGCTGTAAAGAGCACTTTGTAAACTGTGAATTTCAACTGTAGTAGCGATGCTACATCTTTATTTCAAGGACAACATCAAGAATGGTACTCTTCAAACTGCTGCTCAGTATTAACTTGAGACTCACCCAAGTTTCTCTTCTCATGCCCAGGTGTCCCTGGTGCAGGGAAACTGGGTCAAGCAAAAGGTGCCCACGGAAGGAAAAAGAAGTAAGAGTGGTTATCTTAAGGAAGAACTGATAATATCTGCTCCCTTAACTTGAAAGTTCCCTGCAAATAGATCACAGTATCCATGTAGGTCTGAATCAGTTACAAATGAATTTCAGCAAAGGGAGAATATGTTAAATAGAAAATGCAAACTACGACGCTAAGAATAACACCACATATGTCAGATATATCAGTAAAAACAATAAATGTAAATGGGTTAAACTTGAGTAAAAGATCAAGACTCTCAGATTAACTAAATGCATTTTGGTTGCCCTATATTAGCATGGATGTGGGGACAAGGGTGAAAGACAGGAGGAAAAATAGCTCACCAAGGCAGGTATGGGTTTGATGTACATTTGTAAAGGCAGCCTAGGTCTGCTTTGATTTGAAAGATACCATTCACTCTCTTAAAATATGTTAGCACTTGGTAAGCACAAAATAAATATTTACTAAATAAATGATCAGCTATCCACAGCAGTTTCTTTAATTTAATTTTTACTAATTAGGTTTAACTCTCCTAAATTAGCAGTTTTGCAAATGATCAAATTCAACCCAATATTTTGAACATTTGTATATATAAACACTTTGTTGAATTACCTAATTTCATTCTTGCAACAACTGTATGAAGGACATGATCTTATGATTCCCATTTTATAGATGCTGAAACTGAGGCTCAAAGAGATTAATTGTATTATAGAAGTTGATGCAGCCACTGCCAATGATGGGGATTCAAACCAAGTTTGTCTGAGCTCAAAGTCGTTGCTTTTTATTTTTTTTTTACTTGATAAACTCTTTTATTATCTCCAGTAAATTTTAGTCTCAGATTTTCTAAGCAGATAATTATATCACCTACAAATAATGACAGTTCAAAGACTTTTTTGTTGTCACTTTCCAAATACTGTGTATTTTTATTTCAGCCGGCCTGATAACCACCTATAATTTTAGTAATTGGTCGCTGAAAGGACTGTAGGGGGTTTCTATTCCAATTGTTCATAATATGGAGTCTATGGACCCCCAGCAGGGCTCAGGGATCCCTGACAATTCTGGAATTGTGTGCACAGCTTTTGTGACCACGTGCATATGTGTGTTTACATGGGGAGACAGTCCCTAATATGATTGTCTAAGCACTCCATGACCCAGTAAGCAATAAGAGTAGAAGTCACTGGACTAACCCTACCTTTTACAGATGAGAAGTCTGAGGCTTACAGATAGGGAAGGATTTGCCAAAGGTTCTTAGAGACAGAGTCAGAACTAGGATTCAGGTCTCTTGCATGATTTCTTCTCAACCTCAAGTTCCATGCTTATTTTCCTTACTCCCCCCATGAAATCAGGAAATGTATTCGGGGTCCTATATTTGACACTAATGCTCATCTCAGGATGTGAGGCACAGCCTCCCCGGTAGATGCCCTTGATGTCTGTTTTTACTGTTTCTTGATTATTCAAAATAAATCCAAGCAGTCAAGTATCTTATCCCTCCCCACCCTTCCTGATGAACCACCTCCAATTATTATCTGCCTATCCAGGGTTGATAACAGGGGGTGGGAAGAAACCATGACAGGTGAAGGCAGGGGGAAAATCATCACAGAAGCTGCACAATGCAATTTCAGGATTCTCAGGTGTCCTAGATACCCTAGAGCTCTGTAGGGTTCCATAGACCCCATACTAATTGCTTGTCAAAGAAAATGTTTAAAAGATCAAATTCATTGTTAGGATAAAAAGCTGATTATACTTGTCTAGTATTGATGAAGGGAGCCACAAACAATAACACAGTTTTTAAAATAAAAAATAAAGAGAAAGATCGTAGTGTCAGAGACCCCAGCCACAACTCCTTCCTTTACTCAGCTTTTACTGAGTAACTATGTTGTTCCCCAAACCTATCATCCTAAATGAATTATGAAATCGTATGCTCCTTGAAGGCGGGAACCCTGGTTTTCTGGTTTACCACTGGATCCCTGGGGCACAGCAAGGTGACCAGCACATGGTAGGTGCTCAGTAAATCAGAGTCTCAATCCCTGAGTCCACAGCTATTGAAGGAGGCGGCCCAGGCGGGAGGTGAGAGGGAGCGATGGGGACCGCAGGGACCTGGAGAACCCCGTGCCATATCCAGAGCACTATTCTGGCTGGTGGCTGCCACACAGGAAGGCAGGGCCGGGGTCATTTCACTTGTTGCTGTCACGCAGCTACAGGGAGGTGATAACACGGCCCATTACAAATCAAAGAACAAATAAAGGAGACCTCACATCCTCGGGTAAGAACACTTGGATTCAGAAAAAGGAGAGGCAAAGAGGAGGGGGTTCTCAAAAAAGTTTGTAAAGTCACCAGTGATGGACACGGTCCAGTGCCTACTATACAGAAGCTGTGGTCCACGGACCAGCAATCACCACCTGAGAGCTGGTTAGGAATTGCAGAACCTCAGCCCCCAATCCAGACCTAGGAATCCGACCCTGCATTTTAAGACAACCCCGGGCGATTGGTGTGCCCTTATGTCTTGAGAAACCTTGGTCCACTTTGACTCTAAATGCCTGTGTTACCCTTTTGCAGTCCCTTCAGGCTTCAAGCAGAATACTTGAGTCAAGGGGGCAGAATGGTATTAGGTCGAACCGAGTAAAATTGCAGATATCCACCTATTTTGTGACCTGCAAAAATGGCAATTGCCAGCAAAATTTCATTTCCACCTAAACTATAAGCCGTTCTGCACAAAAGTGCTTTTAGACCCAGGGTATCACTTGCTTCAAAAAGTCTTGGGTCAGATGCTACAGACAACAGCCCATAGGCATACACATGAGTTCTGTTTGGTCAACAGAGCTAAAAACATTTTTTTTTTCAAAATTTTTTTCAAACTTTTTTTTTTTTTCAAATTTTTTACCACTACGTAAAAAAACCTGGAAGTTTCACATGAAATGCAAATTTCTGGTTTTTTTGGAATGCTGGACGGTGTGCTAGTCCTCGATCTGCATTTCCGAATGTCGGCAAACAGCTGGGGTGGGTAGTGGCACCCACTTTATTTAAAATTTTTTTTTCAACGTTTTTTATTTATTTTTGGGACAGAGAGAGACAGAGCATGAACGGGGGAGGGGCAGAGAGAGAGGGAGACACAGAATCGGAAACAGGCTCCAGGCTCCGAGCCATCAGCCCAGAGCCCGACGCGGGGCTCGAACTCCCGGACCGCGAGATCGTGACCTGGCTGAGGTCGGACGCTTAACCGACTGCGCCACCCAGGCGCCCCCAATGGCACCCACTTTAAATGTTTATTTTTATTTATTTTTTGAGAGAGAGAGAGAGAGAGAGAGAGAGAGAGAGAGAGAGCACATGCACAGGTGCATTAGCAGAGGAGGGGCAGAGAGAGAGAGAAAGAGGGAAAGAGAGAATCCCTAGCAGGCTCCGTGCTGTCAGGGTGAGCCCAGCATGAGGCTTGAACTCATGAACTGTGAGATTATGACCTGAGCAGAAATCAAGAGTTGGATGCTTGGCCAACTGAGCTCCCCCAGGCGCCCCATAGCAGCGCCCCCTGTAGATGGGGCATGGGCTCTCCAGTTCCCCTCAGCCCCATGCAGCCGCCCTCACTCATTTGTTCCTTGCCAGGACCTTGGAGGTATCTATTTGACCGTGGGACCCCTGTTACATAGGGAGTTTTTAAGAGAAACAAGGAAGGTCACCTTTAGAAGCTGCCCAATGAAAGGACAGATGTGCTTAGTGACTTGGGTCCTGCCATAGGTGCCTCTGGTTGATCTGGGTGTTCAATGGGATGCCCACCTTCCTGACAGCCCTCTGCATCTGTCCCCGCTTGTGCCCCGTGGCCGATGCTCATCCAGCCCTCATGTTCCCTGGGTTACAGCTACGAGAAAGGGGGGGGGCATTTCACACGGCAGTCACCTTTAACTCCCTAGCTGCTGCTTCACTCCACTTGGTGCAGGGGTTTACAAAACCCTTCCTGGAGTGACACCTTTCTCTCTAAATGGAGCTTTCGCTTTTGACGTCAAGGCAGTCTGCCTACTCATTCCGACAAGAGCTGCACAGAGACCAGCTTCCCTTCACTTAGAGGGAACACACAGTCCAAGATCTCATTCATTTTCCTTAGGTGACTCTACCTTGGGGTTCCCTGCACTGGCTGGGTCTTCATCCCATGTTGTACCAGTGCATCTGGAAAGCCCCTAGAAGACACCCCTCCCTCAGCCCTGAGCGACACATGCCCACCTGATTCAGCCTTACTGAAGAGAGCTCTGCGAACGTCCCCCCTGGAAAGTAAAACCACCACGAGCACCATCTAAGCTGACATCACAGAGGCAGGAAGGAAGTCTTACGGGGGATTGTCATAGTTAAGACTGTAGGCCCTGGGTTCAAATCCTGACTCTGCCATTTACTGACTGGGTGGCCTTGGGCAAGACATCTAGCGTCTCTGTGCCTCTGTTTCCTCATCTGTAAAATGGCAAACACTAGTATTTACTTTGCGAGGCTCTTGTGAAAATTACACAAAACCATGTCGTGTTTCCCCGACCACCTGCGCCTCACCTATGCAATCATCTGTCTTCCTCACAGTTGACTCACTTTTTACCTTAAATACTTATTATAGCCTCATCTTTTTTATTTTTTTTTCAACGTTTTTTATTTATTTTTGGGACAGAGAGAGACAGAGCATGAACAGGGGAGGGGCAGAGAGAGAGGGAGACACAGAATCGGAAACAGGCTCCAGGCTCTGAGCCATCAGCCCAGAGCCCGACGCGGGGCTCGAACTCACAGACCGCGAGATCGTGACCTGGCTGAAGTCGGACGCTTAACCGACTGCGCCACCCAGGCGCCCCTAGCCTCATCTTTTTTAAAAAAAACTTTAAATGTTGATTTATTTTTGAGAGGGACACACACAGAGTACAAGTGGGGGAGGGTCAGAGAGAGAGGGAGACACAGAATCCGAAGCAGGCTCCAGGCTCTGAGCTGTCAGCATAGGGCCCTACGCGGGGCTCGAACTCACGAATGGTGAGATTAGACCTGAGCCAAAGTCAGACACTCAACCGACTGAGCCACCCAGGCGCCCTTATTATAGCCTCATCTTAAGGAATAATATCCACGGAACCATGGTACAGAGATGCCAGCTACATTTGTCTATTATCGATCAAAACAAGTGTTTAATGAGTCAATTTAAAAAAGGGATACCACCGTGTTCCAATCGTGAGAAAAGCATTGAACACAGTCAAATTGAGGGACCTCCTCCACAGCAACTGACCAGTAGCTTTCAGAAGTTTCAAACTCCTAAGAGGCAGCCCGTGTGACAAACTGTCGCAGAGGAGAAGAAACTAAGGAGAAATTAGCACTAAAAGTGTGTGGGATCCTGGATAAGATCTGGGAACAGAAAACGGTCATTTGTGGGAAAAGTGAGATTCAAGTGAGGTTGGTAGCTTAGTTAACAATTGTACCAAAGCTCTGAATGACTTTAACATCAGGGGGTGCTGGGTAAGGGATATAAAGAAACTTGGTGCACTATTTTTGCAACATCTCTGTAAGTCTAAGATTACTTCAAAATAAAAGATTTTAAAAAATGAGTACAAGTGAAGCACTCTCTCTCTCCCCTGCCTTTCCCCGCCCGTCCCCCTCGAGCGCCTGGCAACAATCTACTTTCTGTCTCTATGGATTTGCCTGTTCCGGGCATTTCGTACAAACGGAATCCTACAACATGTGGTCTTTTGTGCCTGGTTTGTTTTACTCAGCACCATGTTGTCCAGGCTCATCCACGCTGTGGCGTACGTCAGTAATTCATTCCTTTTTATGGCTGGATATTACTCCATTGTATGGACACACCACCTTTGGTTTACCTGTTGATGGACATTTGGGTTGTTTCCACCTACTGACTATCACGAATGGTGTTGCTCTGAGCGTTCATGTACAGGTTTTTGTCGGAACGCTTGTTTCCAAGTTTTAGTGGGGACAAGGTTTCCCACTGGGGTGGGGAAACATTTTGCAGCGGGACAGAATTGATGGTTGTAAACCGCTGAGGATGTATGCAAATACCACTAAATCATACGGTTTAAAATGATACGTTTATGTTATGTGAATTTTACCATAATTTACCACTTGGAAAAGTTCTGTTTCTGCGAGCCCAGCGCTTAGCACAGCACCCGGCCCTCGGCACGTGTGCGAAGAATGCTGGCCTGTGCTGACATGATTGCTGGACCCCACCGGTGCCCGGCTCCTACTCTGTGATTCTTTCTACATCATCACGGGGCTTTGGCCAAGAAGTTCCTCCATGTTTGATCTACAGCTCTTCGAAGGTCAGCAACAAAATTTCAGGGTCCCTGGGACGCCACCACTAGAATGCCTTGCTTCGAAGGCATCTAAGAACTCCTGCTTCACAACATGAGTACCTGGCAGGTACGCCATACCTGGCCATCGCCTCCAGCTATGTGCTCAGAGCACCATGGAGTAGACCTCCAACTGGTTGCTTGTTGACTGAACACCAAGCCTATTTCAGCAGCCTCTCCAATAAGCCTTACCTCCTCAGAAGGCCGCATGCTTTATTTACCCAAGATGCTACCCTACAATTCGCTGCTTAAGTCATGATGCCTTGAAATGGATTGGACTTTATAATGCCCACTCCCCATTTCCTCAAAGTACCTTGGGATGTATTTTGGTGCTTGCAATGAAAGTAAATGCCGGATCCGTTTTGAGAATTTCATGGGGATCCTACAGAAAACTGGGGACACTCCAGCTCATCCCAGATGAGGGAAGCATGTTTCTGCCCGAAGATGCCGAGTTGGGGTTGGCTTTCTTCCTGATAATCAACAAGGTCTTCCTCTTTTCTCTGTCTGTGCAGCGATGGTTGTTCTCTATCCTTTGGCCCCAGATCTATTCTCCATCCTTCTCCTAACTTATCTGGGCCCCGGGAGGAGGCTGACCTCTATGGATATCAACAGGATCCTTGTCCTCTGGCTTCTGATTGGGTTTGGCCAATGGGAGAAAAGGGAGATGGGGAGGAGGGACAGGGGGATCCATGCCATCTCAGTGCTGTGGTCTGGAGAGGTCTACATTCCTCTCTGAGCACAGCTTCTTCAGAGAGCTCCCCACACCCCATTCCATGGCCCGAAGGTTTCGGTAACGTGCTCCCTCCCCCTGCTCCACTGGGCCTGGGGTGGTCATCACTGGCCCAGTTGCTGGTCCTTGAATGCTTCACTCTCCCTTGCTGGCATCTTAAATTGCATTCTTAAATAATACTTTCGTTACATTATCTTGGAATCAAAGTATCACAGCTACAGGTGTCTCCTGTTTCCTGGTTGGACCCTGGCTGAGAAACCTTGACCAGGGTCTAGGGATGAGCAGTATCAGAAGCAACCCCAATGGTCAAGGGTGTAGCATGTCTACACTGGATTACCTTAATGGTGATCCTCGTCCTTACGAATAAATGCATGGAACACCCAATAGGCACCGAGCATTTAACGGTCCCAATAACCCAGTGAGGTGGAATCATCCCCATGCTTACAGAAGAGGAAAACGAGGTTTAGAGAGAGATTCAATAACCTGCCCAAGGTTACAGGATGAGTAAGTGGCAGTGGCTGGATTCGAATCTGGCTTGGATGGGCTCCAGAATCTTGCCTCCTGCCATCACCTCATATCCAGAGGGGTCTCATACATCTAAAAGCCAATGTCAGGGCAAGTCAGACCCCTGTGCCTGGGAGAAGAGCCTGCTGTCTCCAAGAAGGATGTCAAATCCTCAATTTTGGATCACCTTTTGGAGCTGAAACGCACTCATACCACACCCGGGCTATCAAGCCTCGCAGTGGAAAAGGCAACTTGGGAAGATATTCCAGAGACGAACCTCCACCTTGTTTCTGAATTCCTCAAGAGGCCCAGAACCTGTTTTGCTGCTGACAGAGAGAAGTGTCTGCTCACTGCTCAATGCCCCTGATGTAATGAGCGCCTCAGAAGAGGGCTCGATTGGGATGCTAAACAGCCGTAAATGACATTGTCACCAGCCTTCATAAAGCACAGTGACTCATAGCCCTAATTAAAATGCTGGGGGGAAAATGTAAAGAAAGGCTGCCATGAAAAACAGTGACATTCTGCTAAACTGCAGGATTATTTCTTCCAGGAAAAGCGGTGCTCGTGAGCGTGTGTATATGTGTGTGCATGTGTGCGTACGCGTGGGGGGGGGGGCAGAGACGAGAAGCCGAATGTTATTCTTGTGAGAAACTTGGGAAAATTCAACACAGAGGAAAGCCTAAAGCTATTCTTGCCACCCCACTTCTCATTATGAAATATTTAAACACAGAGAATTGAAAAGAATAGTACAATAGCAATTATGAACCTCTAACCAGATTGGACGACTCTTACCATTTGCTATATTTGCCCTGCTTGTACCTGTCTGTCCATCTGTCCATCTACCCACCTACCCATCCATCTATCAGCTCTCGCTGACTTCATCTATCTACCTACCCTATTATCTTCGGTCTGCATCTATCTTTCCCGACCCATCTGAAAAGAAGTTGCCAATGTCATGAAGCTTCAGCCCCTAACTCTTAAGCACGCATATCTCAAAGACAGTGTCTCACAGGGTGCACAGTGCTGTTATAACACCTAAGAAAATTACCTGTACTTGCAAAAGGTCCCCAAATATTCAGTTAAGGTCACATTTTAAACAATGGCAACTGGAATATTAAATCTAATCCCTACCGCTCAGGGGACAGAAGCCAATCGCAACATGGAAACAGGCTGTCAAGTGGTTCCTGAGCAGGCAGACTGTTGGCTTCATGGGGGCTGGTTCTCGTCATCAGAGTCGCAAGATCAAGTGCACAAAGCACAATTCTTGACTTAGACACCCGTTTGGAACCAGACAAAAAAAAAAAAAAAAAACCTCCAAGTCTAATTATACCATACTGTTTTTTAAAAAGAGCCCCTCCTCAAGACAGAATCTCCACATGATTTCATCCCGTGTAATCACCCATCTTGAACACAAAAATGTGCCTTTCAATGACTTCTTGTTATTTCTGAAATGCAAATCCCACCCCCCCCCAAAAGCCCAAGAAGCCATCATTAGGCAGGAGAGTCGGAAAGAAATGTGTAATTTCGGAAGGCAAGCCTTGAAGGAGGTACCCTCAAGAAATCCTGTGCATTGAAGACAGCAGTTAAGGAAATATTTACCTACACGTAGGAGTTTTGCATGCTTGTTAAAAAAAAAATAATCAAAACCAACAAAAATATCAACCCCAAACATCCATCCTGTCTCATTATTTTATGCCCTGCCTGGCGAGGAATAAAAGGATTTTATTTCAGCGACTACAGTGATACTCAGAAAGAAATGACAGATGAAGGTTTTTCCAGCTAAGACTTATCTTAATGAACCAGCACATAGATGTTACGGACTATTTTCATTACCTGCATTCTGGTTACATGAACGTAATTGTTTTCATTTTCCTTATTGGATATTGAACAGTCACAGCTAAGAGACTGCCTCAAAATCCAAAGGAAAAAAAAAAAAAAAAGAAAGAAACATGCCCAAAATATGTCAGTTATTATCAGGTGGTATTTTGATTTATCCCCCTAGGTTCCATTTTTAGGCTTACAATTCCTGGGATGAAATACAGCACAATGAAATCCACACGGCTGTTTTAATGACCCAAGGCGATGGACCGCCCACATCACGTGCCCCACTGCATTCTAGTTATGGGCAAGTTGGTCGCTTTTTTGGACACCCGAGCCCCTTGAGGGAAGGGAGAATGTCTTCTGTTTCTTTACGCCCCAGCCTCTCCTGCGGGGCTCTGTCACAGAGCTGGGAGCTTGGGGCTCGTTTGCTAGATGAAGAAACGGCTGCCCAGACTCTTGTTCATGACAAGAAGTCCTTTAACTCAGAAGCACTGACTGGTCATCCACAGCATCTGAAGTTGCCATGTGCCCTTCTTCATTTCAACCTGGAAACAGGTTCCAGAAAGGCCCACCATTTAAATCCCCATGGTAATGATGTAGCTGTCAAGTTTTGAATAAGGAGGGCATTCCAGAGTATTATTTAACACCGGTGGGCCAAGTTTCCCAGCAGAAGCCGAGACACTTTTGGGGATACCCCTGATAATCTGTGGAATTTCTTTTAGGTGCCTTCAGTCAAGATGCCTAAAGCAGCTTGAGTGGCCAAAAAACAAACAAACAAATAAACAAAGAAGACCTGTGTTTTCTGGGAACCCCAACTGACAAGAGGTGACCTTATGATGGTCGGGGGCAGAACATCACAAATCAGAGGTGAGGAAGGAGAAAACGTTGCCCGGGCTGGAAATGAGAACTTCACCCCTGCCAAGGGCCCCTGTGTTTCTAGTGCTAACAGACCAGTCTTCCTTCAGGAACTGCCAGCAGAAATCACGAATGCCACTGACAGACGAGAATTGGGCAAATGTTGGTCTCCGGCGCGCCCCAGAACGTTAAAGTGGCAAAGGTCTTTGAGGGGTTGTAAATGGAAAATGTCTTCAAGGGCCACGCAAGTGACATAAACAATATTTAATGGTGGGGTTTCTGACCTAAAGGTGCAAAGAAAAGAAAACTAAACCAGACCAGACCAAAATGCAAAGCCCGTAGCAGGCAGCCAGAACATTCCTGCAGGTTTCCGAATGGCATTGCCCTTGAATGCTAAACATCATTTCACAGATGAGAAAATCGGCGCTGAGCGAGAACAGGCATGGTCCACATCAGAGGGCTAACTAAAGGGGTCTCTCTTGTTTCCATTTCTTTGCTTTGTTCTGACCACTAACATGGGCCTGATGCTGTTTCCCGTTCCAGAGTTCCACATATACTATCTCACTGAATCTTCCTAACAGCTCCATGCGCTAGCCATAACCCCCATTTTATGGATGACATACCTGAGGTTCAGAGAGGTTAACTCACTCACCCCGAGTCACAGAATCCACAAGTGCTAGGACCTGGTGTCAGGTGCCTTCCCAGATGACATCCCTTCTCGATGTTCCGTGTGGTCTCTGCCTTTCAACCTGGCTGCACTTGACCCAGTTTGGCACCGGAGACCCTGTCACTGGCAGGATGCTACGGATCAGTAAGGCTGATGCTGCCTCCTCTGAGCAGTCCTACGTGGATACCCCCAGTCGTCCATCCGGGATGCCTGCTGCAACATTTCACTGCAGCCTCTCCCGCAGAACCGTCACACGTGCCACAAGGCTTGTTTGGAGCCCACTGCCCGACCAGACCACAGGCTTCGTCGGAGAAGGGCTCACCCCACCTTAATCTGAGCATCTGCCCGTGGGGTCCGGCACCGAGCCTGCCGTTTAGCACTCATCATTACACATTTGACAAATGTGCTGACGTCTGCCGCAGAGCCACAGATAACTGCTACTCATCTTTGGCCGATCGTCACGAAACACGCCTATGCCAAGACCCATGCCTGCTGCACCCTGTTAGCTACACTTTTATGAGGGACTTAGGGACGTTTTCTGTTGATCGATCATTTTTATTTAACAGATTCAAGTAGACTCAATCTTCCAGCATTGCTGGGTGCTGTTCATAGGAACAGGCCTTGAGTGATATAAACCTGCAGGACTTGGAAAGGTTGGGTCGGGGGCTGACGCGGCTGTCAAAGAGCTCAAACCAATGGTTTTGGTGAAATCAATGGTAGTTAGACAGGGTTTATCAGCATCTGTGATTACTCGGCTCCTAAAATTTTACCCAATAGATCACTTTTAAATGAAATCCTCTCTGCAAGGACAGACGGGTCCACCAATGGAGCTAATGCCCAACATGACACAGGGTCATAGGGCTGATGCACCACAAGGTCAGACTGGAAGGAGTCCTGATCAGTCTCTCCTGAACAATCTGACAACAACTGGGGGGAGAGAGAGAGAGAGAGAGAGAGAGAGAGCGAGAGCGCTACAGAGAGAGAGGGAGAGAGAGAGAGACGTAATCAAATTCCTTTAAGTTCGGAAACTATGGGGCTTCTCTATCCTGGAGTAAACATGATGCTATCAGATTGAGCACTGGCAAAGAGTCAAGACACAGAGGTCTGTCAATACAGTGCGGTGTGACCTTTGGCAAGTCACATACCTTTTCTGAGTTTCCTTTCCCCCTCTGGAAGATGAGGTGGTGGACAAGAGCTGAGGGGATTAGAATCTGCTGCAGAAGTCATGTTAAAAACACAGAAACTTCAGGTCTCCCTCGGAAACGCGGACTCGTGTGACCTGGGCGTCAGAATCTGGCATCTGTGCTTTTGGGTTCTGATGGCGACAGTCTACTGGGCTGCCGTTCAGAAGCTGCTGGATTAGTGAGGTCTAAATGCTATCAGGTATGAGGATGAAAAAAACGTCATATCTACAGTCACTGTAGCCACTGTGTTGTTAAACACACAACCCACAATGACCTGTAATGGGAAGTGTGCCCCTTTGTTCAAACGGGCCAGGTGAAAACTGGTCCTAAAATGCCAAATTCAACTTCTGCGCATTCCAGTTTCTAATTAGGAAAAGCCCCGGTTCTAATGGGCACAGACTGTTGCCAATGGCTCTCAACCACGTTCCAAAGCTTACCAAGGCACCGCACAGACCCACAAAACCAGAATGACGGGCAATATACTGAGTCTTGTCATAAGACACCCCAAAACATACAGCCAAGAAGGCACCACAGCCGGATCTGTGCATTCTCACAATACCCTGGTGAACTGGGGCCCCCCCCCCCCCCCAAGTCTTCCTATGTCCTAGGAAACTGGCACCCCACCAGTAGGAAAGTTTTGGGACAGTTGTCCAGTTGGTACCTTGGACAGCATCTTGGGCCTCAGAGGTAGAGGCCCTCAGGAAGAAAAGCACCCCGCTTCACCACTCCTAGACTCTCACCCTTTCCTGCAAGGTCCTTCTCTGTGGATGACAGCCTCCTAGACGGCTTGCGTTGGCCATCTGGGGAAAATAAAGAAGGGACAGGAAAAGCATAGGGCAGACCGGTCTGGAAACCACAGCCGCACTACTGTCCCCAAAGAGTGCGACAGAAGACGTCCTCTGGAATCACCAATCTTGGCATAAACCTATTGTTTCCAGAACACCTTTCACATACATTATGAAGAAAATCTACAACACAACCCTGTGGGAGTTAGTTCTCATTTTGCAGATAATGAAACTGAATCTCAGAGAGGTTAAGTGGCTTGGTCTCAAGCAAAGATCTTCACCAGATCTCTCTACTATGCTGATAGCTGTTTCTCTACATGGTCAGGGACTTTGGGGAAATTATAATTTCTGGAGACACAGTCGTGCCCCTGACCACTGGGGTAGTCTCTTGCTGAGCAGATGTATCAGGAAATGAGGCTGTGGGCGCAAGGGCACCCACATGGACTTGTTAGACCACATAGGTGTCCAGACGTGGGTGTCCCCCTCCCGCAAATTAAAGAGCTAAAACCTGAGACTAAATTCTCCAGCTGTGTACCTACCACCTAGGCGACTGTGGGCAGGTTGCTGGGTTTAATCTGCCTCAGCTTTTGCATCTGCAAAATGGGATTTAGATCACTGCACTGGTAACCTGGGGGAGTTCAGGGGAGTATTCTGGGGTATTCCAGGGATACCTTATTATGTGACCTCCCCTTGGCGATGGCACAAAGCCGTGCACTCTTTCAGGGGTTCTGGAAATTGGATTCTTCGTAAGGACTGGGGCGGTGGTAGTGAAAGTGGTGGCGTAGAATGTCTCCCTTAGGATTCTTGCCAAGGCTTCTCAGATCTGTCTGCTGAGGTGCCTGGGGGCAGAGAAGAATTGACACCACCCCTGCCAGCTGGGGCACAAAGGCCCCTTGCCGGCTTCAAGTTCAAAATAACAATGGGGAAAATCAGTGCTTCCCTGAGTCTGAACGGCAGCATTTGCCCCAACCCCAATTAGAGAAAGGGGTAGAAGAGAGGGAGAAGGTTCTTCTCCTTCCTCAGTGGGGGGCTGGCTTGAGGGGTTAGTTCCTTTTTCCTCTCTGTCAAGGTCGTGGGCCACCGGAGGCCAGACCATGTGCCCTGGGCAGGCTCACCAGCACCACATCTATGCTCAGGGACCCCCATGGGGGTGCTTCATCACTGGCCACTTGTAGATTCTTCTGGGGTCTGTGTGCACGGTTTGAACTAAACTATGGAATTAGAATGGGATCTCATCTGCCAGGAAGAACCCTATGCATCTTCTCCTGGACTACTCGGGTTCCACTAGAGGTAAGTGCCTCCGACCCCAGCCTGGGGGCCTTGAGGGGCGGATCTGTAGGTCCTACTGGCAGGAAACACCTGACCCCGAGTCTCCCGGATCTGGCCCAGGGGCGTTACAACAATAAACTATCAGAAACACTGAGCACTTTATTCCCATTCATAATTTTTTGACGTCCTCACCACGGCCCCGCGAGGAAGGAATTGTTTTTCCCATTTTACAGACAAGAGAACTGAGGCCATACACCCAGGAAAAGGTAAATCTAGGATTGGAGCCCAGGGGTGTCCCTCGGAAGCTCCCAGTCCTCACTCTACGCCTTGTCAGCGCGCACCTCTTCCCTCCGGGTGCCCACCGCAGGCAGCACGGTCTCCAGCCCGCAGAGAGCCCGGGGCGCTCCGGCCGCAGTGCCGTCCCCCACCCCGGGATGGAGGCGAGGGTCTCAGGGTTTCTAGGGCGCAATCCAGACAGCCCTGTCGGGACCCTCGGACCCAAGGGACCTTCGGGTGGTCCTGGAAGCTGGATCTCACGGGGACCCTGCCCTGACCCTTGATCACCTGGAAGCAAAGCCGTTGCTCGCAGTGCACTGCCCGGTCCCAAATCCCAACCGCGGAGCGCGCCCCTCGTCCGTCCGGGGGACGCGCGCGCCGGGAGCCCCAGAGCCTCTTTTCCAGCGAGAGGCACAACTTTCCTAGGTTCTGGGAGCCGGCGCTCTTACACCCCAATCCCGCCCGGGCTGGAGAAGTAAGAGGTGCAGGCGACCCCGCCATGACCGCGGGCGCGCGACGAGGATCCTCGCAAAGTTGGAAGCCAGGCAGGAGGGACGTTTCCCGAGAGCGGAGCCCTCCCAGCCTCCGGGCCCCCGCCGGAGGAGGCCAGCGATGCGGAGTCCGCCATTACCGCGGGCGCGCAGGTGCCATACCTCCGGGGGGCCGGGCGCGCAGCAAAGCTTAAAGTTGAGGCCGGGCAGGTGCAACGATCCGCGGGGAGCGGCGTCCCCCAGCCGCGGGCTGCCCGCCGGGGACAGCGAGCGGTGCCAAGGGGTCCGCCATTACCGCGGGCGCGCAGCTCGCAGCCGAGCGCGCGGCTCGAGAGGGACGCGGGTCCCTGCAAAGTTGGAGCGCGGCGGGCGCGTCGACCCCCGGCCCCGCGCCCCCGGCCTGGGGCCGCCCGCTGGGAGGAGAAAACAGGGTCGCCCGAACCAAGTTGGGACGCGCGGCAAACCCCGCGCCTCCCGTGCACTCCCGGGGCTGGCGCCGGGGCGGGGAGCCCTAGGGCACCGGGAGGGGACGCGGGACGGCTGGGCCGAGAACTCACCTGCCGCCGAGCCGGGCAGCGCCGAGGCTGCCTCTTCGCGCTGCGCGCCCGCCCGCCCGCCCGGCCGCGGGTCCGCTTGCCTGCCCTTCTCCTCCTCCTCTTCCTCCTCCTCCTTCTCCACCTCCTCCTCCCGGGCGCCCGCGGCCGCCGCGCTCGCGGTTCCGAATCCTCCCGGTCCGCCGCCCCGCGCGGCTGGAGGGCGCCAGTGGCACCCACTCACCTCCCGAGGGGAGCCGCGCGCGTCCCTCCCCCTTCCCCTCCGCTTTGTGCCTCTCTGATCCCTCCCCGCCCCCTCTCGCCGAGCCCCCACCCCTCCCGAGTCCCCTCCCCTCCCTCCGCCCCAGCGAACCCAAGTTCGGGACGGAGGCTGCGGGCTTCCCCGCGTGCGCCCCTGGCTCACCTCGGCAGCCCGGCTGCCGCTCGCCGCCTGGCCGCCCCTCGGAGGAGCCGCCGCGCTAAGTGGCTCCTCGCCCAGCGGCTGGAAACGCGGCATAAATATGTAGGGACTGAGCCGTGAGCTCAGCGAGGGTCGTGAGGGGGAATTTATTTCTTAATGTCCCTCCTTTATCCTATCATCGCTGAAACGAATTAGCGGTGACGTCCAACCCGGCTGGTTTATGGGTGTGGGGCGGGAGACGTCGCAACCCTCATTAAAAGAGCCGCTCTGGGCTCCAAAGCATACATCTTTTATATAACCTAATTTCCATTTTTCCCCCCTATCAGGAAACACACACACACACACACACACACACACACACACACACACACACACACCACGACGATTTCTGGGAGCCTGGAGGGGGCTGAATGCAGTGGCCACAGGGCAGCTCTTGGGGGGGGGGGGGCAGACAAGGCCCCATGGGAGGCGGGGATGCTTCTTTCGGTCTCTGCATCAGTGTTGGATAGGATTCCTTAACGGGACAGTGGGCCCCGCGGTTCCCCCACGCGGGGCGTGGCCGGAAGCCCCCAGGAGCCCGCAGGAGGTCGCAGCTTGGGTTCCGGCCCTGGCTCTTGGGTGGGCAGACTGGGACAGAAGCAGCCAGTTCCGGAAACGTTGCCTTGTTCTGGTCTTCTCCGGAGCAGCACTTAGGCCTGGCAGCTGGGGAGGGGCCTGGCTCACCTGTGGCCCAGTGGGCCTGCAGGTGGGGAGAGGGCGGGGCTGGGCTGTGGGAGCAGAAGATCGAGATCCAAGCTTTCCTCCCTTTCTTAGGGGCTCTAACATATGGGTAACCATATAAACCCGTCTCAAAAGCTGTCTTTTCCTGGGCAGATTGCAAAGGATTTTGCATTTCACTGTTACTGCTGCTCACACACTCTTGGGGAAACAGCAAATCAAGGAAAGAGAGGAGACTTCACACACACACACACACACACACACACACACACACACACACACACAC
>NW_024412422.1:6573860-6579333 GCF_014898765.1 Herpailurus yagouaroundi | reverse complement strand
CACACACACACACACACACACACACACACACACACACACACACACACCACCTGGCTCCAGGTGGCTTGATCTGACTTCCCCCACCAGCCTTGCTGAGAGAAACAAGCCTCTTCAGGTTCTGAGTTCTGCAGAGATGAGGCAAAGAAGAACCCCCCCCCCCTTGTCACTAAGAAATGCTTTTCAGATCCTCTTGCATATGACGCTCCGGAGAGGGGGGTGTGACTTTGGGGCCAGAAAGAGAGGTATGGGGGGGATGAGGAGGGGAGGAAGGAATAAGGAGTAAGCTGGCAGGTACACGGAGCTGTTTGCTTCGTCCTGAAAAGAAGACGCCAGAAATTCCCTCTGGGCCCCAGGGCTCTGCTGCCACTTCCTGACTGTGCCACATGGGCCAAGTTCCAGAGCCTCGGTTTCCCCAGTGGTGAAATGGGCCTGAGGTCGTCGGGAACATGTGTACGATGAGCTGATGCTGGTGAAGCTCTTGGCAAAAATGCCTGGCATATAGTAAATGCTCAGTAAACAGTAGCCAGAAAAGATAGTAACAATGCCGAGACTAATAGTGACATAAACGTTGGATGGGGCACCCCGGGGACGTGGGGCCGCAGCTGAGTCCTTCCAGCTTCCCCGGCCTGAACCATTTCAAAGTTGAGCACAGGCTCTCAGTGGTGTCAGACTCAGAATGCTGCTCCCCTCAATTACCATGGCAACTGGGGAAAATCAGGAAGCCAGGGGAAGGGAAGCCACTTTTCCGCTGGGCTGGCCGTTCACCTGCTCAAAGCAGCTACCTCGCCTGCGTGCAGGGTTGGGCCCAAAATAGGCCTAAGGCGGGGCACCTCCTCTCCTGGAGAACCAGTTGCCCCGATCTGGGGAGAGGGGTGGCTGGTGGGGAATGGGCAGCCACGAGATGGTAGGGTCAGGGCCCAGGCTGAGCTATGTCTGCAAAAGGCAGAGGTGGCCGGGGTTTGGGGAGAGGGAGACAGAAACCCTGCTCCTTCAGGTCTGTCCTCACCGCCAGGTGTCCTGGTGCAATTGACAGCAAAGTCCCCCGAATGTGGCTCTCCAGACAGAGGTGTGGGGAGACGGGGCCTTGGAGCCCAGGGTGGGAGCTTGTCGTCCTGAGGGGTCCTGCGTGCGGGTATGAGAGCAAAAGAGAAAGAAAGAGAAAGAGAAGGAGAGAGAGATGGGGGGGGGCAGAGTTTAGGCAGAGACTCCCCTTCCTTTACTGTGTTTATTGCCATCAGCTTAGGGGACTCGGACAATATAGTCCTCACAGTAGAAAGAATAATGGCTGTCAGCGTGAACCAAGCATTTTATAGGTAGATCTCATGGGCTCATCGTAAAAATTAAGAGATGATTCCTTTTCTTAGTCCCATCGTACATTTGGGGAGGGGGCAGAGAAGCAGAGGCTCCGAGAGGCACAGAGGCTTGCTCCAGGTCACCCAGTTCATTGGCGGAAAAGCAACTATGAGAACTCAGGTCCTGCTGATCCCGAAGTGGGGCCCTCCCGGCCTGCCCTCCCTGCCCCCGCCACCTCGTGGAGAAAGAGAGTGACTAAGCCAGAGACCTTCTTTCAGGATGGTGGGGGCGTCATCGCTTGTGCCAGGCATGGACCCCGGAGGGCTCCAACAACTGGCGCTGGGACCAGAGACTCACAGCCATGTGGCCGTCCCGGGACTATGTGGAGTGGCGGTCCCTGAAAGCTGCTCATGCGTGGTGCCCCCTGATGTCTCTTCCTCTCCGAGGCTGCTTGGGCATTCACTCTAAGCTGATTCCAACAGGACCCCCATGGTGTTTAAAATGGGGCGGGGGGGGGGGATGTCGGTAAAGCCACCCTTCTCCCCAACTGCTGTAGGAGTCAAGCAGCTATGACACATCCAGGGGTCAGCTCAGAGCAAGCTCTCCATAAATGGTCACCATGAGAACAATTATTCTTGGAGCTTCTCTGGGGCCCACACCCTCAATCCCCGTGTGGATGGTGGGTGTGTAAAAGGCCTCTGCGGGCCGAAAGGAGGCTGCCGCCTGTCCCCCATCTCTGCCACCCTGGGCCCGAACCAGTCCCCACCCAGCAGCTTAGAGGTGAGTCCAGGGGAGCGCAGTGCTCCAGCGGGACCAAGGGGAGGAGGGGGAAGGAGGAGGTTGGCTGATGTGGCCGCCACTGAGGGGGTAATACATTATCCAGGGCTAATGAAAACATAATTATCTTCTTTTGGCTGCAGAGAGGGGCTAATTTAATAGGCTGCGATCGAAAGGCATCTGTTGAATTCACCCAGCAGCGAAAACACTTGAAGGGCTTGGGTGGGGGTGGGGAGAGCGGCAGAGCAGGGCTGGTCAGCGGCAGGCCGGGCAGCAGCTGCATGTGGGTGGCAGCTCCCCCAGGGGAAGGGAGGGGGGTGGGAAGCAGCACGGGGAGGGGTGCAGCAGCTGGGGAGGTGTCCTATGCACAGGCCGACTGGGACTGCTTTCTCACTGCGTGATCTTGGGCCAGTCCTCTGCTTCTCTGAGCCTCGGCCTCCTCATCTGTAAAGTGGGGTCCATCCTGCCTCCCTCCCATTGACTGGGAAGACTAGATGAGGAATATGAGAGGGGTTCTGGCACATCCTAAGTAAGTGTTTAACAAAAACTTCCCCCTTCTGCTGCTTTGCTGAGCCACTTCTAGTTAGCCTTCGGGATTCAGCATTAACACCCCCTCTTCCGGGGAGGCTCCTGCTCTGGGCCCCCCTAATGCCCTGCGCTTGCCTTTTCTTGAGGAAACCCACTTTAGGATATTTGCTGGGTTCCTGCTGGGCTGCTAAGAGCCCCACAAGGGTAGCAAGGGTCTGTCTCATCCGTCACTCAAAGTCAGTGCTTCTCAAAGCATGTTCCCTGGGCCAGAGGCCTCAGCATCCCCTTAGAACTTAGTTACCAGTTCCTGGGCCCTGCCCCCACACCTGCTGAAGCAGACACCGAGGTGGGGGCCGAGCGAGCTGTGTTTCATGCAGGTTCTCCAGGAGAGGCTGGTCCACGCTCAAGTTGGAAAGCTTGTGCTCCAAACAGAAACCAAATTAATGTTTGTTGAATCAATGAATGAAGAGCTTCCTGGGGTCCAGCCATGAAATGGCAATAGCTCCCTAATTAGCCACCAACTGTATACCAAAGGCTGTGCCCCTCCCAGCCACTCCCTGTCCTCTACCACCCCTCCATTCGCCAGCAGTGCCCCTTGGTTGGCCTCTCTGTCCTGAGGTGGAGACCCACAGGGAGTATTGAAAGACCCAGGGGGGGTGCCTCCTCTGTGTCCTCCCTCTGCTCCCACTGCACACAGATGCCCCTTCCCTTAAGTTGTCCTCCCCCCCGCCCACCCACGCAGGTCCTCTAATTCTGGAAAAGAATTAGACCCTGTCCCTGGGTGCCTGGCTTGGGAAGTCACTTAGATACGCTTATGAAGGATCATGCCTGTGGGTCAGTCTTGCACAGAGTGGGAGGGGCAGCCCGCGGAAGGGCCCTAGAGATGGCTGTCCCCAGCCGTGGCATTTTACACAGGGGGAGGCCAAAGTCCAGGGAGGTTTGGTGATTGATCCAAGAGCAACAGCCTGTTAGTGGCCTATAAGATCCTTGTCCTGGCTCCCAGCTCGAGATGCTGGTTCTGGTGCCCCTAAGAGGGGTGGGTCACCATAGTGGCACTGGGGCATCTGTGGGAGGGCAGGCCAGCAGGGCCAGGGAGCAGGGAAAGAGGTTGTTTGAGGGCCTAGAACTCCTGTGAGGGGTGGGGGTGCCACAGTCCCCAGGACGGCTACTGACTGGTCAAACACCCCTGGTAGACATTCATTCATAGGACTCCTGCAGAGAAGAAAGAGGGAGGAACCCTTTAAGGCTTAAAGAGGCTGCCTGGGCCTAGGAAACACTGGATTTGAAGCTGGAACACCTGGCTTCCAGGCCTGGTTCTGTCACTAATGGGCTGTGGGTGCTTGGACAAACCCCTTGGAATCTCTCAGTCTCAGAAGAGTGATCTGAACCAGAAGATGGTTCCTGGAAGTATACACAAAATCAAGCCCAAGTGCGCTTTTCTGGGGTAGAGGGTTTTCAGTATTGAGTAGCTTTTTTAAAAGAGTCTAAAACCTTGGAAAGGCCAGGAGAAACTGAACCAATGGTCTTTCAGGTGCTTTAATGGGCAAAATGGAGGCAACTTCTTGCCCGGGGAAACCCCGCCCCGGCAAGTTTGCAGCTGCCCTTTGCTCTACGCAGCCGTTTCGGCCGAGGCAGTTCCCCGGATGACCGACAGATGGCGCTAAACCTTCACTATAGCCTTCCTGTTTTCCTGAGACTCTTCAGGTACGTTCTGCTCCTGTTTACTCAGCTTTGGGGACCTTCGGGCCTGGGTCCCCTTTACGCTGAGCTGACCTGAATGGCATGAGACTGTTGGGTCATCCTGGGGGCTGTCTGTATCTTCTGGCTGCCACTCAGACTTGCAGTGTCTGTCCATAGAGGAGACACCAAAAAGGATGTGAAGGTGGGGGCATTAGAGTGTGGGCGTCTTGAGCACCCCAGAGAATGAACTGAAAACTCAAAAGGAGCCTTATTTAGTCCTTTTGTTCTCCCCTGAACCCCCAATACAGGACCCCCTCCTGTACTCCCCCATCTCAACCCGAGGTGCCACATCTCAGGCTCCTCCAAACCCTGGAGTGTTTGATAGCCTGTCACACGGGGGTGTGAATGGGAATCAAAGTATTTGCATTTTGAAGGCAAAGACCTGGGGAAGCCAGTGCCTCCAGGGAACAGATGAGGTGGGCTGGCCCTGAGACATCAGGGAGCGGTAGGACCTGTGGCTAACTGGAGTGCAGGGTCCACCTAAAGGCATTCACATTCAAAGTCAGCCATCAGTGTAAGAATTCTGACCAGGGGAATGGATTTCAGCACCTGGCGGTGTCGATGTTTGAATGCAAGGCAGGTCTTAATCAGAACATAAAGCAGTGGTCCCAGGGGCATCTGGGTGACTCAGTCAGTGAAGCATCCGACTCTACGTATCTATGGGCTCAAGTCATGATCTCACGGTTTGAGTTCAAGCCCCACATCGGGCTCCGTGCTGACAGCATGGGACCTGTATGGACTTCCCTCTCTCCCTCTCTCTCTGCCCCTCCCCTGCTTGCATGCTCTCTCTCTCTCTCAAAATAAAGAAAGAAACTTAAAAAAAAAAAAAAAGGAACATAAAGCAGTGGTCCTTAAACTGCCAGGGGCATGAGATTTACCTGAGAAGACCACCAGTTCCTGGACCGTGCCTCCATAGATATTGGATCTGTAGGTCTTGGAGGGGGGAGAAGAGGATTCAAGAGGCTAAATTTTTAGCAAACTCCTCAGGGGAAACTGAGGCAGGCGGTCTTCTGGTCCCAGGTTGGCTACTCCATGCCAGCGAGGCCACCCCAGTGACCTGGGCTGGATCCTCAACCTCCACTTGCAAATACTTGGAGTTCAATGACACAGCTTCTCAGCAACAATGAAGGCTCCC
>NW_024412422.1:6478400-6573760 GCF_014898765.1 Herpailurus yagouaroundi | reverse complement strand
CCCCCCCCCAACCCCGCCGGCTTCTTTCAATTCTTATCCCCCCCCCCCCCCCCCCCGCCCAATACCAGAGACATGCATAGAAAAGATGACACACTTGGACTTATTTCTAAGAGTTAGGAAACTTCTGAGACCAATCCCTGGGGAAGGGTAATGGGGAGGTGGTAGAGACAGGAGCAGATGGAAATGCCAGCTCAGTGTTCTGGAAACTACCAACCTGGGGCCAACGTGTTTGACTTCTCATCTGACTCTGTCCTCCATTCACTGTGCGACCTTGGGCAAGGCCCCTCCCCTCTCTGGGTCTCAGTTTTCCCATCTATAAAATCAAGGGGGTAGGACTGGAGCATAGCTTCCTTCTCTGTTCTAGGACTCCCTTGGGTCCTGCAGCAGTGTCTTGTGTAGGTGGAGGAAGAAGGGTGGGGAAGGGTGCCCTGAACCCCGTTATCTCCCCCTCCATTCTGAGCTGGTCTGTTCTTTGTCTGTGAATCTGAGAGACCAGGTTTCATTCGAAAAACAAACTCGAGAACGACTGGTGTGGGAACTTTCAGGGCGTCTTCTAGTGTCCATTTAATCATCTGCTGTCTCCTCTTTTTTGGTGGGCTACATACCAGGCACTATGTCAGGGGCCGGGGCAACCAAAACCCCCAGGCAGGATTCCTGACTCCTGAAGGACTTTGTACAATGAGGAAGTCAGACAAGTTCACAGTCCAGCCTGCTAGCCTGCCATGCTTTGCAGTCTACACCGCCCTGAACCCCAGAAAGTGATTCTGCTGGCCTTACCCTGTCTTTTAAAGCCTTAATGAGAGAACCCAGTTTCTTCCTCTCAGCCTGACAGCCTAGAGCTCCATTAGCTTCATATATTTTGGCATTTGATTTATTTAATCTGACACTCAAGCAAACTGTCTTATACTCTAATTGTGTGGAAGAGGGGAGTGTGCAAGGATATGGTGTGATTTAAGAGCTTTGGAGTTGGTCCTGGGATTTGCCACTTCCTAGCTGTGTGACCTTAGGCAAGTTAATTACCCTTTCCGTACCTCAGCTTTCTCATCTGTCAAAATGGGGGTGATGACAGTCCCTACCTCCCAGAATTGTGCTGATTAACTGAGATAATGCATGTGAAGCCCTTTGCATGGTCTTTGGCACATAGAACATGCTCGGACAGTGAGAGCTCCTTTCCTATTATTATTATTATTATTATTATTATTGTTATTGTTATTATTAATATGTAGGGGGTTCTTGTCTCTGTTTCGAGATTAGAAGATCTCTGAGAAGTATGAGCCATGCCTGAATCCATTTGTATGGACTTCAATATGCCTCGCAGTTTGCTAGTACATCCCAGGCACTCAAAAACTGAGTTCTCTTGCATGGAAGAATCAGGACAGTTTCTCTGCAAAAGTGGTCCTCAATCAGCAGCTCTGGGGGTGGGGTCTGGCAATCTGAGTCTCAACAAACCTGCAGTGATCCCGACACATTTTTAAGTTTGAGAATTACTTTTCTACACCAATGATTTCCAAACTTGTTTTAGCTGTGGTAAGACATATATTTTAAATTTCCAAATGGAATTGTAGGCAGAAGCAAATATATAAAATAAGTGAAGGAGGAATTCCTGAGAAATCACTGGGGAGGAGGCAAGATCCCTGACTGCCGTATCCTCCTCCAAGGAAGCCCTGAAGTGCTTATGACTTCTAGGAATAAAGCTTAAAAAGCATCACAATTTTTAATCCTCATGCCCATCCATCCACCCACTTACCCACCCACCCATCCTCATCCATCCATCCATCCATCCATCCATCCATCCATCCATCCACCAATCCATCCACCCATCTACCTACCCATCTGTCCATCCATCCATCCATCCATCCATCCATCCATCCATCTGTCCATCCATCCGTCCATCCATCCAACCATCCACCAATCCATCCACCCATCCATCTACCCATCCATCCATTCTTCCATCCATCCATCCATCCATCCACTGATCCATCCATCCATCCATCCATCCATCCATCTATATCTGTTGGGAGACCACCTATCTTATTCATTTCTGCAAGTCTTGCCAGAAGAGGCACTGATTGCCTTTTTTCCAGACTCTCTTTTCAAGATGTTTGTATAACAGTTTTGAAAAATGGAAATAGTATCTCCCTTCAGAGCAAAAGGCAGGCATGCCTACTGTCCTGTATAATAAAGATACTGACTCCCAGGGTGCCTGGGTGGCTCAGTCAGTTGAGCTTCTGACTTTGGCAAAGGTCATGATCTCATGGTTCATGGGTTTGAGCCCCATGTCGGGCTCTGTGCTGACAGCTCAGAGCCTGGAACCTGCTTCCGATTCTATGTCTCCCTCTGTCTCTGACCCTCCTCCCTCAAAAATAAACATTAAAAAATTAAAAAAAAAAAAAAGACACTGACTTCCTCAAGAGCAAAGGGCAGGTTTGCTTACTCCCATTATAAATAATTCAGTTTCTCTAAATGTGAGATTCCTCTCCTGTTGTCCAAACCACAACACCTGGTCCTCTTTGTGTTGCCCTGTGGGAACTGGGGTTTGGGCTACTGACACAAATGCTGATACCCTGGTTACTACTATTGCTAGGAGTAATGAAATCCCATGTCTCTGACCCAGGAGTCTCATGTCTCCTGCCAGCATCCATAAAACCGTGGCAGCGTTGTGTGTTGGCTACTTCATGGCATAGAAAAGAAACTTAAGATACTGCCCTGGCCTTGAAAGGCTTATGGCTGGGTTGCCAAGGAGAAGCATAAAGACTCATCAAGAGCTTTAGCCATGCTGTAGGGCAGGAAGTGGGAGCTTTGGAGCCGAGTGAGAAGTATGGACAGAGGGGATAGCAGGGTGTTCAGAGAAAGCTGTGTCTGGGGGTCCACAGGGAAGGGTCTGGACGCTTTGGCCTTTCACTGGATGTGATGTCAATGCTCTTCTGGCCCTCCCACTGTCCCAGTGCTGATCAGTTTGCTCTGTATTCATTGTCCTCTGACTCTGCGTCTCCATCGGATCCAGTGCTCCTTGGGGGCAGGGATCCTGTTTTTTTCATGTCTTGGGCCCCAGCGCTCCACCTAGTGTTTGGCACACAGTAGGTGTTTAATAGTATTTTGCTGACTCACAGGACTTTTAGATAATATTAATGATGACAATAACAAGAAGTATGATGGTGGTAAATACTTGGATAGACACGTAGTAGCATGTGAGCACTCATAACATGGCAGGCACTTCCTACACCTTACCTCTTGCTCACTTGCTAAGTGGAGGAGCCAGGATTTGAACCCAGAAAGACTGGCTCCAGGGTCTGTGCAATGAAACCCCTACATGTTGGTTGCTGATACTGAGGAGGAAGTGGGTAAAGGAAGCAGCTCAGGGTACAGCAAGGTAGGGTAGCAAGTGACAAATAAGTAAGCATCACTTCTTGGAGATCGCCATGGTTACCATTTCTTGAGCACTTACTGTGGGCCATGCTAATCCTTCTTAATCTTCACAGCCACCTTGCAGCTGGGTATCATTGACCTTCTTTGGGGAGAAACAGAGGCACAGAGAGGTAGAATGACTTGCTCAAGGACACATAGCTAAGTAGTGGCAGCTCCGGAACTTGAACCCAGATCTATTGGACTCCAAAGCCCACCAATCTTAAGGGGGGAATTTTGGTTGAAGTGAAGCCCTGGAGGGTTATAGTGACCTCAGGGCAAGGGGGTTCATTGGCTGAAGCTTGGGACAAGGCTGGGCTGACCCACACCTGGAGCCAAAGAGAAGACAGGTAAACAAGATGAATGAGACAAACAGTGACCCTTCTTGAATTTTCTAGCCCAGAGTATCCCACCAGCTGACATTATGAAAGAAAGAGAGTGGGCATGGAACCAGACAAGACAGGGCCAAATCGAAGCTCTGCCTCTTGCTTGCTGTGCGACCTTGAGCAAGTTACCTAGCCTCTCTGAGCCCCAGTATCTACCTGTCTTTCAAAAGCTTTGAAAATCATATTAATAAATAGCTACAAGGCACCTGGCATGTAGTAGGCACCCAACCAACGTCCATTATTGATTCATTCAATAAACAATTACTGTAGCACCTTCCAGCAGTGCCCCACCTGTATCTTCTTGGCATCTACAATTCTCACACATACTGATCCAAACTCTAGCTTGAAGCACCTTTCCTCTTTTGCAGAAGAAATGTCGGGGGGGTGGGGATTAGCATACTCTCCCCGCCTCCCGCCCGCTTTAGAGTGCTTTCAACCACTGCCCGACAGGAGTTGGGACATAAGTCCCCTTGAGTAAGGTAACTCTGAGATGTGTGGTCTACACTGGTTCCTAAGCCTCCCCTGCGGGATTAAGCTCTGATTTCCCACTGTGGTAACTTGCATGATAACACATATTTTTCTGGGATCACCTCCCAAAGAAATCCCTTGCACTCCAACCCTAGTCTCAATCTCCCAACTAAAAGTAAAAGAAGACATTGACTGAGCGACTATGTGCCACATTCCATCCTGTGCCTGGATTAATGATTAACCAGACAGACATGGTCCCTGCTGTCCATTTAGAATCTGTAGTTAGGCCAGGAGAGGAAACAGACAGTGAAGAATTAACTGTGGTCAGTATAGGAGTCTCTTACCCATCTCTCTTCACTTGCCCTTGGGGAATGGTAAGGTCTCTCTCTCTCTCTGTCTCTCTCTGTCTCTCTCTCTCTCAGAATACACCCAAGTTCTGTCCAGAATTGTAGTTGTTTTTTCTTGACCACCCCATGAATAAGCATTTTGAAGCCAGAATCCACATCTTATTGTTCAAATTTTTTTTCCCCTTGCAAAATCCCTGGCCCAGTGCTTGGCATGTGTTCATCTGATAAATATTCAGTGAGCACTAACTGTGTGTTCTAGGCTGCGGGGACATAAGAGTGAGCAAAGCAGAGTCAGTCTTGGCCCTCAAGAAGCTGACGCTCTGGTCTGGGAGACCGACCACAAAATAAGTAAAGACATAAACGACATACAAATCCGCAAAGAAGTAATACGATGTCAGACTGGGATAAATACTATGACAAAAACAGGGCAAGGGGCAGAGAGGGGACTGGGCCGGGGGTAATTGTAGGTAAGGTGGCAGAAAAGATCTCTTGGAGGATGTGCATACAGTTGGTGCTCAATAAAGGGCTGATGAATACAGGAAGTAAAACCTTTAGTTATGTAACCAATGAATAATAGCACAGAAGAGGATAGCATCTTCAGTGATGAGGGAGCATAAAGCAAGCTCAGGGCCAAGGAAGCATACTTGCCAGGCACACGCCACCCTCCCCCACCAACAAGAGGGATAGGTGTGTGACATCCCTCAGGCACTCCTGGCTGCCCCAAGAACAAAGGAAAGGGGAAAACAAATGGTTAACTGGTAAGAGATCACAGTCATTCGAGACACTGAGTCTCCATCAGTTTACAAATATCTTAGTAAATTAAAAAAAAAAAAAAAGCAATCTTATCAATAGCCTAATCTCCAGGCACTCGCTACTGTCTTAATGATAATACTTTGCTGGAGGGAAAAACAACCTTAGCTTGACAATAACTAGGCCTCCTGTGAGTCTTCTTTAGCATATGGAAATCCCTTTAAGAAACTTCCTCTTGGGGCTCCTGGGTGGCTCAGTCGGTTGACTTCAGCTCAGGTCACCATCTCAGGCTCAGGTCATGATCTCCCAGTTTGTGAGTTCGAGCCCGAGTCAGGCTCTGTGCTGCCGGCCCAGAGCCTGGAGCCTGCTTCAAATTCTGTGTCTCCCTCTCTCTCTGCTCCTCCCCCACTCCCTCCCCCCCCCTTTCAAAAATAAACAAACATTAAAAAAATTTTTTTTAAAAGAAACTTCCTCTTGACTTTACCTCCGCCAGCTCCATACTATATAACAGGACACTTTTCACAACCCCAGTGCAGCTCTTTCTGTCCACAGGTCCTGTCCCCATGCCTTAATAAAATCACCCTTTTTGCACCAAAGACATCTCAAGTATTCTTTCTTGGCCGTTGGCTCCAGACCCCACCATCCCTCTGAAACTTCATCATTCAGTATATAAAAGAAGGCTTTTCCAAGCCCTTCAAGGACTGCTAACCCCTCTCTGAGGTGATGCCACGAGAAAGGTATCCACGATTTCGTTCAGAAATCTGTTAGGTCCCCATGCACACAGTTCTTGGGCCAATGAACACCCTTGAGACGAAGGCAGCCATATTTGATCAATACTAGTAGGAGTCTTGCCAGAATCAATGAGGGGCCATCCGAGGTCTTGGGAAAATCCTCTGCCTCTGGAAAGCAAAGGTCTGCAGCAGATTCTGCACTAAGTCTCCTGACCGAGAAGTGGCTGAGGCCAGTGACAGCTAACACTGACTGCTTGCTCTGCTCTATGTACCTTCCTAGATGCATTATAAGAGCCACACCATTTAAGGCTCATAAAGACTCTGTTAGGAGGCTACTATTATGACCTTGTTTTCCAGGGGGGAGGAAAGGGAGGCTCAGAGAAGGCTAAGGAACGGCTCAAGGTCACACAATGACAAGGCAGGGTATCGTGGGCAATAATGGGAGGTGGTGGTGGTGGGAGCAGGAAGGAGGTCTACCCATCCTGGGACAAAGAAACTCCTATTCCATGGGTGTAACTTCCAAGCCGAAGTCTGGCGAAGATTGGAGTTGGCCCAGGGAAGGGAGGAGGGGAGCAGGGGAAGGGGGAGGAACTCCAGAAACATGCAAAGACCCAGAAGTGATGGCACATTCTGGAACCCCTTGGAGGCTGCATTTTGTCCAGTGCAGAATTAGCCCCTTGCCTAATTTTGTGTGGCTCAGGATTCAGCAGGAAGCAGGTCATGTGTCTGCAGCCAGAGTTCAATTCTGGGCTGCACCATACTTCCCAGAAATCTGTAAGCAGAGCGTGGGCACCTGCCACATGATTCTGGGTGATCCCCTAGTCCTCCTTTGGGTGGCAAGGTTATCCTTGTGCCCATCTCCCTCTGCCCAACAGAACAGAAGATCCTGGGGGCCAGTGACTGGGTCTCCATCATCTTGGGAGATAGAGGGATATTCATATTGGTTCATGGCATGGGCCTGGGGAGTCCACAGCTATGGGGGGGTTAGAGGTGACTGTAGCATCTGACGAGTTACTAGCATATCAGTAGCTGTAGCTGCTCACATCAAGCGCTCCTCATCACCTCACCAAGGCTGCAGCTGCCCCATCCAGGCCCATTGATGGGGCTCTAAGCTGCATTTATTTAGCAGCTTGATCAACTGTCACAGGTTTATAGTCTCAAAGGCTCCGAATGTGCCCCAACCCTCAAACTCTGTCTTTCCTTCTGTATGACCGCTCTCCAGTCTGAGCTGCCATCTTGCTCATCTAGGGCATCCCATCTACGGCTTCCCTGCCCACTGTAGTCCAGTCTCCCCATGCAGGTCAGAGACACCTTTCCAAAATGCAAATCTGACCATGCCGCCTCCTGAGCTGGAAACACTTCAACATCTCCAATGCCTTCTGGGTAAAGCCCACATTCTTTAGCATTCCTTGGTTCATTTATTCTTCCAACTTGCAAATGTTGATTGAGCACCAATGAGTGATCCTTCTGAGGTTTGATGAGACATTAGCTTCTCAACTGACTTGGTTTTATTTTCTTTTTGGTAGCAGTGAGTCTTGTGAGGACATCGCTTGTTTTTATTTTTATTCATTCATTCATTCATTCATTCATTCATTCACTTGTGTGGGCCCGGCCCTTGCATCCTTTGCGCCTCAATTTTCTTTGGGGAGCTCCCCTCCCCCTTCAGGTACAGTCCTGGAGTGTGGGTTCCTACCCCTGAGGGTCAGCTTTTCAGCTTTTTCTTGAAATCTTAGAGTTACCTGAATCCCTCCAGTACATTCTTGGTTTTGCTAGAGTTTTGCCAGAGTCATTTGGTGCCTGAAACCAAAGAGACCCTAATGGATGGCGCTACCTCTTATGTTCCAACCTGAAAGTCTCATGGGCTGCTGTTGGCTCCTTCAGGTCTATTCACCCCACTTCAGCATCTCTGTTTGGTTCCCCTGTAGGTTGATCCAATCAGCAGAGCCCCTTACCTCCAGCTTCTGGTTGGAATCAGCCAGTGGAAAGCATGGGCAGAACAGTGGGAGTTGGGAGGACAGTGAGGGTGGGTTTATTCCATTCTGGGTCCTTCCCTGTGGGCTGGGGGAACAGTGGCTATGTCCCTCTGTTAAAGGCAGCTCTTCCCACACAGCTCACCCTGCTGGCTGCTCCCTCCTCTTGCTCTGTGAGGATCCCCATGGTCCTGGTTCCTGTATGCGCCTTGTTGGTTTCTCTTGACCATGACCGCACCTTCATAAACAGACTCTTCATTAGTCTCTCTTTGATTACACAGTTTGAGTGTGCATCCCTCTCTTGCCAGGGCCCTGACTGATACAGGAGGAGTGTCTGCCATGAGCTGTACCTGCCTAGGATCCAGAGGAGATCGGAAGGAGTGGTGAGTTTCCCAGGATCTTGGGAAGTGGGAAGAGAATGGAGGTCTGAGAGAAGACAAAGAGAAGTCTCACCAAGTACCACCAAATAGGATTGCTAAGGAGAGCCCCAGCTAGAAAGAGCTCTGAGCTGTAGATTCTCCACTTCCTTGCTGTGTGCCTTTAGGGAAAAACCACTGCCTGTCTCTGGGCCTTATCTTCTCATCTGTGAAATGGGAATGGTAATAGAGCCTACCACATTAGTTGTGCCAGGGAGTCAATGACACCATGTTATTCATTCATTCATCATTCACTCACTCATTCATTCATTCATTCATTCATTCAACAAATATGTACTGGGCTCTACTATGTACCTGGTAATGTGCTAGGTGGTGGGGACACAGCAGTAAAGAGAACAGGTAACTGCTCTTATCCTCTGGGAACTGATAGCCTATGTGGGGAAAAGGACATAAACAAGGAACCACACAAATACTCAACTAGCCCTTCCCTGAAGGGTCCCATTTGGACTGAAAAGTCCTCTGTGAAGAAATGGCTAATGTTTGAGCTGAGTCTTGGAAGATGAAGATCAGCCGGTTGGAAAGGTGATCCGAGTGTCGATAACAGAACAGGTCAGTGATGAGGGTGGTTGCTGGAGGAAGCACGAGTGATGGGGGAAGAAGAAGACGAAGTGGGAGAGGTCACAGGGACCAGGCTAATCCAGCTTTGCACGCCTCAGTGAGGGTTTGCGTTTTATTCTGAGTGTGGGGGGTGATACGGATGGTCTGATATATGGTTTGAAGCACTACTGTGGCTGCTGTGTGAAGAAAAGACTAGAGAAGCAATAGGAATGAGGTCAGGGAGACCAGAAAGGGACTGTTTCAGTCACCCAAGTGACACATGACGGGGGCTTAGATGGGGGAGGTGGCAGGGAACTGAGGCAGAGATGGCTGGCTGGCTATTTCCATAGTGTAATGTTGTGGCTGGGAAGGAGCTGCCCAGCCAGAGACCACGTTTCCCAGGGGCCCTGCATCTAGATGGCATCACGTGACTGGTTCTCACCAATGCAAGTGGTGGCATCGCTTCTGGGCTCAAGTGGCTAGAAGCAGATGTGTCTTCCCTGCCTTCTCTTTTTCTGTCCATTGGTTGGAAGCGATGCCTTGAGGGTTGGTGGACTCATAAGATCGGAGCTCCCCGGGTCCCCGAATCATCATCTGGGTCCTTAACTAGACTTTACCTGATCTAAGAATACATTTCTATTCTATGGATTCCCCTGCGAGCATGGGGTCTATCTGTTAGAGCAGCTAGCAGTACTTTAACTACGCAGTGAACAGATCAGTTAGGAGAAAGAACCATCAGGGCTTGGCAAGGAATTGGCTGTTGTGGATGAGTGAGAAGGAGGTCAAGAACAACCTTGAAGTTTTAGCTTAAGCAACTACGGAGATGAAGTTGATATTTCCTGAGCTGGGAAGACGTGAGAGAGTCTTCTGTGTGTGTGTCGCGGGGGCAGGTAAAGAGCTGCATTTAGAACACGGATGTTTGCAGTCTGGGAGACATTCAAATGGCAATGTCAAGTACAAAGATATAAAGATTCAAAAGAGGTCTGAGCTGGTGACGTAATTTACGGATTTGTCTTGTAGACAGAATCTGAAGTGCATAGTAGGTACTTAATAAACCCTCTCTGAATCGGAACGTGAATCATTTCTTCTTTATTTCTAGCTAGCGTTTGGAAGTCCATGGGCACAAATCACCCAAAAGTGATGAACACCCCTCCCCAACCTGAGAGCAAGCCAAAGAACCATCCATTTCTTGCACTGCTCTCATGTGCCCATTGAAGAGGCTCTCTGAGCTCAGAGAAGTCTGAGAATCCAGGCATTCAAAGGCTGAATGAAGGTAATTCTGACGATGTTGGAAATTGCCTTCCTGACACATTGGGTAAAACACTCACTCATCTTTGAGGCACTGAAAACCACTTGAATCTCTGCCTTTTATTCCCTCAAGTGGCTTCACCTAATAGGCTGGGTTTTGAAAACAGAGTGTGAAAAAGGCAAGTCTGGGCTTCACCTGCCTCTGGATAAGGCCACTTGTCTCTCTCCCCAGGCTAAATGTCTTTTGCTCCATGGAGGCTTTGGAGGAGCCACGGCGGAGAGAAAGGGTTCTGGGCAGGCTTGGAGGCAATTTGACTAGGCAGAGACTCTTGGCAAAGCTGACACTTTCCCCCAATGCTCTCTACTCCCAGGATAGCAAACTTTGTCAAATGCCTGCAGGAACCAGCCAGTTAATGCATCATGACTCAGAAAAATGCATCGTGTGGGAACCTTGAAGAATGGGAGAGTACAGGTTTTATTTAAGGGGTGGATACAACATGGGTCCAGCCAATCATTTCTATGTGGAACATGCATCCATCATCACTAGGTCTCTCTGGCTTCCCAAGAGAAGCCTCAGATTCAGATTTTAGAAATCTACTGAGTTTTAAACGCTGGCAACGAATTACATCTAAAGAGTGATCTGTGGGCCAAAGAGCATGTACCTTGTGCATATGATCCCTGGGCTTGGAACCAGCTTGAAAGCCTCAGGGAGTTATGGAATGGGTGTGTGCCTCCTTCCTAAGAAATTTCCCAAAGGGCAAGAGATAGAATCATTTTGGAACTGTTACTGAACGAACACAAGTTCTTTGACTCAGCCACATACATTGTGAACCATAATTTGTGTGTCAACTTTCTATCCCCTCATTGGTGAGGTAAACATTGAAAGCTTATCAACAGGTGAGGAAAAGAGTGAGGACTGAGAGTCAGCTAGACTTAGAGCATGAGGGCTGTGTCTTCTTCACTGCTGAATCCTCAGGCCTGAGAAGGTGCACAGAAATATTGTTGAATAAAGTAATGAATGAAAGGGACTGGGTGGATAAAAGAGTAATAACCACAGAAGCAAGTTTGCATGCTTCAGGGTGTGGGAACCCTTGGTGAGTGGCCCAGCTGTCTCCCAAGACCCCCATTTTACTTCTGCTACATGTAAATTCTTTTACAGAGGACACCTATAGGATGCTGGTGCAACCTATGATGGTCTCCATGGAGGTGAACATGAACTTAGCGTTAACAAGGCGTATGTAGCTGACCTTCTCTCCCAGCTTGAATTTTCCCAAGATTTTAAGTCACAATTCCAGACTTCTCTACAAACAAAGCTGTCACTGACACCCCCAGGAAATGGTGCCAACCACATTCCCATTTAATGAGCAGCTACACTACATTCCAGACACTGTCCTAGGTGTTTGTAATGGGTTTTAGTAGCCTTTTGTAATGTGTCCTGGCCATGGTGGTGAGTACAGGACTAAGGTGTAGCCAATCATAGTACCTCATTCCCTTCTTCCAAAGCGATTGGCCTGCAGAGTGAGCATGTGACTAAGCAGGACCAATCAAGGGCTTTCCCTGGGACTGATACACTGTTACTAGGTGAAGGAAGCTCTCTCTCTCTGCTGAGGGTGGTTCTGTCCACGCCATCTGGAAGAGGCTCATCTGTGGGAGGAGAGACCGAGGGTTCCATTTTAAGAGAAGAAGAGACAAGCAGAGAACAGAGGGAATGAGGGACACGATACATTCCCTTTTGTCTGTCTGGAGTTGGGTTTCTGTCACTTGCAACCAAAAGAATCCTGACCGGGGCACCTGGGTGGCTCAGTTGGTTAAGCATCCAACTCGGCTCAGGTCCTGATCTCATGATTCATGAATTCCAGCCCCACAGTGGGATCTCTATTGTCAGCACAGAGATCTTCTTCAGATCATCTGCCTCCCCTGCCTCCCTACCGCTCTCCCTCTCTCTCTCTCTCTCTCTCAAAAATAAATAAACTTAAAAAAAAAAAAGAATCCTGACTGATACAGCCCTTTATATACCTTGTCGCTCTCAACAACCCTATGAAAATGGTATTAATAACCCTCATTTTGTAGATGAAATTGAGGCTCAGAGAGGTGAGAAGACTTGCCCAAAGCCACACAGCCAGTAGGAGGCAGTTTTGATGACTCCCAACCTGTTCTGTTTCCACTGTGCTACTCTGCCCGTCCTGACGAATCAGCTTTCCAAGTTGGAGCCGACCTTATAATTTCTATTGTGAGTGCAAGCATAAGTATCTTCTACTAAGAAATCCATCATTTCAGGGTTAGCAGCAACTTCAGAAGTCAGCTGGGGCTCTCTGGAAAGAGCAGCGGACTGGGAGTGAGAAGGCTTCCAGGGCAAGTTCTGTTTCTTACTAGTTGGAAACGTCACTTAACTTCTGTGAATCTGAATTTCCTCATCTGTGAGAAGGAGATAATACTCAGGATGCTAGTCAAGATACACGGGTGTTATGACAATTAAGAGACAAAGAATATGAAACTGTTTTAGAAATGTGAAGTCCTATACAAAGTAAGATACCAATGCTGTGGTTTACCCCCGTGAGACTGAGTCCTATCTCATTCTGTGCTTCAATATCCCCCCACACAGAGTGCTCACTGCCTCTTAAGGCAGCTCTTTCTGTCTTTGTTTCCATTCTTATTGTTATAAAAAAAATTCTCTCCCATTCTAAGTTGAAATATTTCCTTCTTGAACTTGATTGTTTTTAAAAAATTGTTTTAACATTTATTTATTGTTGAGAGACAGAGACAGACAGAGCATGAGCAGGGGAGGGGCAGAGAGAGAGGGAGACACAGCATCTGAAGCAGGCTCCAGACTCTCAGCTGTCAGCACAGCTGACGCGGGGCTCGAACCCACGAACTGCGAGATCATGACCCGAGCCGAAGTCGGACGCTCAACCAACTGAGCCACCCAGGTACCCCTATTAATTTGTTTTATGGGTTTCATTCATTCATTCATTCATTTCCTTCCTTCCTTCCTCCCTCCCTTCCTTCCTTCCCTTCCATCCATCCATCTACTGTAATAATATTGAAGATGGAGAATTAAGAAGATACAACCCCACGTTTATACTAGCTTCACCCCATCTATCCAATTCATTCTCCTCAGAGCAGTGAGAGTGATATTCTGACACACAAACATAATCAATCCTGCCATGCTTTTACTCCAAGCCCATCAGTGGCCCTCTGTTGTCCTCAAGATAGAATGAACTGCAGATCCCTATCTGATCCCTGCCCACCTCTCCAGCCTTTCCTCTCCCCTTGTCCCCGCCATGACCCAGACTTTGGCCAAATAGAGAATAAAGTGACTGACAATTGCTAGTATAGGCCATTGTCTTCCACCCCTGGGCCTTTGCACAAGCTCTTCTTTATGCCTGGAATATCTGCCTAACATTTTTTCCCTGGCTAAACCCTACTTCTCCTTCAAATCTCAGCTAGGATATCACTCCCTCCAGGAGACCTGGGGTGAGTGCCCCCTCTGTGTTTCTGAGTCTCCTGGGCTCACCTCCAACTCATCATAGACCACACTCCTCTTGGTTTCCTGGCTGCTTCTCTGTGTCTGTGTCATGTTCCTGACTGGCCGGCTCTCTAACGCCTAACAAAGTTGCAAATAAAGAGTTCTGAATGAATGCCATCTCTCCTTCACTTCTGACTCCTGTCCCCTGCCACGATCCATCAGGGCCCTGTAGTTGCAAAGAGAGCTACTGGTTCCCACAAGGTTGGGAGGGAGAAGCTGCGGGAGGCACACCCTGTCCCTGTCCACCATGGCTCTGACCTACCACAGTGCTGGAAAGGCCATGCGGATCCTCAAGTCAAGACCTTATTTTAAGCATGTGACTTTTCCAGTATCAGGGAAGCGTCCCATGGGACAAAAGACCCAGAAGGGGGTGTGTGTGTTCCACACTGTAGTACTCTGAAAGGGTCCCGTTGTCCACAGCAATGCGATCAGGGGCCAGGTGAGACGCTGTCCCTCTGAGACCATGTGGCACAATGGTTACCTCCTCTGGCTGGGGTGTCTGGCTTCCTGGGTTTGAATCTTGCCCCCATCATTTACCTTCTATGTGCCTCAGTTTCCCCTTCTGTAAAAATGATCTTGATGAGAAAAGACTTTTAGGGTCAGGATGGGCCTTCAGCGCCATGTTGCTGGTGAATTATTCATGATGGGGCCGGGGATGTAGCAAGAGCTTGATGAACCTCAGCTATTATCATTATTGTCCTTTAAACTTAAAGGGAAATTATCCTGCTTACCCAGAAGACCTGGCCTCTGGGCGCAGGTCCGAGCAAGTCCCTTCCCTTCTCTGGGCCTCCGCGGCTGTGCTCGGATTCTCCCGCCCCGGGGAAGGTGGGCTTTGCCAAGCAGCTGGGAAGCAGCTGTCGGACCGCCTGGCCCAGGCCTGCCCTTTCAGGGGGTGCTCAGAAGGCTGGCTGGGTGGAAAGCGGGGCTGATTCTCCCGCAGAAGCCCAGGGTGGCCTGTGTAAAGGGCCGGTAAAGGGGCCACGGGTTGGGTGACTGACCTTGCTGGTTTGCCCAGGATTATCCTGGTTTGGGCACAGAAAGTTCCACATCCTGGGAACCCCCTCAGTCCTGGGCAACCTGGGACCATCAGTCTCCACCGTAGCCCAGCAGATCCTAACACTTCCGTGCATAATGAGGCTGAGTAGGGAACAGATGTGGCTACTGGAGGCCCTGGGGGGGGGGGGTGTGGGTGGGTGGTCCTGCCCACCCGGCCTGGCTGGAGCTGGGGCAGAGGCCCGGGGAGAGGCACAGGAAGGGCTGCTACTGTCTTTTTTTCTGCACCTTTTTCCCCCACAAGTCGGCTGTCTTGCGGAATGAAAGCTGACCTTTCCAGCCTCAAAGCCTTATTCAGGCTGCACCCACTGCCTGGACCTCCCTACCCTCCCTCCTTTCCTTGAAATTTTGGGAAGGGCGCGGGACCCAGCTCAGATATCAGCCCCTCTTTCCTGACCTGCCAGCTGGGTAACCCTTCTCTGGGCAGAAAGCCCTCTGTCACAAGCCCTCAGGCAAGCTACTGAAATACCGTCATCTCTTTGCACAACAGACGGAATCAGAGAAGTGACCTCCTAGGGTCATCCGGATGATTCCGTGAGATAATGTTTCAAGTGCTTAGAACACTGCCTGCAACAGAGTCCGTGGTCAACAGATGCTAAGTGATCATAGTAAGGACAACAGTGGCGATAGCAAACTACCAGGTGATGGAGACGAGAGCGGTGCTCCTCTTGTGTTTCAGGTGTGTCCCCCTCCCCCCTCAATCTTCTGGTCGCATTGCTCTTACCTACTTAAACCGGGTCCACATACGTATCCACCCCAGGCTGGCCTACAGCTCTCCCTACAAGCATGATGTATGCATGTTGAACCACAGACTTTGAAGCCTGCTTTCCAAGGACTGGAAAGGTCCTTTGGCAAGAGAACAGTCAGAGCTAACATTTGCTGAGCATTTACCGTGTGCCAGGAAATGTTCTAAGCGCCCCGGACGCTGGTCTGGGGCAGTCTCTGTCTATCAAGTGTTCCCCACCTGCCAGGCAGAGTACAAAACACCCACAGCAGTGATTTTTGGCAGGGACAACATTGACCCTTCAGGGACATTTGGCAGGGTCTGGAGACAGTTTTGGTTGTCACAAGTCGGGGTGGGGTGCCACGGCATCTAGTGGGTTGAGGTCAAGGATGGGCCAAGGATGGGCCAACGATGGTCCCGGACACCCTACAAAGTGCGGGACAGCCCCTCACCACAAAAATGATCCAGACCAGGGGATCAGTCAGCAGCATCAAGGTCGAGAGACCCTATTTTGTCCTTCCAATGGCCCTGTGTCATAGGAATCATGGAGGAGGAAACAGAGGCTCAGAGAGGTCCAGGTGAATGCCCAGTGGAACCAGAACACGATCAAAACCCGGTGAATCTGATGCTCAACCCTGTGTTCTTTTAAACCCCTGCTCCGGATGAGCAGATTCCGAGGGGAGAGCAGAGGTGGCCGCCTTGGAGGGGGGGGATGAAGGCGGGTGCTTGGCAGGAGGGGGAGGACTCTCCTGATTAGCTGAGCACAGCCCTGTCTGAGGGTCACTGGAGGGTCGGGTCGGGGCAGAGTGGCTTGTCCAGAACCCAGAGCTGGCCTACGGGGAATTCTCCAGGCCAGCCAGTGCAGCCGCCAGATGGGAGGCAGAGTAGAATTTAATATCTGACCATCTGCAGCCAGCAGCACCCGAACTCGGCAGGCAGCCCTCCCGGTGGATGAGAAGTCTCTTCCAGCAGCCCTGCACACTGGATTCCCTGCTGGTCCTGGAAGACCTGACTGCTGAAGAGTGTCCCACGCCATGGGCGCTCTCTCTCTCTCTCTCTCTCTCTCTCTCTCTCACACACACACACACACACACACACCCACACACCCGGCTTCCATCTCCTGAGTGCCAGGAGCTCTGATGAGCACTGAAAGTGTCCCTCTCTCTGCCCCATGCCTGCTCTCCACTGTCACTGCTACTCCCTAGAGTACAGAGCTGTGATGGGCGGTCTCTTTGTCCCCCGTGCCAACACCAAAATTTCTGTGAGCGGAGCCTTGATGCACCCAGGGCAGACATTCAGGAGTGCAAGGTGACACCTGGATCTCTCTTGGCTGTCCCCAGCCCACCATTAGCCTTCAGAAAGGCCCCAGTCCCTTCTCCCTCCTGTGAGCTGCCAGCCCATGTCCTGCTCCTCCTTGATCCGCTTCCAGAGAAACACATGTAGCTTTATTCCTCGGGACCCGAGGGGGTCTTTAGGGCTGCAGAATCCCTCTACAGAAGCACATCTCTTAATAGCAATGGGGAGCTACCAGTAACTGAGGATTTCTATCAGGCACAGGCACTGAAATTCTTGTGTCACCTTCAAGGCCTTAGGACAGCTCTGTAAGGTGCTGAGATGAGTCCCGTTTTCTGAAGCTCAAAGAGGTCAAGTCTTTCTCCCAAGGTCACAGAGCAAGTACACTATTTCAGGTTTCCTAGTATGTTGCGAATGGCCACAGATCATCCCGAAGGGTCTAGGGCAGAGCTGGCATAGGGCAGGCACCCCGGATTAATCCATATCCCCGTGGGATCTCAGGGGGCCCTCTCAAGGAGGCACAGGAGCTGCTTACCAGCCTGGCTACGCCTCAGGTGTCGTGGGCAGTCTGTTCCCTTGAGGTGGCTGAAGGACACGTGATTGCCAAGCAGGGAGTTCATGTCGCTGACGCCTTTGGCCAAAGCTCTCTATAGAATAGGCTTACAACCCACTTCATGTCAACTCTGCAGCTGAGAAAAGGTCCCAAGTCTGGAAGGTGCAGCTTCTGACCCTCACCCTGTTCAGAAATTACATTTTTCCTTGATTCTCTAATCGATTAGCCCAACGTGATTAAGGGCTGAGTCTGTGCCAGGCAGGAGGGAAACAAGCACGGTGGTGACACAGCTCTGCCCAGAGTGTCCCCCCCGTGCCGAAAAGAGTCACCGTTTGCTAGACAACTACTTTCTGCAGGGTGCTTTGCAGGCCCTCACGGTGGTCCTGTGAGGTTAGATTACCGCCTCTTCCATTTTGCAATTCTGGAAACCGGGGCTTTGAGGCGTCCGTGGCTTGCTTAGGGTCCTACAGTCAGATAGTGCCGGAGGTGGGATGGCGAACCCGGCTGGCTGGGGTGTGGGTCCCCGTCCCTTCTGGGTATGAGCTCTGCCCACATCTGGAAGTCTGCCCGGCCCTGGGCTTGCTGGGGTCAGGAATGAACAGGCCCTTTCCCTTTGCTTCCTTGGCTAGGCCACTGTGCTTTGCCATCTCTGGGGGTCCGAGGCAACCTCCTCCCAGTGGGACCAGTTTCACCCTCCCAGTTTCACCTGAGCAGGCAGTGCCGGCCGGTTGCAATTCCTCAGTAACTTTCAGGCGTCCCATGAGATCAAGCCAGACAGGGCACGTCTTTTCCTCCTGCTGGCCCAGAAGACTTAAGTCTTCCCTAGTCAAGGAAATTGCATTACCGAATTACGGTTCGTTTGCAAGGTTCCCCTGACCAGCCAGGAGGCTGGCTTCCTGACCCCATTAGTCAGATATTCAACTTCCCAAGTTCAGGGCAGCCCAGACGGTCTGTGGCTGCATCCCAGGGGACACTGGCCTGACCTCTGTGGAGCAAAATGCCAATGACAAAAACATGGTTCAAATTCCAGCCGCTCTTCCTGATTTCGGGGCCAGTCACCTGACTCCTCTGACCCTCAACCTTCTCACCTATAAAACAGGGAGAGGAACAGCGTTTGGCAGACTTTCCCACCCCACCCTCGTAAATCGGGATTATATAGGATGCTGCCGGCAAAGCATTCAACCTGGTGCCTGGCTAACTGTCCCTCTGGGACAGGTGGCCCCCGCAGAGCCCCCAGTGATCCCTGCCTCCTGGTGGTCACACCCACATCCCTGTGAGGCCCGCCCCTTTCAGTGTGACTTGTTTCTAATGACACGGCTAAAATGACGGACGCTTCTTCTGAGATTAGGTTCCAAAAAGACAGAAGCTCTGTCTCCCTGCCTTCTCTTGCCCTTGCCTTAGGATTAATTAAGACGATGGCTGCAACGTGGCTGACCCAGTACTCGCGGGCCCCTGGGAGCCCTCGCCCTGGGGAAAGCTGTGAGCAACCCCACGGAGAAGCCCACGGGGCGAGGAGCCGAGGCCTGCCAAGAGCCTTGTGAGCGAGCCTGGATGTGGATTCCTCCCCGGTAGCGCCTTGAGATGACTTCTGGTCTGCTTTCTTTTCCTGGCCTTCGGAGGATCCACGGGGACTGTGGTGTTCAAGAGCTCTGGAAGCTCTGAAGCCCTCTGAGACGCTAGCTAGCAGGCCATCTGTTAACCGTTACGCGGGCAACCGGCACGGCCTGAGTACTCTCTGTGCACCAGGCGCTGTGTGAAACCCACCGGTCCATCTGGTTTTTTGAAATCCCCATTTTCCAGATGTGAAAACTGAGGCAGGGAGCGGTTAAGGCACCTGTACGCAGTCACGCAGCTGCTACGTGTCTGAGGACTCAAGACAGAGTTGGCCTGGCCTCTGAGCCTTTGCTTCCCAACAGATAGGGTGGGCCTCCCAGGAAGTGGGCCCCAAGGAGCCCTTGGCTTGGTCCAGGAAGGACCCTTAGCCTGTGCCTGGGCTGGAAGAGGGCATCAGTGTTGTCGTCTTGCCCAGAGGGACATCCGAAGCTGAGACCTGTCCCAAGACGTAAGTGGTTTTGTGCTTCTTCCTCTTAGGAACAGCCTGCAGTGGAGGCAGGGGAATGGCCGAGGTGGCCTGTATGAGCGCTGGCCGACCTGGACTCCTCCCACATCCTCCTGGATCGGAGCCCTGAGGCCCTGGCCACAGGCTTCTGGCTCTGGGTCCCTGAAGGCCCCTGATGGAGAACGGCCCCGCTGTGGGATCGAGGGGCGAAGCACTGCACTATCAGCCCCGTTCCAGGGGAAATCTCATCTGAGCCAGAGGTTCGTGGCTGCTGTGACCTCATCCCCCTGTGTGCGTCCCTGCTTCCCCATAATTTATGTCCACGTCCACATTAATTGATGGTGCCGAGGCCGTGAACTGGGCTGATTGTTTCCAAATATCGAATTGTGAGGGTTCTTGGCTGATTACAGGGCATCAGAGTGGGAAGCAGCAATGTTCTGTTGTGTGATAATTAATGAAGGACCCAGGAGACGCCATCTGCCCGGATGGGACTCAGAAGCCTCGGCATGGCGTGGTCACCCAGCAGCCTTGGACGCCCTCCAACCCCAGACCGCAGGAACGGTGCATCTCTTGGACGCAGCGGGAGGTATTCCATCTCCCCAGGTTCATGCGGTGATGATGTGGCAGAAAGAAGGAGCCTCATGGTGGACTTCCAGGCCACAGAGAAGCGAATGTTGCTAGACCATGATGATAACAATAATTACGACTACGATCATCGCAGTATAGACTATGTGCCGGGAACTGTGCTGGTGCTTTCCGTAGGTCTCATTCATTCACTCGTTCATTCATTATTTACTTATTTATTTAAATGTTTATTGGGGCGCCTGGGTGGCTCAGTCAGTTGGGCGTCCGACTTCAGCTCACATCATGATCTCGCAGGTCACGAGTTCGAGCCCCGCGTTGGGCTCTGGGCTGACGGCTCGGAGCCCGCAGCCTGCTTTGGATTCTGGGTCTCCTTCTCTCTCTGTCTCTCCCCTGCTCATGCTCTCTCTCTCTCTCTCTCTCTCTCTCAGAAATAAAGAAACATTAAAAAAATTTAAAAAAATAAATGCTTATTCATTTTTGAGAGGGAGAGAGAGTGCGTGCGCGAGTTGAGGGTTGGGGCAGAGAAAAGGAGGAGACAGAGGATCCGAAGTGGACTCCGCACTGACAGCAGCGAGCCCAGTGTGGGGCTCGAACCCACGAACCGTGAGATCATGACCTGAGCTGAAGTCGGATGCTCAACCGACTGAGCCACCCAGTCTCCCCACCCCCCAGCTCCCCGTCCCTCAGGTCTCTTTTAATTAACACCCTGCCCCTGCGAGGAAGCCTCCCTTACTTGCTCCTATTTTGCAGATGAGAAAACTGAGACCCGGAGAGGTGACAGTGCACAGCCAGGACGAGGTGGAGCTGGGTTTCCATTCTGCCTAGTCTGGCTCCAAAGCTCATGCTCTTAGCCACAACTCCCAACCGCCTTTCCAGGCAGCTGTGTGCCAGCCAGATGAGCTCATATCTCTAGTGGAAGCTCTGGGTTTTGTTTTTTTTTTTAAACTTCCTGTTCCTTTCCAGTTGTTCCAATCTCAGTTCCTGTCTAGATCAGCCCCTCCACACATTCCTTATCCAGTTATTCCAGGCTCTTCTCCCTTCCCTTCCTGACTTCTCACCTCCCCCCACTGCCTCACCCCCCAGGCAGGGGGACAGGGCGGGAAGCAGAGACATAGAACGTATTGAATCGTTTTGCATATACGATCGCACTTAATCTTTAAAAAATACTACTTGGTAGGAGTGATGTCATTGCGGTAGTAACGAGATAAGGAAACCGAGGCTATGAGAGGCAGGTAACTTGCCCAAGGTCATGTGGGACATACGTGGCGGAGCCAGGAGCCGTCTGAACTCAGTCTGCCCTTCATCGTGACAAGGGGCCTCAGGACAATCCCTCTGTTACTGCTCTGCGTCTATTTCTAGTTGGGCATTTTTCACCAGGATGCACGAGATTATCCATTTCATCAGCTAATAGCTGGTAAATAGCTGGCCTGTGCACACAGCCCGCTCTGCCCTTGCCCCTGGCAGACATTACTAGCAGATCACAGCACACTTCCCTGCTGAGCCTGTGCCTGTGTTCAACGCGGTGGTCTAGGCAGTCATTTCCAAACATTCTGAGATGGCATTTAGATAAAAATCAGGTGTTACTCCTGTCCCAGAGGGTCATCTTGAGGACAAGACGGCATTTCTAAGCCCTTGGTCACAAATCCCACAGCCTCAGATGACTTCCCAAAGACATGAGGGAACCCCAAAAGGCCTCTAAGCCTGCTAAAAACAAACCCCACCCAAGGTTTGGCTGCCTCCCCAAAAGCACAATTATTTCTGGGAGGTACCCTTTCTGGCACCAATTTTCGTTTAGCACCAGTCAATTGCAATTCTTGGCTCTCACTCTTCTGAGACCTACCGAAGAGATAAGGCAATGCACCTTCACGGGCGTGCCTGATTTTAAGGCTGCAAAAACATTACCGCAGAGAAATAAAGTCCCGGTCACCACCAGGAGTGCCACTTCCCACCGGTGAGTTCACTGCATCAGGCACAGCGTGGCTGAAATGGGGTCATGGTGCACACAGCGCTCATGCACCCGTGGGAGAATCTAGGTCCTTCTCTTCCGCTCCTGAAAGTTTCTCTTACTGCCAGGGATATGTGTGTGGGGACCTCCTATAATGTGCTCTGATTTGTCTCGAGTCAGGTCTCTACACACTCGAGTGCCCTAGCGTCTCTAGGCTGGTCCTGACACACCATCGTCCCGCCCTGGGGGAGAGGACCACCACCCTAAGCCATGGGGCCAGAAACAACCTCTCTCATCCAGTGCCTGAGGCTTTTCCCCGATAGTTGGCACAGAGGAGTACACGCCATGTGCACTTGCTGGAGGCATCTCCTGGGTTTGCCTGACTGCCTGCATCCCACCCTTTTCTGGGTGGATCTTCCTTCCCATCTTCCTTTGGGGAACAATTCCCCCCTTCCTCTCACTGCCATGACATTGGTTGAGGAGCCAGTGGCTCTGGCCAGGGCACTCAGAGGTACCACATATCTGCTACCTCCTGCCCATTACTCTCCAACCCCCTCTCAGCTACAATTATTTTAGAGGCCTTCTTATCCTGACTTATATGTTGCCCGCGTCCACTGCTAGAACATAAGCTCTAAGAGGACAAGAACACTGTCCCTTTCGTGTAGTGATGGCTCCCCAGTTCTTAGAGCAGTGCCTAGAACATTGTAGGTGCCGAGTGATAAGTGTGAAGGCCTGTCCAATGGATAAATAGTGGCTCAACTCTGTCTGCAGTGATTAAGAGAGCCTCTTTTCCCACTGGAGCTGCTATTCTGGTAGAACAAAGGCCTGAGAATGAAGACAGCCGGAGGAGAGCAGATCTAAGTGAACGGAGAAAGATCCCCTGATGACGAAGCCACCTGGATCCAACTGTGCCTGAAGCTGGCATTGGAAGTACAGCATTAGGTGGCTGCTTTTCTCACTCTACTAGGGGTAATTCATTGTGCTGGGTGATGTATTGGTAAACAAAATACCCATGGCCTCCGTTTTCATAGCTCAGAGGAGGAACTAGGCAGCATAGGTACAAACAAATGAACAAAAGCTTTAACTGCAAGCCCCGATAAGGGCTACGAAGAAATGCCGTAGGGTGCAGTGAATGAGAATGATAAGGGAGGCTTACTTCAGCTAGGTGTTCTGGAACATTTACTCTGACTTGAAATACAAACTTGAAGGCCAAGAATGAGTACCGTTGCCCCTCACGTGAAGATGGGGTATTCCAGGCAGAGGAGAGAGCATGTGCAAAGGCCCTGAAGTTGTGTTTGAGGATGCCAGAGTCCTGATGTGGACGGGTGAGGGTCCACATGTCTTGGGATGAGGCTGGACAGGTAGACATGAGCTCATCACTTAGACTACAACCTGGAGGTCAAGGTGAGACATGGAGATTTTCTCTGATGTGCATTGAGAAGCTACAGAAGGATCTGGAATGAGGGAATGATGGTCGCTCTGTCTCTAGACAGGTCCCCCGTGGGACGCCCATTCCCAGCCTGGCCCCGAGGCACACTTAGTCATTTCCAGGCCTGGCCTTCCAGGCTCATTCTTTTACCTGCGTTTCTCTCTGTTTTTTAATCTCTTCATTAGCTCCTAATTGTCCTGATTTCAGTTCTTTCTTGTTCTTGTCAAACACCAATTTAAAAAATGAGTCATCATGAACTTCATGCCAATCCTCGTTTATAATTAGGCCCATTTCCCCCAGCTCTCTCTCTCTCTCTCTCTCTCTCTCTCTTTTCTGCTTCGAAAAACCAGGGGAGAAAAAAATGATCCTGTTGCCTACGTAAGTGGCCTTGTGCTTTGGCCACATAAAGATCACACCTGGGGGTCCAGGAAGGCTCCAGGATGCCTCAAAAAACAGTCCACTGGATTGCACCCTTGATGGCTCCTGGAGACGTCCATCAGGGAGCCCAACCTCCAGGCCCCTGGACTCAGCCTCCCAGACTGGCCAGCTGAGGCTGGACCACTGGGGACGTGAATCCAGTGCTCACCTCATGAGCAAAGCTGGTCTGACTTTGACCTACCGCCTGGGAAGGAATCCTAGGCGCTTTCAACATAGCAACTCCAAAAACCAAACAGCAAGACTGACAGCTGTTTTAAGGGGGTTCGCTTCACCTAGTCAGTTAGCAAACATTGATGGCATGTCTAGTCGGTCCCAGGACTCCAACGGGAGGGAAGGCAGAATCATCCAGTGGTCAAGGGCGGGGTCTGGATTCAAGCTGGCTGAGGCTGCTTCTTATAGGCTGTGGGATCTGGGGCAAATGTCTTCACCTCTCTGAACCTCATCTGTAAAATGGCAGGAAAAGAAACACCTTCCTTACAGGGCCGTTTCGAGAATTGAAACAGATATACAGAAATCTCTGTCGGGCCCAGAGCGATGAGCAGTAGGAGGATCTTGAGGAGACACAACTTGTAGAGAGGAAGAGGCACGGGGAATTGTCGACGGGCACAGTAACCCGCACTTTCTGGAGAGAGTGTTGTGGAGCGAGAAATAAAAATACACTGTCCAACTATCAAGAAGGGGCCTATGGCACAAAGAGAACATTCTGTGTGCTTCCATCTTAGCAAGTTCAAGAGGAAGGACCCTGTTCCTTCCAGAATCGTAGTTACCTCTAGGGGTGGGTTATTGGTTACGAGAGCTCACGAGTGAGATTGCAAGGTGTGCTGGAAACGTTCTGCATCTTGATCCAGATGTGTGGATATATACCAGGCAATGCAGGTGGATATCCTTGTAAAAATCCACCAAAAAATTAAAAAAAAAAAAAAAAGGGACGCCTGTGTGGCTCAGTTGGTTAAGCGTCCGACTTCGGCTCAGGTCGTGATCTCGCGGTTTGTGAGTTCAAGCTCCGTGTCGGGCTCTGGGCTGACAGCTCGGAGCCTGGAGCCTGCTTCAGATTCTGGGTCTCCCTCTCTCTCAACCCCTACCCTGCTCATGCTCTGTCTCTCTCTCTCTCTCTCTCTTTCTCTGTCAAAAATAAATAAAAAAACATTAAAAAAAATCCAACAAGCCTGTGCCTTTCAGATTAGTGCGCCATATTGGGTGTGGGCTATTCCTCCAATCAAAAGAGAGGGCGAGAAATAAATGGAGGGTCCGGGGGAGACCACAGGAAGGGCCAGGCCAGGAGAGAAAGGAGGAAAAGCTCAGGGACCTGGCTGAGCACCTTGAACCCCAAGCCATGCTAATATTCCCTCCTCTCACTGAAGCCACACCTCCGTGATGGGCTAGGTTCTCAAGGTGGTCCTTGGAGCAGCAGCATGGATGTCAAGTGGGAAGGTGTTAGAAAGGTACATTTCCGAGCTGGCCCCAGACTTCCTGAATCAGGTGTCAGACCAGCCTACTCTATCCCGCACCCCTTCCAAGGAAGCTTTGGCTTTGATGACCCCCAGTCATTCGAAAAAACTTCTTCCTTCGATTTTCACAGCTGCCCTGTCTCGGCCCCACTTCATCCTGTGGTTGCCTCTTCTGTCTCATCCCATACAGGTTTCTTTGTTCCTTTTACCCCTCCCCACCATTCTGGAGACTTCAGTCATCATCTACCTACTCCCTCCCCCACCAACTCTGGAGGCTTCGTCAGTCAGGTACCCGCTATCCTGTCCCCAGACTCTCCCATCAGGTCACACCTCTGTCCTGAACTACCAGCAGGTTCCTCGACCCTTCTGCCTGGGCTGAGTCTCAGCTCCACCACACCTGAACCGGGGGTGGGGCGGGGGGAGCTTGGCACTCAGTTTTATCCCCTGGGGTGTCAGTTGCCTCCCGGTAAAGTGGAAATAATCATACGTAACTCATCAGTCTGCTCTGAGAAGTAATGGAAATAAAATATGGATCCAAATCTCAGCTGTGCCACACACTGGCTGTGTGACCCCCCACTGGACCATTCTGAGCCTGGGTTTCTTCATCTGTACAATGGGATGTGGAATGCATGCACTCAGTGGAGATGTTGGGAGCGCTTCTCAGGGCCCGGAAGGAGATGACTGCTGGCTCCACCTCTTGATCTATGACTTGGCCGAAGCCTGGGCTGTTGACTTAGTTGGGGTGGACTTGGCCTAACTTCAAAGGTGCTGGGGGGGTTGGGGGGAGGAGGGAACCATTTCTGAGGGAAGGGCCGGCCCCAGACTCCCCCTCATTTATTTATTTTTTAATTTTTTTAAACGTTTATTTATTATTGAGAGACACAGAGAGACAGAGCGTGAGCAGGGGAGGGGCCGAGAGAGGGGGAGACACAGAATCTGAAGCAGGCTCCAGGCTCTGAGCTGTCAGCACAGAGCCTGACGTGGGGTTTGACGACCTGAGCCGAAGTCGGATGCTTAACACCGACTGAGCCACCTAGGTGCCCCTCAGATTGCCCCTCATTTAAAAACAAAAGCCCTTCCACAGCTTCAGGGGCTTTAGTGTAATAATTCCTCTTCCCTTTTCTCCAAACCTGGAAGTGCTTTAGTTCGAGCAGAAAAACAGGCCCTGGGCCATGATTAAACATCTACAGTACACTCAGTTATGTGAGCAATTTAGATTTAATAAGAGGGTTCCTGGGTTGTGTAATAAAATACAGTGAGTGGGTTATCAGGTGAGGTCTGATCTCTATTTAATTAGATGCCAGCTTCCTGTGGCTTCGGGGGACAGCAAAGGAATTCTGGGCTGGCTGATGGCTTTTGGAGCTGGGTCTATGTTCCTCTTCAGGATATCTGTTGAAGCTAGTAATGAAATATAAAATCCAGGGGGAAAGCCTTTATTGGTGCCGTAAACTAAGGAAGCTTGGCATCCACGTTGCCCAAAACTTCAGGTAAGTTATGCAAGATAGAGTATAGATGGGATTAGATGGGAGGGAGGTCGAAACAGATCCGTGGAAGTTCATGTGAGAAAGAATAAGTCACTGTCAAGTCAGCAGGAGAGGTCCCCGAGCATACCACTGTCAGGAATGGGGAGTAACAAGCAGCTCAATTAATCCAGCTGGTGCCTATGGGAAGGATGCAGTAGGGGCCGCCATGTTATAGGGAACCCCATGGTGCTGCCATGGCTGACTGCCACGGCCGACTGCCACTGAGGAAAGACAGGCTTGGCGAGGGACTAAGGACACTACCTCAACTTCCCCCTGCTTCCACGATTACCAGAGAAAGGATACTATTTGACCGAAAGCTGAACTTCCTGATGAGGTTGCCCATGGCGCAAGTCTCCAGCCCGCTCCCCCAGGGGGCTGGCATCCCAAACGAGACATGTTTCACTGTAACAACTTCAATTTTCCCCTTCTGACTTCTACTGGGCCCGGAAGGATCAACAGGATGCCTAATCTTAGAAAAACGTGGTTCAGTTGCCTGCACTGTATGGGCAGAAAGCTTCCGTAGAAAGAACGAGCAAATAGGAGATGGTGTGTCGGAAAGAATGGCACGGTGTATCCTCATGTAATGGGAAGATCATAAAGGAATCAGGGTCAACTATCAAATTTCTAATCTGTGTTCTTGAGACAACTCTAAGGAATGCCACCTCTAAGAAACCATAGGAAGCATTCACGAAAGAGGCATAGCTGAGATTAGGGAAGACTGAAGAGAAGCGAGCATGACTGCTGAATTAAAAGCTACAGTGGAAACAGGAAACGGAAGATTAAAACTAAACCAGAGACTGAAGGACAATCAATGAGCACATGAAAAGATGGAAAATACCGGTCATCAGAGAAACACAAATTAAAACCACACACCCTCCCTCCACACCCATCAGAATGGTTGGAACAAGGCAAAAGCAAAAACAAAACAAAAACAAAAACACAGCAATTGTTTGAAACCCTGGCAATTTCAAGAGCTGTGCAGGATGTGGAACTAGTATGCATTGGTCCAGTCACATTGGAAAACTGTTTGACGGGTTCTTACAAAGGTAAACATTGACTGTCTCTATGATCTAGCAATTCCTCTCCCACACACATACCCGATGTCCGAAAAAAGACCCGCATGAGAATGGTAGTCCCAAACTGGAAACCACCCCAGGGTCCATTGGTGGGAGAATGGAAAAAGCAAACTGGTATATTAATTCAGTGGAATCCTACTCAGATGGAAACAATACAAGGAATAAACCAGTGCTACGTGTAACAGGGTGGATGAATCCCAAAGGTGTTGTGTTGACTGAGCTGAGCCAGACATAAGGGTCGTACTGTGTGATTCCACCTGACTGGTTCAGTCGGTAGATTGACTCTCAATCTCGGGGTCATGAGTTCAAGCCCTTCTTGGGCACGAAGCCTTCTTAAAATAATCAGGGTGCAAGAACAGACCAAAAGAGACCATAGTACTCTCAGAATGCATCATATGGGTGGAAGAATGAATACAAAGAACCCAGGGGGAACATTCCGTGGTGGTAGAAATATTTTCTATCTTGACCTGGTTGATGGTTACATGGGTAACTTGTTTGTTGAACTTTTTACTTACAGATTTCTGCATTTTACTGTATGTTTGTGACAGTTGAACACAGTACTTTCACACGTGTGTGCGTGCACACGCATGCGCATTCATGCACACACACACACACACACACACACACACACCGAGTCATGGGTAACGAATCATAATCCAAGAATTCTGCACTCTTCAAATTGTCTTTATGTGGGAAGGCACCAGAAATACATTCTCACACAGGCTTACACAGTTTGCCACCTATGTGTCCTTAAAAAAAAAAGTACCCCGATATAAGCCCCAATTGACCAAATAATAAATCAAGATAAATAATCCAAGAATGTGGTGGAGAGGATAGTGGTTTTTAAAAAAATTTTTTTTCCCAACGTTTATTTATTTTTGGGACAGAGAGAGACAGAGCATGAACGGGCGAGGGGCAGAGAGAGAGGGAGACACAGAATCGGAAACAGGCTCCAGGCTCTGAGCCATCCGCCCAGAGCCCGACGCGGGGCTCGAACTCACGGACCGCGAGATGGTGACCTGGCTGAAGTCGGACGCTTAACCGACTGCGCCACCCAGGCGCCCCGAGGGTAGTGGTTTTTAAGCACTGATACTGAGTGATAAAACCAGGAAAATGAAAAGATAGATCTATTTTTTTGCCGGTGGTTATTGACAATGCAAATATCAAATAATTCCCTGAAGCAAGATCTAGTCCGTAAAACTATTTTATGATAATAATAATAATAATTGGAATCTAAGCCTCCAGAATACAGTGGCAGAAACAGGGAAAACAAGGTAAGAAATAAAATCTTAAGAAAATGAACAGACACAGGACAAAAGGTGAATGTATAAGGAGGGTCATCAAGTTACTGACTGAAGAGAAGAAACGATGTAAGAGTCTAACAATAGAAGATCAGAGGACGGAATATTATGAAGGTCATAGACCTATGTCCTTTTGCTCATCTGGTGCCTTCCTACAGGGTGGGGGGTCCCTTCACCTCACAGTCTCAGGTTCCTCATCTGTAAGCAGGATCATTCACTCTAATCTGACAGGGTCACTCATCATTTGCTCATTCATTCCGCAAACGCTTTTTGAACGCCTCCTAAGTGCCAGGTGTTGTGCTAGGTCCCGGGGACACAGAGTGGACACTTCAGCTACCTGCACTCAGGAAGCTAACATCTGACGTTCTGGTGTGTCTGGGGATAATGGGGATCTGGAGAGAAATAGGACAGGGTAGGGACATGGTGGGGAGAGGGGATGCTGGGTGGTCAGCAAAGGCCTCTTTGGTGAGGAATCATTTCATCAGAAACCTGATGTCAGTGGGGGAATGAGACATGTGGATATTTGGGGGAATAGGTTTCTAGCTGGAGGGAACAGCCAGTGCAAAGGTCCTGAGGTATAAGCATGCTCAGTGTGCTGAAGAAACAGCAGTGTGGTTTGAGCAGAGCCAGTGAGAAGGGAGCGATAGGAAAAGACCCTAGAGATAATGGGGGCTTTATGGACCACAGTGAGGACATATTGGACCTCACTCTGAGTCTTCTCGGAAGTCACCGGAAGGTTTTGAACAGGGAGTGACATCATTTGACTCCTATTTTCATGGAATCCCTCTATGTGGGAGAATAAACGTAGCGGCACTGTAAGAATATGATCAACGACCATGGGGAACACACAGAGTTTGGCACACAGCCATGCTCAATAATGCTTTTTTAAAACCTTACTTCCCGTGCACGCAGGAGAAAGCAGGATTCTTTTTGTTATAAGGGGTGGGAAAGAGGAGGCCTCTTAAATGTCCATTTGGTCCCTTATTTTTCTAATTGTGACTGTTTGCAAGGCCTGATGGATCTGCCAGGCTTTGCTCTTGTGGCTATGACTTCTGCCAAGCTCTGAGCAGTGCCTGCTACAACTAAGTATGTAATAAGTGTGAAATCAGTACAAAAAGTCCAAATTGGTCCCTGTTGCTACATGACACGCTGGCACCAGAAGCAGGGGCAGGGTGCATTTGATCTGGAGGAGGCCAGAGAGAACAGTGGTTTGCCTCCCCCTCCCCAGGAAGAGCGCCCCCCCCACCCCCCACCCCCCGCCGCCCCACCGGGTCATCTCTCTGCTTTGCAGGTGCTCGTCTGTAACCCTCCTGAACCTTGTCCAAAGTCCTGGACTATTATGGAGCCAGCGGAGTTGAAGGGACACCGTGCAGCCATGAAGAGTATGAACTTCGGAGCCAGACAGACCCGGTCTGAATCTTGATTGTGCCACCTCCCAGCTGCGTGACTTCAATCCTCTCCCTGCCCCGGGCCTCAGCTTTGTCATCTGCAAAATGGGGATGGTAATAATGGTGCCCGCTTGGATAGGTTGTTGGAGCATTAAATGAGACCATTCCACACCTCTCCGCATCTTGTAGACAGGACCCAGTGCCGTGCATAGGGCTACAACAGCGAATGGGACAGGAATGGTCCCTAGCCTTGACAGGGAGGGGACACTGTCACAAAGCCAGCCCTGAATAGTATGAATCAGTTGTAATAACTGAATGACAATGTTCATTCTCTCTCCTCTTCTCCAAATAGTCCAAAGACCCATGATCCCAGCATGGATAATCAAGCTCCTCTTTTAATGCCTCTGGCCTCAGTTTCCCCAGGCTTGTGGGAGGCTTGCTATGATCTTTGCAGGAGGGCCACCGTGCACTGAGCCAGCCTGATCCTCTTCCACAGACCTGGCCTCATCTGGGAGGACCCAGCTCTTTCGTGCTCTCTCAGGACCTCGGAGATGTCCCAGAGCACACAGGCTGTGTTTGTTGTTTGTCAATTGGGAGAGAGGCTTTGCCAGTGAGAGAGGTTCACTGAGACGAGCTCAGGGCACGGATCTCAAAAATTTGCTTTTAGACCAAATAACAAAGCCACAAGAGGGGCCCTTGGTCCATGCTTAATATTCGAACTTGAGGGAAAAAAGTTCGAGATTTTTCTGGCCAAGCCACTTGGGTTTTCCCTGGGAAAATAGACAGGAGGATTGATGGAGAACCACTGGGGGCTTGTCAAGCTTTGGCTACTGATGAATTACAGGAGACTCAGCTCAGGGGGAGAGATGCACGTGCCCGGCGTAAACAGCCAGGCCTCCTTCTGTCTCAAGGACAGATTATGAAATAATAGGCCTTCCTTTCTCCACTATCTTATTTGAGCTTTATGACAACTTATGAGGCAGGCAGGAGGGGTATATTTTACCTGTAATGGAACTGAAAAAAACAACCAACCAAAACCGAGGTCCAGAGAAGCTAAGTAACTTTCCAAGGCTACATAGCTAAGTAACTGACAGCTTCTCAGAGCCAGATTAAGTGTTGGTGCCACCATCCATGAAGACTGTACATAAATACCGGACCTGGGCGTGGAAGGAACACACCCCCATGGCAGATGACAAAAAATGACAGCAACATTTTGTGACTCTGCCTAAGTTGGTGGAGTTTATCTCACCGCCCCTTGAATTTGCACTGGTTGTGTAACTTGCTTGACCAACGAAATACAGCAGAAGTGACATTTCCTAGTGCCCCGTATCCTGTACCACTACATTTACAAGTTCAGAATCGCCTGCCGGAGGCTGAGAGGCTAGCTGGGGTAGGGGCAAAGCATCCTAGCTTAAAGCTTTCCAGATCAGCCAGCCCCCAGTTGATCTGGTTAGCTGACCACCGATGCATGAACGAGCCCCCTGGAAACCGGAAGCACCACTCAACCTGACCCAGCCTACAGTGCCAACTTGCGGCATTGGGAACTTAAATAGTGACTTAAAATCATAAGCATTTGCATTTGGGGGTGGATTGTTACACAGTAGAGGCTGACTGATACATCGCAAGGAGAGGCTTCGGAGGGCCATCAACGACCCACACCTGTCCGACTTGGAACATCCGTAGGGATAGGCCCTTATCCCCTCATGAGGCCAGAGCCTTGGTAATTGTGTCTGACGGTCAGTTCTCCTGGGTACCCACCCAGCCTGCTTTCAAGCTGGGACCACAGATGCCTCTTACGCAATAAACAGACGTAGCTGTATCCTGTTGGGAGTAAGCGCTCTATAAGCTGTTCGCCAGTGGACTAAATCTAGTGTAGTGGTTAAGGGCATGGACAGTCTCGTCTCAAATGTGCTCATCAACAGTCACACTCCCTATCTCTCCGAGCCTCAATGTTTTAACCTGCAAAACGGGGAGTATTAAGAGTCCCCATCTCATAGGGCGTCCGTGAGAAAGGATGAACCTAATGGCATAAGCCTCTTGCTACAGGTCTAGCATAGAGCCAATGCCAACATGTGTCAGGTGTTAGCACTTCTGGGCCTTTTCTCATTGCAAGCTCCAAACAGCAGCCCACACAGCATCTTGGTTTTTTCCCCTCTGTATTTCCAGGAGGAGAACATGACACCCTCATCCTGCGACAAAATAAAGGAAGTAGAGAAACACATAGCCCAGGGGCTCTCAACCTCAGCACCACTGATATTTGGGACCTGATGATTCTTTGTGAGTGGGGGAGGGCTGTCCTGTGCCTTGTAGGTTATTTGCCCGTGTCCCCAGTCTACCCACCCGACACAAGGAGCACCCTCTGCCCCAGCTGTGAGTGTGAGAGCCAAAAATGTCTCCCAGCATTGCCAAATGTCTCTGGGGACGGGTGTGGGGGGCAAAAGGGTCTTCAGTTGAAGACCACTGACATAGACACCCTCTTATGCCCACAAACCAGGGCAGAATTTTCTCCATCGCGGAGGGCAGCAGAAGGTGGAGAGAGGCAGCTAAAAATAACGGCTGCCCAATCAAGGATCATAAATCACCACAAAGGGAGCTCTCTCGCCCAGATGATGCCATCTGTTTCCAAGTCGGTGGTGGAGGTGCCCGGGTAAGGCGGCCGGGAGGGGAAGGCAGAGCAGGGAGGAGGTGGGGAGATCAAGGAGGCAACGGAACCAGGTTGGGAGGGAGGGGCATTTGGAAGGCTGAGATGAAAAGAGATCACGTCTTTGGTTGGGTTCCCCAGAAGCAGACCCTGAGATGAGGATTTGTATGGCGGGGAGAAAGGGAGGTGGGAACAGGGAGGGAAGGTGACCAAGAGAGGGGTGTGCTATCAGTAAAGTCCCCAGAGGCTCGGTCTTGTAGGGAAGTGCTGCAGACAGTGTAGACAAGACCCCAGAGTTGTCCCCCTTAGGGTGTGAGGAGGCCACACGCCTCCCGCTCAATCACCGGGCAGGGACCACCCCCAGGAGGATGCAAGTTCCCAGATACTCGGCTTCTCTCCCAGGCAAAGCGGGTTCCGGCTGTTGGGAGTGAACGCACACGGGGAGCCAGTGTGCACAAATATGGTGAAAAAATCGTAACGGATCGGTGCAGGGCACTGACCGCGTCTGCTACAGACACTTCGAGAAAGAACTCGATCGAAGAAACATTAATGCACAGACGCATGTGTCTTTTCCCGAACAAAGTGCCAGGTACTGTGCCCACCGCTTTATGGATATGAGCCCGTTTCTTCCCGCAGTGACCCGTGAGGTGATGTCTTTATTCCTCCTGCTTCAGGGGAAGTGGTGAACTCCACTCTTCCTGGCACTGGATTCTTAGCTGTGAGTACGAGATTACAGGGCGTGGGGGGGATAAGGAGCGGCACAGATGAAGAAGAAGAAGAACTTTGAGAATCGCCTGGGACGAGGCAGAAAGACATGCGGGGGCTTGCTGGGCTCTTTTCTCTCCGTTTCCCTGCCCTCTTTCCCTTGCTTCCCTCTGTCTGGGCAGATTAGAGCTGCCTTGAAGCCCACTCAGCCAGCTTGGCCTCTGGAGAACAGCCCAGATCAGCCCCTTTAGGTGCCGGGGCTGGAAAGGGTAGCGGAGAGGTTAGGACCCTCCGTGCGACCACCCTAGGCGCCCTGTTGCAGCCAGGGGATGCTGAACACACGCCCGCCCCTCAGCTCCGGCTGATCATTCCAGGTGGGAATGTGGAAGTTCCAGCGTGGCCAGATGATCTGATCTAAAGATTTTTTAAATGTTTATTTATTTTTGACAGAGAGAGAGACAGACAGAGCATGAGCGGGGGAGGGGCAAAGAGAGAGGGAGACACAGAATCCGAAGCAGGCTCCAGGCTCCGAGCTGTCAGTACAGAGCCCGACGCGGGGCTCGAACTCACGGACCGCGAGATCGTGACCTGAGCTGAAGTCAGATGCTCAACCGACTGAACCACCCAGGCACCCTGAGCTTTGTTCTTTTAATGTAAAATCTCCTGAATTTTAAATCGGGCAACTCACCCCCAGAGCAAACCCAACAAGATATAGCACTGCAGGCTGAACAGAAGGTGCCCGCCTCAGAGCTGTTTGCGTGTGACAGCTGGCTTCTCGGGTCAGGACAGAAGGGCCATGGAATGGCGAGACCATAATGCTACATCTTACTGTATGGGATCCCACCCTTTTTAAAAAAGGTCTCTCTTTCTCTCTTCCAATTTTGTTCTGTCCACTCGCCACTCCTGTTACCCCCTTTCGCCAAAATGTTGCACATGACGGACTTTCCAGCTTGCCTCAAATATATCATTGCCATTTTGTGCCTCGGTGCTTTCGCACATACAGTTCCCTGTGTCTGAAGTGCCCCTTCCTCACTGCTTCCCTTATGGCTCAGCTTCTACTCTTTCCAAGAGAGGCAACTCGTTGCTAATTTCTCTAGACTTACACAACGCAGAGCCAGGCCAGCCCCCCCACACCTCTAATACAGAACTCCCGTTTTTGTAAACCTGTACTTGATTTATACTCATACTTAACTCTAGGAGGGGAGGAATGATACATTTTTTGAGCAACACAGTGCCTGCCCGTACAGTAGGTGTGAACACAAAGTGTGGAGTGAATGAATGAGTGAGAGAATAAATGAGTGTATGAGACTACATTCCCCCTTGGGTGTGGCGGACTGGCCTCGAGGAGATTCACACGCTAACAAGGGTCAAGGTCAGGGTTTGTGCGCTCCGTGTGCTAGTGGGGGAGGGGCAGAGAAAGAGGGAGACAGACGATCTGAAAGCAGCCTCCGCGCTGACAGCAGAGGGCCTGGCGTGTGGCTCGAACTCACGAGCTATGAGATGTACGACCTGAGCCGAAGTCAGATGCTTAACCGACTGAGCCACCCAGGCGCCCCAGCAAGGGTTTATTTCCATGTCATGTGGTCAGGGACTCACGTGGGAACAACCACAATCCCGGGAAAGCCTGAGTCTTACGGTGAAGGCTGGCCCTCAAAATCCAGCCAGGCAGTCAGATCTCTCCCTTGGGAACTGAAGCCCCCAGAACGTTCAGAAACGGCCCTGCGTCAGAGATAGGGAGGAGATGGGACAAGGAAGCAGTCAGGGGTGCCAGAGGCATAGGTATGATGCTGAGAGGACGGGGGTGGGTACCCCACAAACGTGTTGTTATTCTTAAGCGCTTGGCACGGGAGCTTGGAAATAGAGCTGTCCTCAGCTGAGCCTTCGGAGGAGACTTCACTCCGGGCTGATACCCTGACTGCAGTCTCATCAGAGATCATGAAACAGAGGAACCAGCTGGGCCAAACCCAGCTTCCTGATCCAGGGAAACTGCGACCATAGCTGTGTGTTGTTTTAAGCCACTAAGTTTGTGGTGACTAGTTTACGTGGCAACAGATAAGAAATATATCTTATATATTTAATAATTATATATAATAGCTAAGTTTTTAACAGTTAACATATACATCATATATCACTTACTCCTCTATCTTTCTATCTATCTCTTGTCTATACAGTCCTGAGGCCAGAGACACCCACCCACTGGGCTCTCCAGGAACGGAAGCCATTATTTTCACGTTACTGGTTTCGGTGGGAAAGAGAAAGCCACAGGCTGCCCGTGCATTTCCCAATCATGACAAACACCCCAACTGTTTTTGCTTTTCTGTATTTTCCGATGTGTCAGCAAAGAACCCAAATATATGCAAAAATCCGCATTGGCAACATCCATAAGCAAAGCAAATCTGGCTGGACCGACTTCAGGAATTAAAAGCCGAGTTCCTGAATACACCGAGAGGACATCCTTCTCTGTATCTGCCGACGCACCTCTCCGTTCTCAGCCGTCCTACCAAGGGCTCCAGCCTCCTCTGTCCAGTCCCTGCTATTCCTTCCTCTGGGAGCCCCCTTTGTGCCCTTCCTTACATGGCTCCTGCTTGCTCATCTTCCAGGTCCCAGGTGAGACCCGCCTCTTCTAGGAAGTCCCCCTGGCTCTCCCGGGTTGGGTGAGATGCTTTCTTCACGCTCCCACGGTGGCCTGCCTCATCCCACTGATGAGGGACGGAAGCAGAAACACGTTCACCCTTAGCTCGGCAGGCCGAACTTCAGCCTGCACAGTTCCGATAAGGATCAGATCCGTGCCGGTGGCTACGTTCCCCAAGGGTCTCATGGCTGCCTGCACATCTGAAGGACAGTCCATAGCGAACTGGACGATAAGCACCAGGGAAAGCTTGCAGAAGTAATTTTACGAGTAGAATTTCGAAGAAGACACTGATAATCTGCTGTTCCCCGCACGTCCCCTTCCCCTCGAACACTCCTCGTCTTATCACCAGCCTCGTACAGCAAAAGGGCAAGCCCTTTCTGCCCACGGGTCCTGTCTCTGTGCTACTCAACTAAACTTACCGAGTGGCACCATACGTGTCCAGAATTCTTCCTTGGCCGTTGTGCTCCGTGACCCTGCAACACAACCACACCCCCAGGTCCCCTCACTGAAGTCCTACATGTCTCCCTAGTGCCCGCAGGCCTCCTTCTGCCCGGAGCAGGAACTTCAAAGGCAGATACCCGTTATCCCTGAATCTCTGAACCGAATGACTGTGGGGTCGCTCACACAGTCACCAAGATGCAGTGATAGGGTCCCAAGCAGGGACGTTCATCGGACAGCTTTTAACTTCTGGCCAGCCCCAGGCTATGGCACCAGCCATGCGCCATGAATCAATATTTAAAACAAGTCCCTTCATTTTCCTAGGACCAGCACACTTGTATTGCCCTGTTGTGGGCTGGGTGTTAAATGCGGTCCCATTAGCTCATTGCAAGCATTTAAAATACAGCAGCAAGTTTTCAACACTCTGTCTAGAAATTTCCTCCTTTTCCTGTATACCGGGAGCTTCAGGAAATGGGGATGGTGTGGATCTCTCTCGAATGCTGAAAAGCCCCGTTCTTGGCTCCCACTGTTGCCACCCCTAGGAACGCCTTACTAATTCCCCTCTTCCCCGGGGGCAAACTTGCCCTCACCCTTCCAGTGCCTTCAGCGGGACGATTTCCTTAACCAAATTCAGACCCTGCCCAGGATGGTCAGGTGGGCGGTACCTGGGCTGGGCCTCACTGAGGGCTCTTTACCAAGTCTTGGCAGAAGAGGCCCCTCCCCACCAGGCAGAAGGGCTGTGCTCCTCCCTGCCCAGGCCTCCTACCTGGGGAGACCCTTCAAGGCTCCTCCTCTTCCTCCTCCTTCTGCTTCGGAGCTGGGCGGGTGGATCCGGATCCCGTGGGCGCCTTTCTCCTTGCTCTCCCAGAGGCCTGGCCTCCTCGAGCTCCTGGCAGCCTGGCACTGAGCAGGTCTGCCCCCCGGCCCCGGCAAGCCCTCCCTCGCAGGGCCCCAGGCCGTGAGAACCAGCCCAGGTGAGTCCTCTGGGGCCCTGTGACCTGGACCCAGATGTCCCCATGATCCCGGGACTGTACCTGAGATGACAGGGCTGCAGCTGAAGGGAGGGGGAGAAGGTGGAGCTCCAGGCTCCCCCCTCCCTCCCCGGGCAGTGCACAGCAGCCTTTCACAACAGGGAGCTTGTTAAAACACTCAGGGCACCCGCGTGGGTGTCTCCAGAAATCTGTGTCTTTAACAGGTGCCCCCGAAATGCTCACAAATGGGCGAGTTGGGGCAAGAGCAAAGGCAAGTTCGGCGGCGCAGACCCCCTCGTTAGCAGGACAGGGCGAGCAACGTCAGGAGAGGTACCAGCGTTCGCGGATGGAGGGCCAGCCGGAAGGAGACAGGCAGCAGCCTGGTCGTCTCCCCCTGAGTCTTTGCCCGACTTGTGATTATATACTTATCTGTTTGTTTACTTGTTCTTGCTGTGTCCCGCACTAGAGTGTTAGCCCTAGGAGGGCAGGGACTGTGTCCGCCCAGTTCACACACAGCGACGTCCCAGGCCTAGCCTAGTTCCTGGCGCACAGTAGGTGCTCAATAAATATTTGTGGACTAAATGAACGAATTAAATGGATGCATGAGAGCAGGGACTGGCAGACAGGCAGATAGGCAGATGGATGGATGGATGGATGGATGGATGGATGGACAGACGGACAGGCCAAAGAGATAGAAAGGTGAGTGGACAGGTGTATGGACAAGCACCAGGTCTGGTGTCCAGGCCAGGCTCCTGCCCAGTCCCCTGCCCTATTTCTCCACCCTAAGAATCCTTCTAAACCTTGAAGCAGCCCCCATTTTCTTTGCCAGCCTGGCCCAAGGCCCTCCTACCTCCTCAGCAGCTTGGGTTCTCCCTGAGTCCACTCCAGACAAAGGAAATCTACCCAGAGAGAGAAGGTGCCTCCTGGGTCATGCCAGAGAGTTCCATAGGCCAGGTCATAGCTGTCCTGAATAGGTCTCGAAGCCTCAGACCCAAAGCTGAAGGGTGTGCTGCGGGCAGGGCTCTGATTCAGCAGCTGAGGCCCCAGGAGACTACCTTCCTGCCTTCCAGCCTCGAGATGGAGGGAGGTGTCATACTCTGTAAGAACCACACATAATAAAATAACCACTTCACATATTTCTACTACCCTGCATTAACCCTGATTAACATTTTGGCATTCTAGCCTTTTTCTAGACATATGCTTAAAAAAATTTTTTTTAAATGTTTATTTTTGGGGAGAGACAGAGACAAAGCGCAAGCGGGGGGGGGGGGGGGGGGGGCGGGGGGGGCAGAGAGAGAGGAAGACGCAGAATCCGAAGCAGGCTCCAGGCTCTGAGCTGTCAGCACAGAGCCCGACATGGGGCTTGAACCAATGGACCGCAAAATCAAGATCTGAGCCGAAGTTGGACACTTAACTGACTGAGCCACCCAGGCGCCCCTAGGCATATGCTTTTTAAAAAAATAAATTTTAATTTTTAGGGCGGTTTTAGGTTCGCAGCAAAATTAAACGGAAAGTACACAGAGTTCCTATATCCTTCTGCCCACCCTCCCAACCTCCCCCACAGTCAACATCCTGCACAGGGTGGGAGGTTTGTTACTATTGGTGAAGCTGTGTTGATACATGGTTATCACCCAGAGTCCATAGTTTACATTCAAGTTCACTCTTGGTGGTGCGCATTCTATGGGTTTGGACAAATGTATAATGACATGTATCCACCATCACAGCATCAGATAGAATACTTTCCCTGCTCTAGAAATCCCCTTGCTCTGCCTATATATCCCTCCCTCTCCAGTACCTCCTGGCAACCACTGATTTTTTTCTTCCCCCTAGTGTTGCCCTTTCCAGAATGTCCTATAGTTGGAATCGTACAGAACGTAGCCTTTTCAGATTGGCCTCCTTCACTTAGTAATAGACATTTAATGTTCCTTCACGTTTTTCATGGCTTGCTAGCTCATTTCTCTAAATAACATTGCATTGTGTGGGTGGGCCACACTTTATCCACTCACCTACTGAAGGGTATTTTGGTTGCTTCCAAATCTTAGTAATTATAAGTAAGCCTGCTGCAAACATCTGTCTGCAGGGTTTTGTGTGGACAAAAGATTTCCACTCCTTTGAGTAAATACCAAGGCATGCGATTGCCTGGATTGAAAGGTAGGAGTATGTTTAGGCATATATTTTTATTTTTATTTATTTATTTATTTAGGCATGTATGTTTAAAAACAACGTGCTTGGGGCGCCTGGGTGGCGCAGTCGGTTAAGCGTCCGACTTCAGCCAGGTCACGATCTCGCGGTCCGTGAGTTCGAGCCCCGCGTCGGGCTCTGGGCTGATGGCTCGGAGCCTGGAGCCTGTTTCCGATTCTGTGTCTCCCTCTCTCTCTGCCCCACCCCCATTCATGCTCTGTCTCTCTCTGTCCCAAAAACAAATAAAAAACGTTGAAAAAAAATTAAAAAAAAAAATAAAAACAACGTGCTTAATATATGAATACATTGTCCCCCTAAAAACGTGGCTGACATTATTGAGCACCTACCGTATGCCAGATGTTTCTCTGCATTTTAAACACGGTATCACACGTCATCGGCACAAACACTCTTTGACAAAGGCATCGTTAGCCCCATGTTACAGATAAGGAAAGCAAGGCCAGAAGAGATTAAGTAACTAGCCCAGGGTCACACACTCATGGGGCCAAGATTTGAACCTCGGAAGTCTGACTTTGGAGTCAGACTCTTCGCCAACTATGCTGGAAAAAATTAGAAAATGACAGGTAAAGCCAAAGTCCCCTTTGACCCCCTAGCCTAGACCCTAGCTTTCCCTAGCAATGAGGTCCCGAGGGCGGGGCTGAGGGGGGTGGCCCGCCCTGAAAGCAGGCAACAAGGAGCGGTCTGTAGAAAAGTTTGCAGCAATAATAAAACCGACTGAAGTCAGTCTGCTTTTTATTATCACTGAGCAGTGTCTCTTTTAACCAAAGTCAGAGATCAAATAAATACTCCTCCCTGAGAAACTATTTTGTTTGTCTAAGTTGTAAACCACTGCTGCATTACTGTTAAGTTTTGAGAATAAGTTTCAAATCAGCCCATTTTTATTACTTTTAGTGAAGATGGTATTATGCCTGGAAGCTAATTCAGAGAACCCCCTGGTTACACACTGGATCCCGACACAGGTAGACTCAGCTACATTTCAAAAGTTCCTCACAGTTTGGAATTGTTCAAAGTCACCTTTGGGCTCGGTCTGTGTCTCCAACCTCTGGGATAATATATATTCCTACATTTAAGCAGTAGGTTCAAAATAAACAGTGATTATAGACACGGAGAAACAACAGAAACAAATTATTCCAGTCACTCTTTGTCACTACCTGGAGTGGCATTTAAAACTTATCTGTGTTTAAAACCTGAGTGAAATGGAGAACAAATCGCTAGGTATAATATTTTTTGTTCTCTGTTTTGTAAGGCACAGATGTTTCACTCATTCACGATCTATTTTGGTGAATTTGAATGCATCTTTAACATTGAAATTCATTCTTTAAAACCAAAGACCAAACCATGAGAATAATAACTTTTATTATAGAATTGTTATTGCAAGTAGTCTTGTCATCTAGAGGAGTGTTAAAAATTGATCTGTTCTAGGTATCAAATATCCTCTAAGGTTAACTGCTTCCCAGAGGCACTCTGTGCTGTGAATTACTTGTGTATGTTTCCAACCTTGCTTTCCATGGATACATACAAATACAGGTATCAGTAAAACATACAGAGTGTTACTTTGTATACGTACAGATGTTGAAATAGACATGAATATTATCCCCTTTTACACTTTGCCCTATAACAACTTTCTTTTCTTCCTCTACAGGATGTGTGAGATCTTGTTACATGACGGCTCACAGATCTACCTCTTTCTTTTTAAATTGCTGTATCCGTTAAGGAAACCACATTTTACTTATTCACTCCCCTCCTAATGGGCATTTAGGCTGTTTCCAGTTTTTTACTATTATAAACAACGTGCCCCTTGGCCGCAGCTGCTCTAGACATGGCAAGGTCAGAGGCAGGCTGAGTTCTCCGGTTAATAGGTCCTGTCAGGTGCCATCCTGAAGGCTGTTCCAGCCTGTAGCTTCTGACAGTCCAGGGCTATTTCCACCCTTGCCCTTTCTCCAGACAGCCCAGGGCCAGGCGAGGCTCAGGATGCCTTTCTCATCTCAGGTGGCATCTCTTGCATGGATCCCGTGATCCAGTGGCTGTCACAAACCCTGCACCACGAGCCTTGTGATCTGGGCTATTTAGGCAACCTCGCCCACCCTAACACACACACACACACACACACACACACACACACACACACACACACGCACCATCCCTTGGTCAGTCCATGCCAATGAGAGATTTCCAGGCCTGATCATGTTCCCCTGCTCTGATTTCCCAGGCTGGCAGCTGGCACTGGGGATCCCAGGGGCTGTTCTCATTGCCTGTCTACACTCGAAGCTTCTCTCTCAAACATTCCCCCGGCCGTCCATGGCCCATACCTGCGAGGTACAGTAGGCATGATTAACTCTCCTCTCCCTTTTATATACATGCCTGCCTCCCAAGCTAGCCTGTGATATCCTTGAGAGTAGGGACAGTGTCTTGTTCACTGGGTCCCCAGAACGTGGCACAAAATAGGTGTTGGTACACTGGAGAGTTAACAAGTGATAAATGAAATAATTACAGCGACTCTGTTGGGCACCATTCTTTATGCACATTTTCTCATTTAATCCTCACACAGTAGTAGAGTAGATGCTCTTATGTCTCCTGTGAGGTAGGTAATTAGCCTTATTTTACGGTTGAGAAAACCAAGGCTCAGAGAGCTGGAGCATGTTGCCTGAGGCCACACAGCAAGTTCCTCCATGAGCAGGATCTGAACCAAGATGTGCCTGACCTCCGCTGGGGATACTCTCTAGCTCCTGCCATCTGAATAGGTCAAGTTTGGGAGTTCAGAGGTGAGACAGGCACCATTTGCATCCTCAATTCCTTAGCCATATTAGAAAGCCTGAGGTTCCCACCCTCTCGCACCAGGATTGCTGTGAACACCTGCTAACTGTAGGTCTCTTGCCTTCTCTTCATTCCCATCCAGCTGGGTGTCAATCTGAATTTATCTGCCTTCTTCCTTGACTCCCCACTACCCAAGTTCCATAAGCTGTCTGGCAGCCCTTCCTTGACCCAGACCTGCCTGTGTCCCAGGCTCACCTCTCTTGATCACTCACCACCCCAGCTCCATGTTCCAGCCACACCTGGCTGCCTTCAGTTCTGTGGTTGGTTGCCCCTCCCTCTTCCTCACCGCAGGGACTTTGCACATGCTGCTTCCTCCACCTGGAGCACTTTCCCCTCTCTCTCCCTCCCTCTGCGGACTCCACCTTCAGATCCGTCCCATGAAAGCTGCTGGGATTCTCATTGGAAGAAAAGTCTGGCCCTTGTTATCAAGCTGCAGCCCTGATCTGGGGTTCGGGATCACCTGACTCAGCCCCAGGGACTAATCTCAGCCATGGGGACATATAGCAGCAGTGGCAGAGCAGGGGGGAGAAAGCCACGACTGGCGGCCAAGGTTGCCCTGGCCGTGAGGCTGGACCCCATCGCACGGACACTGTGATTTCTTCTGTGCCTGCATGGAAGGACCTCCCTCAAGAACTGCCCTGGAAGGGAGAAAAAGCCAGTGTTTTTTTTGTTTTTGTTTTTGTTTTTTTTTGCAGATGCTGGGACAATGATGTCCACAAGAGGGACAGGGGGAGGACCAGGCAGGGGACAGCATGTCCAGTCCAGGACTTGTTCCATTTGATCTTCAGTCTTCAGAACAGCCCAATGAGTTCAGCAGTCTTGGTCCCATTTTATAGATGAAGCGTTAGGGGCTCCGGAAATAGGAAAAGATTGTTGAGAGGCACGAGCCCACTTAAGAAAAAATGGGAGTGGGGCATCCTCATGGCCACCTGGCTCTCCTCCCGGACCACAGACCCTTTGTCACTCAGAAGGCCCAGCTGCCATCGTGGGCTGGTCGGTGGCACATGGTGCCCTTGTGATGGGATCCAGCTGGGGACAGACGGGGTCTGGGCCCAGGGCCAGGAGGGGCCTGGCCAGCAGCACCAGGGGACAGGGAGCCCCTGGGCCCAGACTCTCTTTGTGGGGGGCCTCCCTGTCGGCGGCTTCAGCGCCAGGATCCTGGCGGCCATGGGCGATTCTGGGATCAGTGGCTGTGCGAGGAGACTGAGGCTGGACAGGTGGCCCCTGGGCACCCTCACGTGGGTGGTGGGGGTCACACCATGCTTCTCAGGTCCCCTGGAGAAGGGCCTGTTCTTCGCAGGCAGGGGGGAGTTGTCATTCTAGACAGCCTGGGGGCCGCTCTGCGATGCACGCCTGAGCTGGAGGTGTGGCCTCAGACGGCTACTGGCCTCATCTTACGTCTGGGCCGGGGCCGGGGGCCCCCCACCCCCTCCTGCCTGCAGCTGCAGGTGTCGGAGAAGAACGTCTTGCTGCGGGAAGATCATGGTGCACCCGCTCCTCACGTGGGTGACGTGCCCTGTGTGACAGGCAGTGGCCCTGCCTGGCAGTGACCAAGGGTGAGAACGTGCTCCAGCTGGAGGTGGATACACAGGGCATCCACACCCCGGGCCCCGCGCCGGCAGCCTCAGTGGATGCTGTAGCGCGTCTACACCTCAGGGACCTGCCCGAGCCCACAGACACACGGGCTGGGACTCTCACCCAGGTGCGCCCTTGATCTCCAGCCTACCGCGGCCGCGTGAGGAGTCTGGTGGTGAACCCAGCCCCTATCACCTTGCCTCGCTCTGTGGGCATCCAGTGGGCAGTGGGGACCAGCGGCTGCCCAGTCGCCCAGTGCAGCTGGCCCTCTGGGACTCTGGCTCCAGGCCCCAGCAGCCACGCAGGAGAGTCCTCAGGGGCCCCTGCCTGGGGTCCGCAAGAGATCTACCCCAGGTAGGCTCCCACCTCTCAGAGCTTCTGGCCCCTGCACTCAGCCCATGTCACACTGTTGATGTATATTTATCTGGACTCTAGATTCTAGGGGTGATGGATCTTTATTTCCAGAAATGGTAGAAGTTATACCTAACTTTTTAAAAAAGTATTTTTGAAAAAACCACTGTAAACTGGGATTTTTAATACGTTTTGTCTTTCAACTCTATTATGAGATTTGCTTCCACCAATTTTTATTAACATAAGAAATCTGCCCTGCTTCTTAAAAATTAAAGTAACTTCTGTTTAAAAAAAAAAAAAAAGACAAAAAACACGAATTGGGAGTGGGGCAAAAGTGCCCTGGCTGAGGTTCCTTGAATTCTGATGTACACATGGGTCACCTGGGGGGGGGGGCCCGCTTGCTGAACTGTTGATTCTGATTCTGCACAACTGGGGCAGAGCCTGAAATTCTGCAGTTCTTTCGTATTTATTTATGACCATTGAACTGTAATTGACATGCAACCCTGTGTAAGTTTAAGGTACGCGATGCATTGATGCGACGCATTCATATATCGCCCTACGATTAGTCAACACCTCTATGACGTCACATAATTATTATCTCTTTTTTGTGGTGGGAACAATCAGGATCTTGTCTCTTAGCAACTTTGAAGTTTATAATACAGTCCTGTTGACTCTAATCGCGAGTGCTATATTTCTAACCAGCTCTCAGGTGGACCACATTTTGGGCAACCACGCTATTCGATAAGGTGCCTTTCAAATGTAACAACAACCCCCCTTTTTCAAATGCAGTCTTGTGCCCTGCATCCCTGAGGAATGTCTGAGTTATGCTGACCTCCAGATCCGTGGTAGAAAGTTTAAAAGTCTGTGTAAGGAAAAGCAACTCCTTGAAACCAACACTTATTTATTGAGCACTTACTATGTGTCAAATCCAGCCAGGCAGGCCTGTGTCTGTTACACCTGTGCTGGTTTCCTGCAGCTGCTGTAACAAGGCTTAAAATAACAGCCACTTATTGTCCTATAGCTCTGGAAGCTGGAAATCCTTAGTCAAGGTACCTGCAGGGCCACATGTCCTCTCAAGCTTCTAGAGGACTGCCTCTCAGTTTCTTCTTCTTTCTTGCAGATCACATTTATTTTCTTATTTTTTTCTTTTAACAAACTTTTTGTTTTGAAATAATTACAGAGTCACAGGAAGTTGCAACAATTGTATGGGAAAGGGGGAGGGGCGGTCCTAGCTAGGTACTCTCACCCTCTTGGTGTTGCTAGTGATCCTTGGTATTCCCTGGCTTCCTTCCTCCACGAAGGACCCCCATCATTAGACTTGGGCCCACCCTAAAGCCAGGGTGACCTCATCAAGAAGTCCTTAACGTGATCACGTTGGCAAAGACCCTATTTCCAAATAAGGTCCCATTCACAGGTATGGGGGAGCTACGACTTGGATATATCTTTTTTGGGGGACTCTGTTTAACTCTCAGCAAGAGGTAAAGATAGGAATGGGAATAAAAGCATCCAACTGGATACTGAACCCCATAGATTCACTACTGTAGTGGGTTGTGGCTGGAGGTGCCCAAATCGACCCCCACCTTCTGCAGGAACCCACTCCTCCCCACCCCCCACTGACGATCCCCCCCCCCTCCCCGATGATGGGTCCAGTTCACCCCCCTGACGATGGGTTCCCCCCTCTCCCTTCCTGACCCCTCAGTACTGATGACACTGCCTCATTCTACAGAACGTAGTATTTTCCTACAGAATCTAAAATCACCGACTAGACTGCAGGATCCCAGGGGTCATAGACCTGAGAAAAGCCCCTCATCTTTTGGTACGAGGTGAGGACACGCTGGCTACTTTTAGCACTGGAAGGTTAAGATCACATGAGCGTCCGCCTTTACTTTTTCTTTATTCTTTCGTGTTGCATGTGAACCAATTATTCACCCCCTCAACATGCCGGGCGCTGGGGTAGAGCTGACCCCAGTCCCAGGCTTAGAGAGAGGAGGCAAAGGCAATGTCAGACCCTTGTCTCAGGCACTGCTTCTCTTGAAATCCCAGGGAGCATTGTCTTTGGAGCTCTCTGGTGTGGGTCCCTTAAACATGGTGCTGGGGAGGCCACCTGCCACTGAAACACTGCTCGCCCTGACTTCGTGGGGGGTTCCAGCTGTTGCCTTCTGTCTAGCCCAGGGAAGTTAGTTACATTGCACAGTCAAGCCCAGACTCCCGAACATCCCTTTGGGGTGAGGCTCGGCCAAAGCCACCCACAAACTGGGTCGGGGCTGAGAGTCACGAGGGGCTGAGAGCCCAGGACCCAAACATTTGTCCTTTGGACTCTGCCAAAGTCCTCTCCAGAGGTGGGACAGGCAGGCGGGCCAAGCCCTAGAGGTTACCTCTTCTCCAACTGCTGCCAGGGAGTGTGGGAGCAAGGACCTTCTTCCACAAGGCAGCCAGCCTTCAGGACTCTGCAAGTTGCTCTGACATCTTTCCAGACCACCTTTAAGAGATTGGTGAGGAGTGGGACGGTCAGGCAGCTGCGGCCCAAATCTGCATGTCCAGAATCTCCCGTGGCTCCCGCTCTGGGCCAGGTGTCTCTGAGGATGGTCTGCAGCCACTGGCACCACAATCACACAAGGACCTGGTAAAATGCAGATTCCAGGGCCCCACCCCAGCCTTTCTGAGTCAGACTCCTGACCAAGCAACCTGGACAGCCACACAGAACCTCACACTCAGCAGGGCCCCAGGCTTCCGCTGAGATTCTCTGCCGCCATCTTGAAATGCTCATTAATTTCTGAGCCCCACAACTCGTAGAGCCAGCCCTGGTTAGAATCTCTGGAAGTGGGGCCTGGGAATCTCCTTTTTCTTTTTTTAGCCTGGTCCTTGGTGGGGGGGGTCAGATTTACGCTCAAGTTTATGAGCCGACCCTCTAGGGATTCTAAAGTATGAGAGCGCAAAGGTGGGGGGAAGTTTCTGAATCCTCTCGCTTAAGAAGGCAAAATGCATTGAACACTGTTTCTTTTCCAAACCCCCAGCAGCTTGCCCGCCTGCGTACTCTTCACTTATCTGGACAAGGGACAGCACGAGGGAGGGGAGGAGGAGTGGGGGGGGGGAGGCAGGGAGGGGAAGAACCAGCAACCCAGTTCTGGTGACAGGCGTGTGTCCTTTACACTTGGGTCTGGGACACTCATTCGGAACCACGTGCCCTCTCCCTTCTCCTCCTCTTCGCCGTTGACCACTTACAGAAGGGATCACTGCTTTCAAACCATTCTTCCTAAGTTGCGATGCAGTCCCGTCTCGTGGGCTGAGTGGTGCTCCCCCCGGCCTCTGATTCAGGCGCTGAAGTCCTCACCCCTGTAACTGATAACGTGACTTTGTTTGGAAATAAAATCATTGCAGATGTAGTTAGTTAAGAGGTCCAACCGGGGTGCGGGGGTCAGTGCGATATGACTGGTGTCCTTCAAACAGAGCACATGCGAAGAGCGAGACGCACACAGAGAAAGATGATGCACAGGGGAGTTAGGGCCTTAGCCGCTTCTAGGTCCAGGAACGCCCGAGGCCACCAGAACCAGGAAAGGGGTGGGGGGCAGATTCTTTCCCACAGCCCTTGGAAGGACGGCCCCTTGCCAGCACCTTGATCTTGGACTTCCAGCCTCCGGAACTGTGAGATGGTAGAATTATGTGGTTTATGCCTCCCAGTCCGTGGCGGTCGTAGCAAACTAGTATACCTCTTCTTCAAGACGGTCAATAGCCCGCAGCCCAATCCCAAAAGAGATACGGCCCCTCACATTTCAAAAGCGGGGCCACGGCGCCCAGAAGTGTCAATAATATGCTTGGGGGCCCCCAGCACGTCCAGCCCTGACAAGGCCGAGACTTGGAACAGTCTCTTTCCTCCAGGCAGCCTCTTTCTTCCTTTCTGCTGTGATGCATCTCCCACATCTCGTGGGCGGAGGTGACAGAGGGAGCCAACGCGTCCACCGGCCACGGCTCTAACTGACACGATCTGGTTGTTCAGTCGCAGCCGCCGTGGATGGTGGCTGAGCCCATTCAGGGGCTGAAGCCGCCCACTTGGGTGTGTCTTTCAGCCTTGCGTGTGGGAGGACACCGCCATCAGGCTGTCAGCCGGCACCTCTCGGCCTGTCAAAGTCACGGGGGAGAAAAAGCCACTCCAGCATCCCTCCCAGGAGACGAGGACCCTGGACCACCGATTTCCGATGGCTTTCTCCTGTTACCAGCCAGTCTCAGAATTCGAGGAATGATTCAAGGGTGTCCTTGTGCTGTCACTAAAATGTTGTCCGCTGTTCTCTGCCCCTGCTAAAAGAGCAGGCCATGTATTGCCGGCCTGGGAACCTCCGAGAGCTTTGGCAGCAAGGGGCTGAGGGAGCCTCAGGTCAGTGTGCGGTCCACACAGCGTGTCCCGAGGCAGGGAGCACAGCCCACTTCAGGGAGGCTCATTTTGGCCACCCCTGAGGTCTTACTAGAGGAGTGGGGGTTCGCACCGCATTCCCTCTGCTTCCGATCTAGCCCCGTGAGCTCGGGTCCTACAAGAGCACTGTCCCACTACATTGATCTTTATGAGCCACAAGTGGCCTTCAGTCACGTTAATCCTCTCTCGTTAGAGACACAACTGTCAGAAGTACACAGGGCGCCTGGGTGGCTGGGTCAGTTAAGTGTCCTGACTCCTGCGTTCGGCTCAGGTCATGATCTCAGAGCCATGAGATCAAGCCCTGCATGGGGCTCCGAGCTCTGTGCTCCCAGAGCCGGCTTAGGATTCTCTCTCTCTCTCTCTCTCTCTCTCTCAAAATAAATAAACTTAAAAAAAAGAAATGCTAATACATATCAGAGGCTACGTGCAATGCTCAGAACACGGAAAATGTCCAAGCAAGGGTGGTGGTGGTTGTTTTTATCAATTCACAGACCCTTTAGAGCATTTTCTTGCTTATCCATAGAGAGACTTTCAAACTGGATCATCTGTGGTCCCTTGGGTTTCCAAAATCCAAAATCACCAAAATGCTAATGTGAGCAATTATATGACTTACACCTTGGCCCTAAGACCAGAAGGTCTGACCTTGCATCTGCACTGGTGTGCAAGCCTCTTAAAAAGGTATACTCAATTCAAGGTGCAGATACATTTTTTTTTTCTTTGAGAAAGTTTCTGGCTGTTATCAGATTCTCAAAGGGGTTCTATGTCTCCCAAGGGATCATTTCTGGAAATGGTCTGAGCAGGTTGCTTGTGCCTAAGGGAGCGGAGAAGGGACCCACCGTTTACCAAGCCCTACTATGTGCCAGGCTGATATAACATCATCCCTGTACTAACAACTGGGTAAAGTAGACCCTATCACTCTCACTTTCCAGTTGAGGAAACAGAGGTTCCAGGTGCTCAAACTGGGGGATAGACACTGGCCTTGGTCTCTTGCCTGTCCCACGGCTGGCACAGGCCTCTCTGATGCCAAGCTGGGCTCCATCATCGGCACTGAGCTCCCTCTGGGAAATGGAGCAAGGTACCCTAGCCGGGAAGTGCATGCCCTGCCCCTGGTCAGATCTCAGCTCGAGCTTCACCCCACGGAGTTTACCACTGACATATCAGGGACCACGGGACAGCCCCTCTCCAATTCTGTGAACGACCTCCCTTCAGGTCCACAGAGAATCCACAGCCCTGAGTGAAGCATCCACCTCTTCTCCAGAAAGTACCTGGCACCCGGCTTAGACCACTCTGGGTCCCTCTCTCGTGCTCGCGGCATGCCGTGCCAGAGGCCATGCAGTTGTTAAAAGCCTGGGTCCTGGAAGCAGGGAGAATTCTGACTCTGCCATTTATCAGCTACGTGACCTTGAATTATTCTGTGAACCCCTCTGTGCCTCACTTTCTACATTTCTACAGTGAAGCTAATAGCACCTATTTCACATGAGAGAGTATTACCTTTTTCTTGTGCCTTCTCCTATCAGGGACACCCTCACTTCTTTCTCCATCTATGTCCTATTCTCCTACTGGAGAATTCCAAGCAGGTTCCATGCCCACTGGGGAGCTCCACGTGGGGCTTGATCCCACAACTGCGAGATCACCAACTGAGCCAATGTCAAGAGTTGGATGCTTACAGGCATCCCAGGGTGAGAGACTTTTTTTTTTTTAATTTTTTGTTTGTTTATTTTTGAGAGAGACAGAGCATGAGCAGGGGAGGGGCAGAGAGAGGGAGACACAGAATCTGAAGCAAGGTCCAGGCTCTGAGCTGTCAGCACAGAGCCTGACGCGGGGCTCGAACTCACAAACTGCGAAATCATGACCTGAGCTGAAGTTGGACGCCCAGTTGACGGAGCCACCCACGCGCCCCAAGAGACGTTTTTGAATGAAATATCCCTCATGTATTACTGGCAGAGCTGGGGAAAGTTGGAACATGAACTTAAACTCAGGGCTACATGAAATAGGGTCAATCAATAGGGCACATGCTTTGATATCTCCATCGATGACAGAGTGTAGGATGACAGAAATGTGAAGTTTGTTCCCTGTGGCATTTCTTATTATATACATCTTTATCAGGGACCAAAAGGTCATCTAATGTCTACCATTCCAACCACTAACCTTTTCACTCACTTGCATATCCATTCATCCATCCATCCATCCAACCATATATCCATCCATCCATCCATCCATCCATCCATCCATCCATCCATCCAAATATCCATCCATCCATATATCCATCCATCCATCCATCCATCCATCCATCCATCCATCCTTCCATCCATCCATCCAGATATCCATCCAAACATTCATCTCTCTGTCCATCTATTCCTCCATCCATCTATCTATTCATCTACCCATTTGCACATCTGTTAGAACATCTATCCACTCATAGCCTATCACAAACATATGCAGTGGACACTTTCTACCTTACAGGCACTGTGCTAGGCACTGTTGTGACCTGACAGTAAATGACATATGGATTCCACCTTCAAGGGATTTATATTCTAGAGGGGGAGGCAAACGAGCAAATAGGCAATCTTGATTCGGTAGGATATGAGTTACGATAGGGATGCATAGAGGGGCTGTGGGAGAGCACAAGACCGGGGAGGATCAGACAAACTTGTTGGCAGAGGTGACATCTCAGCTGAGGCAGGAAGGCCCAGGAGGGGTCGCTGTGTGGGGACAAGGGCCTTCCAGGCAGAAGGAACCACATGTTCACAGGTAAAGGCAAGAGAAAGTGCTGGCCTGGGGAACTGTGAGGGGCTCCGTCTGGCCAGATCATAGGTAGTGAAGCTGGAAGGAATGAGAGGGCTGGCTGGAGTCCACAGCCTCAGGCTGAGTTTGAGTTTGGACTTTGTGCCAAGAGACTGGGAAGCCTTGGATGCATGTTAGAGAGGCCTGAGTGAAGAGAGCAGGCTCTAGAAAGGTCTTTCTCACAGGAAATAGATTCCCTTCTTGAACAGGAACACTATGTGGGAGGCAAGTTGTCATACTTGGAAACGATCCTGAAAAGGCTTCTTCCTTCTGAAATTTGGTCTTGCTGTCTCCTTTCCCAGAGCCATTTTCTGCCTGGCTGAAAACCTAGTGATGCTGGCAGGAGGGATGCTAATGATTCAGACAGTCATTAATATTCTCCCTGAAGAAGCCTCCTTGAAGCTCTAGCGGGAAATTCAGACCCAAGACCAGGAGAGGATTCCTGTAGTGCATAATTATGGGCAATGATGTCCTTTGGCCAATCGGGAGGGAGAAGCTTGCCTAGCATTAGTCCTGCTCCATTCCCTGGTCATGGCGTTGGCTGGGGCTCATTGCCCAAGCAGGCAACCAGGTTAGGGGGTACATAAGACAGCCGAGAGGCAGCGCACAGGACACAGACTTACTGCCCCCCCACTGTGTCCCACGTACTGTGCCGGGATACAGGAGAAATCAAACCAGATCCTTGCAGGACCTAATATTAAAGACAGCGGGTTATCAATGATGCCAATGCAGGGAAAAGGGGAGGCGAAAGTAAGGCAGAACACCAGCATCTCATCTGAAGTAGTGTGGAGTCAAGATACACTGCCTGTAGTTGATGGAATACGAAGTAAGAGAGTGAAGGCATTTCTTAAAGTTGCCAAAGTAACTAGTGTGAACCTAAAAATAATGGCACACCTATATTAGGAGGACAGGGCGGGAAATGTCAATGGATAAGGTCTAAGGTCTGCAAACCAGTAAATAACAAATGTAAGCACCGTTTTCAGAGATTTGTAGTTAACCACAGAGGGGACAGCCAGGAAACATAAGAACAGTCACTCCTGGGAAGCAGATTCAGTAGGAGGGGGTGGGGTGGACATCTGCTTCTTAATGTAAGGCTTTCTCTTTTACTCAATTATTTCTTTTAATGTTTATTTATTTTGAGAGACAGAGACAGAGTGCAAGTGAGGGAGGGGCAGAGAGAGAGGGAGACACAGAATCCGAAGCAGGCTCCGAGTCTGAAGTGTCGGCACAGAGCCCCACGTGGGGCTTGAACCCACGAACCATGAGCCCATGACCTGAGCTGAAGTCAGACGCTTACCTGACTGAGCCACCCAGGTGCCCCTACTTAATTATTTTTTAGCCACGCGCGTGTGCTTAGATAAAATATTTTGAACATTTGAATAGAGATAAGTCACAGCTTAACAAACTCAGCGGTCAAAAGCCAAATGCATTGGCACAGACAGTTAACACGGCTGTATTTGGAGCAAGGGGGTCTATGGAGACGATTCAGGGAGGCTATGAACTTGGGTGGGAAAAATAATCCCATCCTAATTTTACTGTCCCCTAACTGAAATTCAGCACTTGCTTTCATTACAAACATAGACAAAAAGCCACAGTGGTCTTACCAGACCTGTGACTTTATCACCAATGAAAATCATTGGATTTCCTGTCACCTTAGAATCGTTGCAGATCATCTCGAGATACTTACACTCATCACTACTTCAGAATAAGAGTCTTTGTTGGACTCACAGCTTCTCTTGTTAACGATTCAACGGAGAAGCACCTATCACATTTGTTTCTTTAACGTACCTTTTTGACAACGGTATTTCAATATACAATAAAACCTTGGGTTGCGAACAGAATTCGTTCTGGGAACATGCTTGTAACCCAAAGCGCTTGTATATCAAAGCAAATTTCAAGAACCATTGGCTCAGTTGTGATCATGTGATGTCTGGCATTACAGACGACTCGGATTGAGAGACATCGCTCACTTATCAAGTTAAAATTTATAGAGGGGCGCCTGAGTGGTTCAGTCTGTTAAGCGTCCGACTCTTGGCTTCAGCTCAGGTCATGGTCTCATGGTTCACAGGGTTCGGGCCCCCGTATCAGGCTCTGTGCTGACAGTGTGGCTGGTGCCTGCTTGGGATTCTCTCTGTCTCTCTCTCTCTCTCTCTCTCTCTCTCTCTCTCTCTCCCTCCCCTGCTCACTCTCTCTCTCTCAAATAAATAAACTTAAAAAAATAAAAAAATTTAAAATTTATTAGAAATGTTTGCTCGCTTTGCAGAACATTTGCAGCACAAGTTACTCGCGATCCAAGGTTTTACTGTAATTGGTTCCTTGGCAATCCTGTGCGCTTTTTGTTTTTTGGTTTCATTTTGTTTTGCACTAAAAGACATTTCCTCTGAGAAGGGCTCTCTGTAGGCTTCACCAGACTGCCAAAGGGTGTATGGCATGAAACAGGTTGAGAACCTGCTTTAGTGAAAGAACAGCTTGGGTGTGGTGAGCGGGAAGGGGGGGGGGTTCGGGTTTGATAAAGTTTTGGAGACAGAGAGCAGGATCCATATGTTGAGAGAAGCTAGGACCCAGACCAACGGAGAGGTGGGTAACAGGTGCATGAAGGCATTCTGGTGATAGCACAATGGTACAATCATGGTAAAAACATCAGCAGCCTATACTCTCCTGAGCTCACGGGGTCCAGACGCCGTCCCGAGCCCTTGGCAAATATTATTGAGATCAACCATGACAACAGCTGTAGGAAGGTACGAATGCGATTTCCCTTTTACGGTCTGGGTTACACATCCCCAGCCATATTTATGGACTAGCCTGAAGCCCCATAGGTGGTAAGTCATAGGGTAGAATTCAGACTGTGGTCCGCAGGACTCCCCAGCTTGCGCCCTTAAGTGCTCCCCTATGCTGCCGGGTATAAAGGAAAGTCTTGTTTGCATGTAACCGATAAAGAAATCAAGGATCAGATCAATCAAGTGCAGCCAAGCCCAGGATCCCAGCGTGCTTGGAAACAACCCAGCTGAGGTTTGCCCTTGCCCAGCTGCCTGCTGATTCCTTCCTCGTCCCTCGTGGCTCCCTAGGGCTCTGGAAAGCTCAGGGAACCCGTGCCAGTTCCCTGGGCATCACCATCAAGGCTCACATCCCGCCCACCTTCCATTAGCTCATTGTTCAAATCTGCCTTCCTGTGTTAGCCTCCGGAGTCCTCCTGGTATGACACCTTAATGCCACCATAGCCTCCTAATTAGGCCCCCAACTTTGATGCATGCTACCCTGTGACTGCTAGATGCACCTGCACCTGAGTGCCTGAAATTGGGGTCCTCTGGGGTGGGGGTGGGGTCACATACCACTATGCTCGTGTTTTAAGAGTTGTAACTGTGTGGCCATCTGTAGGACATGATCATCGGCCTTTCCCGGATTCCCTGATAACCATCTTATCGCTGAGGATTGCCACGTGGTTCCAGTGACTGTTCTGTTATGATGGCCACTGGGCTGAGCTGCCCTGCTTTAATCCCAGCACAATAATAAGGAAAGGCTGTGGATGTAATGCAGAAATGAGGCCAGAATTGCCACGCTGTACAAACAGAGGCTCCACAGCAGTGTATGGGGCAGGGGGGTGGCGGGGGGAGAAATGGCAGAAAATTGAGTCAGTGGAGAACCCACTCCAGGCCGGGGTGGGGGGATATTCAAAAAGCCCTCTGGGCGGCCTGTCCTGCGCTCACATGGTGAGCAAAACATCACTCTGCCCATTGCATACAGGCTTTGAATTCAAATTGGATTTGTTTTGCAATTGTGATCACGTTTAATTTGTGGATTTGTTTTGGGGTCATCGCATTATTAGGGTGATGAAGCAGCATCTTTTAAGCAGCATCATAAGAAAAATATTTTATGGTAATGTTGAGAGGGAAGCATCTGAGAGAACATGTGCCCTTTAAAAGTATTCTATGTTTGGGGCGCCTGGGTGGCTCAGTCGGTTAAGGGTCCGACTTTGGCTCAGGTCATGATCTCAAAGTTCGTGGGTTCGAGCCCCACATCGCTCTGTGTTGACAGCTCGGAGCCTGGAACCTGCTTCGGATTCTGTGTCTCCCTCTCTCTCTGCTCCTCCCCCGTACTCCCCCCCCTCAAAAATAAACATTAAAAAAGTTTTAAAAAAAAGTATTCTATGTTTGAAAGACACAGAGCCACATACCGTTTTGCAGACCATCCCCGTGGCTCAAAAACTATTGCCCACTTAGAGTTAATATTCCGAAAGCTTAGCCTCATCCCAGTACCCTGCTGGTCACCATGGACAGGCTCTCCACACCAGCTACCAGGTCAATTTAATATTCTTCAACTAGCTTGTGCCAGTTTCCAGCAATGGTAGGTAAGGCCGGGGTGTTTTAGGGGCTCACACCAGCGCCTAAACACTGGTCAGGGCCTGATAAATGGTAACCACTTCGAATACTACTATTACTCTTCCTTCATGGGGCTTGGGGAAGCGATATCTAAAGGTATAAAAATACCCTCCCCCGGGGCGCCTGGGTGGCTCTGTCACTTACACATCTGACTCTGGTTTTGGCTCAGGTCATGATCTCACAGTCCATGAGTTCAAGCCCCGCATCAGGCTCTGTGCCGACAGCGTGGAGCTTGCTTGGGATTCTCTTTCTCCCTCTCCGTTTGCCCCTTCCCTGCTTGCGCACTCTCTCTCTCAAAATAAATAAACATTAAAAACCATAAAAAATAAATACCCTCTCCTGATGTTCCTGTCTCCATATCTTATATCCCAGTCAAGAAAATAGAAGGAAAATTGACATAAAGGTGTGGCGCCTGGGAAGGAGACACGGGAGGCTCTGTGATGCCTCGGGGAGGAACATTCTGGACTGGAAAACACACCATGGGGGTAAGGCCCAGCTCTGTGTGACCAGGGACAAGTTGTAATGTCTCCCTGAGCCTCGGGCTCCCAATATGTTAATGAGGACAAAGGATCATCCCAGCCTTGCCCACTTCATGGAGCAGGTGGGAGGACCAATGAGGTCAGGATACGGAGGGTGTCAGTGACAACACGAAGGGCTGCCATTGTTACAAGAGTGACAGCAGCAAGGCAGAGTGGAAGACATAGTCAGGAGCCAGTGAGGGATGGGAAGGGGGGGGAGGGGGAGAGGGAGGGAGAGAGAGAGAGAGAGAGAGAGAGAGGAGATTCCCCTGAATCTGTGCGAATTGCTGGCTAACAGTAACTGCCAGCTTGCTTAAGACTAAATTTGTTTTTTCTGCTTTGGGGCTTGACTCTGTGAAAATATTTGGTCTTATTTGAGATCGTTTGTTTTTCTTTGTAAGCATTAAGTGTCTCTTTATAATGCACTGTTCTCGGGGAATCATGGGGAGCATTGCAAACCAATTTTTTTTTCCTAACCGTATTTTCTTGAATAACAAACTCTACTTTGATTTAAACATTTTTATGAGAAGTTCCCTCTTAATGGAAAAGTGATTTTTCAAAATGCATTTGGCAAGGGGGGAGGGGGGTGGGGCGAGGGACGGTAAAGTTACAGTCTCATTTATTCTTCGTGAAGTGGAAGGGAAGTGGAACCCTGGGGAGAAATCGGATAAAAAAAGAAAGTGATAGAATGAAAGGAGAAAAGAAATAATATAATGAATGCACGTGGGCTTTGAATAGGCGTCTCGTGATGTGCATAAGCTCTTGGGTTTGAGGAGACACAGCAATGAGTGGTCAGAGCTGACATCTGGCCAAAGACCAGGTCCTGTGTCTTAGAGGCACTGCCATCTCACGCTGGGCCTCCCGGCCTCAGTTTCCCCACCTGTGGAATGGGATGAAGCCATCTTCGCGGGGCTGCTGGGAGGGCCTCAGGGAACAGTGAATGCGAACATGCAGGCTGTAGGGTGTGGGGCACACGGAGGGAGGATTGTTATTTGCGCAGTGGGGCCGGGGGGGAAGGTTGTACTGAATAAGCTTCAAGACTCTTTCTAGCCCCAAAAATCCAGATTTTGATGAAAACGCACTGACGCACAGGTACACGCATGTGGTCACAGGTGTAGACATTGACGCACACACTCACAGGTGCGCACGTTTGTTCACAGGTACAGACACGGACACACGATGCAGATACATAGTCACACACAGATACACGCACACGCCCTCAGACACACCCCACGTTCTTCAAAGGACACAGTCCCCACTGGAGCCCCACGTCCCCTCTGCCCAGCTGAACACGGCTCCAAAGTAGAGCCTTATGCTCCGTCCACTCCCCGAGCGGAGCCCACATCCTCACAGCCCCGCCCCCAGGCTCTGCCCCATGGTGCCCAGAAACCTCTCAATGCTGTCGTCTCCCGGGCAATGTCCCTCTCTCTGTCCCCTGTCCTTGGCATTTGGTGACCCCCACTGTGAGCTTTGAGCTTCACGAGCTTCATGATCCTGTCTTTGTTGTGTATTTGTTTTTAATTTTCTAAAAATGTTTATATATTTTTGAGAGAGAAAGAGACAGAGTGCGAGCAGGGGAGGGGCAGAGAGAAAGAAAGGGAGGCACGGAATCCAAAGCCAGCTCCGGGCTCTGAGGTGTCAGCACAGAGCCTGACCCCAACGAACTGTGAAATCATGACCTGAGCCGAAGTCGGAGGCTTAGCTGATGGAGCCACCCAGGCGCCCCTGTAGGGATCCTTTCTACCTTGTTCATGAATGCATCGTCGGAGCGTGGCGCTTAGTGGGTGTTCAAAAAGTGCCAGTTGAATGAACGAACGGATGAATGAGCCCTACGGAGGGACATGGTCTGCTCAGCTCTGGACTCTGGAGTCGGCATGGGGAGAAGAAGGGGGCCTGCGCCTGGGCCAGTGCCAGTGCCCTGCCCTCTCCAGCGCTCAGTCAAGCCCCGGGCCCCTCCGGAGCCGACTCTGCTCCATCCACGCACGTCCTCCCTTCGCCGCCTCCTGAGGGACCCAGAGCGCTGGTGATATCCGGGACCTGCCACTGGTAGCTGTTTCTGGCTCATCTCCCACGGCCCCCAAGGTGCCTCCGGAGTTTGCGGGAAAGGATGGGGTTCCTCGAGGAACGCGGGTGCCCTGCAATCCCTCCCGCCCTCCGCACGCCAGCGCCGCCCGCTGCCAGGTCCCAGTAGGTCACCACGTGCTGGAACGGGGCTGTGCGATTCTCACATAAACCCCACATCCCAAAGCCGAGCAAACGCGGGCTCCAGCAGTGAAGTGACCGGCCCGAGGTCACAAGACTGCAGGCGGCAGTCCTAGGAGTTGAACCTGGGCCCCAAATTCTTCACTGCTGCATTTGCCTGACTGCCCACACTGGGTCCGGCACCCTGTCCGGGGCTCCCTCGGCTTCTGTCTTCTCCACTGGGGCAACACGCCCTCTGTATCGTCCTCAGCTCCTATGCTGGGCCAGGAACGACTCAGGGGCAGCAAGCTAGACCAGTCTGATGCCTCGTCTGGGTCCCCTTGGCCAGGCCAACGTGCCCGTTGGGCAGCCGCTGACCTTTTTTCTGGAGTGTTGCCTTACGTAGAAAAACTCACTTGCCGGGGGGGTTATGACACCCCTCACCCCAGCTGACCCCAACCGGAACCAGCGACTGGCGGGCAAGAGGAGGCGGGATCAACTCTGCGGCACAAGTCATGCTCTAGAATCCCTTGCGGGAACCAGCTGAGATCCCAGCCTTGCTAAGCGCCTTCTGCCCTCTCCTGCTTTCCTCACTCGCTCTTTCTAGAAAGCTCTCCTTCCAGAACCCACGTGCACAGGATGTCATGTCTCAGGCTCTACTTCTAGAGAACCTGACCCGAGACAGGCAGGGACAGCCTGACAATCACTGAGACCCCAGTGTCAAGGCCAAGAGGATGGCAGGAACTTCATGGGCATTTATTGAAGGAACGAGGCATTTCTCCTGCCCTCTGTGCAAAGCTTCTGCTCCAATCCATGGGCCTCCTCAGTCAGGCCGTACAGAGAATCAGTTCTTGTTCAAAGGGAGGAGCTTGGTTTTCTGAGGGCACCACTCCATTCCTGGTGCCTAGATATGGAGCACATAGTAGGAGCTTAGTGAGCATTTGTCAAATGAGTGATTATTTATTTGTTTGTTTTAAGAGAGAGAGAGAGAGAAACAGTGAGAGCACAAGTGGGGAAAAGGCAGAGAGAGGGAGAGAGAGAGAATCCCACGCAGCCTCCGCACCACCAGGGCAGAGCCCCACGTGGGGCTCAGCTCAAACTCCCGAACTCGCGAGGTCATGACCTGAGCTGAAGTCAGATGCTTAACTGCCTGTGCCACGCAGGCGCCCCAGTGAGTGAATATTTCAATGAGTGACTGTCTGCTTTTCTCCATTCCTGTTTATATCCCCCCCAACCCCTCAAGGCCACCTCTGCCATCACCTGCCAGGTATCCTCACCTGCCATGTTCACCTGCCATGTTCACGGGCTGGCTTTGACTTCATACCAAAGCACCTTCCAGCTGTCTGCACACCTCAGAAGTTCACCGAGGGTCCTCAGGGGTCCCCCAAGGGCATGGGATCAGAGTTTCATGCAGAATAGCTCTGTTTGACCTATTTCCATGAGGTTTTGTTTGGACAAAAGCGCTCTGTGGCTGCAAAGACTGAGAAGCCCCTTGCCCCTCTGCTGTCTTGCATTTTCTTTCTCTCTCTCTCTTCCTCCCTCCCTCCCTTCCTTCCTCCCTCCATTTCTCTTCCTTCCTCCCTCCCTCCCTCCCTTCCTCCCTTCCTTCCTTCCTTCCTCTCTTTTGAGAGACAGTCTTAAGCAGGCTCCATGCCCAGAGCAGAGCCCAGTACAGGGCTCCCATCCCACCACCCTGGGATCATGACCTGAGCAGAAATCAAGAGCTGGATGCCCAAATGACTGAGCCCCCCAGCCGCCCCATCCTGCATGTCTTATCTACCCCCCGTACCCTCTTGAAGTGGGGCACAACGCCCTTCATGCTGCCCCATCCAAATTCTGTGTGTAGACATCCTCTTATGTCCCTGAGGATTCTAGTTTAAGGTTAAAAGCATAGGCTTTGGAGTCAGAAAGGCCCTGGGCCAGTTAATTTAGTCTCTCCTAGCCTCAGTTTCCGTAGCTGTAAAATGGGAAAGTCACAGAGCTACCACCTGAGGGCCGGGCAAGAATTCAGTAAGATGGGTCATGTGCTAAGCAAGTGCCTGACTCCTGGAAAAATACTAAAAGGTGCCTTCTAGTATTTTTTAATTCCCCAGGCAGTGCTTTGGGCATACTTGGAAATTAACTGCCAAAGTAATCAAACTCCTTCGGCCAAGGGAACTAAACTGTGGATATGCGTGAAGCTCATCCTGTCCTGGCATAGCTATTTCCCAGGGACCCAACACCATGTATCATGGCCATGACCACGGGGCTCTAGTGAAAGCCACCAATCCCAGGAGGACGCTGGGGACATTCCAAGTGGCAGCTGCACGGCTAAATAGAGCCCTCGTCCCTTGCTGCAAAAGGACTAGAGAAGGAACCCCAATGTTCCTCTGCTTCTTAAGCATCTGGCTTTCTCCCAGATCCAGGCTCGCTGTGCTTAGACAGCAGGGGAAGTTGGAAGAGAATATGGTTTCTCATTGCCTAGATTTGTTGGTGTATCTGCAGCGGCTTATACAAAGGTTGTGCACAGGGCGTGCTCAATAAAAATCGTGGGGTGAATGCAGGCATAGAGGGACGAGTGAATTGGAGCTCTGTCTGCCATGTAATTTCAGCATCTAGGATAGGTGTCTTTCAATAAATGTTTCGGAGTGAATGAATGAATTCTAGGTTCACTGCCCTGTTCTCAGTTCTGAGACCGAGTCCCAGCACCGAGGAGGCGGGTGATGAATATTTATGGAGGAAATGAACCAGATCCAGTATTTCCCTGGGTAATAACTGGGCTTCAGCTGCGGTTGCCCTCTACCTCCCCACTTGCCCCAGAGTCACAGACATGGGTTCCAGGGACAGAGTCCTCGAGTCCAGTCACCAGCCCAGCTTGGCCTTAGCCGGGTGGAATGGGGTCTAGAAAACAGAGCTATTTATTACCTTCCCCCGGGCACACCCGGGAGACTGACTGGCTGGCTTGCCAGTAAGCTTGGAGGGGATGCCCTTGGGGAACACTCACCCCCCCAGATGGACTGTGCTGGAAGGAGTGGAGCACGGTGACCCAGGGATGCCACCAAGGAGCCCTCATCGGCACGGCGTTGGCATCCTTATAACCACACGGGCGCACACACATTGATGGGGACATGTGGCCACGCCCCGCTGGGCACAGAGCTCTCTACAGTGACCCTTCCTTCCTCCCCTGTCTGCACGTGGGAGCCACTGTCCAGAACAGGCTCCCGAGATCCACACGAGTGATCTCGTCTGTTCATCTTCCCAGTGCATCCCCGGGGGCACAGGCATGTGGCTGTGCACTCGGCCTTGCCCAGCCTCCCCCCTCTGCCATCCCATCCAAACGCACCTTGCCTCTGCCCCGAGCACACAGTGGCCACACGCCGCCCTGTGGCACCACCAAGAGACAACACCACCTGTCACACGGGACCCCTTCCTTGGATTAGAGAAGCCCGATTAGCCAGGAGCTGCGGCTCAGCGTTCACAGCGCAGAACCAGAGACAAGTCACGGGTCCCCTCATTGCCTGGAGTTACGGGAGTCCCTCCCTAACCCCGCGTTCTGTGCCACCGACGGGCAGCTGCTCTATCCTTCGCCACCGCTGGGATTGACTCCCCCCGCACCCCCACCCCACCCCAACCCAGTGGAACCAGGAAGTGGCCCGGCCCCTTAGAGTTGCCTGGCCTGCAGGCTGCAATGCTGTCCCCAGAAGTATCTGGATCCTGGGCCGGGGCCCTACTTGGCCCCCAGCCGTGCAAGCCAGAGGCCTCCTCCCGACTCCGGCTTGCGGCGCAGCCGCTTGCCCATGCCTGCTGCCTGTGGGGTCTCGGGCCAGCCAAGCGCATGGGGCCACCCTACAGCACGAGCCGGCGAGTCGGAGGAACGCGGCCTTCGATGCCCAGACAGGCCGGCGCAAGGAACCAGCTCCACACGGGGTGACGAGGAGGCAGCTGGGACCCTAAGGCCTCAATCTGTGCCGACTGATCCTTCCTTCCCCCGTCAGGTTCCCTTTAGCCACGGTCTGGGGTTGACCCCTGCAGCTGCATAGCCCGGGGGAGACGCCGGGCTGGCATTTGGTCCCCTTGGGTACCCTCCAGGTAGGGCGGAAGCGGAGCAGGTCAGGGATGCTGGGAGGCCCCGCAATGCCCCAGGAGAGCAAACCACAAGGGGAGCCCCCTTCCCGAGATGCCCAAGCTGGGTTCGCCACGCCCGCCTGCCCCAGGGGGGGCCGGGCCCCCGCCTGGTACTCACCCCGCTCCGCAGAGGCCTCACCCTCGCGTGGTGGCAGCCGCCCCCTCTCAGGCAGTGCTCCCCATCTGGAGAGGCCGCGGCACTAATCAGCCGCCTGGCGTGGTGCGGCCGAGTGGCTGGGGTTTAATTGACACCAGGTGGCCCCTCCCCAGGGGCAGGCTGGGAGGCGGCTCTGCCCGGCAGGGAGGCCAAGCCCCGGGCAGGGGGGCCCCCCTGGCACCCAGGCCTGGCCGGTTCAGGCCTCCCCTGGGGAGAGCAGGGCAGTCAGGCAGCTGCGGGCCACCCCTCCCCTCCTCTCCCACCGGCCGCCTCCGTAGCACACTCCAGCCCTGCTTTCCTAGGCTCTGACCTTTCTTTCATTTCAGAGGCAGCGGGGACAGTGACAGCGTCTGCCCAGGAGGAGGGTGGCTCAGGTTTCCCCCCTGGCTGGCTGGGGGCAAGGCCCTGTCGGCTGGCTCCTCAGGAGGGACACCCGTGGGCGTCGCGGACCCTCCCCCAGACCATCTTTTATTGAACACTTACTACATGCCAGGCCCTGAACGGTGCCCACATTGTGCTGTGGGAGGTGGGCCTATGGTAATTCCTTCCACTTTGTAGATGAAGGAGCTGAGGCTCAGAGAAGCTAAACTTCTTCCCGAAGTCACACAGCGGGACAGACACCTAGTCAGGGATTTTAACCACCACCTGTAAAGTAGGTCCCCATTTTCCAGATAAAGTAATTGAGGAGGCCACTTCTCAAGGTCACACAGCCAAGTATGGAATTTGGATCCGTCACCAGATGTGTTGGGCCGGGCTGCCCGGAACAGTCAAGTCCAGTCGTGAAACAAGCTTTCTCTCCTGACCGACAGGTATCCCTGCTTATATGAGGGCTCCAAGTGAGTCACAGCTGGGGTTTAGGAGAAGGAACATTGGATGTAGAGTCAGAAGACCTGTGTCGAACCTGCTGTGTGAATTTGAGCAAGTTACTCTACCTCTCTGGGCTTTGCTGCAGCTGGGAGCTGGGAGCACCAAATAGGACACCATGTGGACAGGGCTTTGTGACTGGGACTCCCTGGGCAAGGCTGGGGATGCTGGGGTGATTCTGCCTCAGTAGTCTTTCCCAGAACCCCCCCCCCCCCGTATTTTCTCCCATTACCACCCGGAGCTGAAAGACCCAGCAGTGAAGGGCACACACAGTCTCTGTAGTAACAGACCTGGGTCCAAATCCTGGTTCTGTGCCTCATCAACCACATGACCTTCAGAGGTCACTTCCGTTCTCCGGGTCTCAATTTCTCATCTCTGAAACGTGCTAAAGAGCCCTGCCTCCCTGCCTGGGCTGAGGGAGGATCAGCGACGAATGACCCAGCATCCATCTTTTCATTCAACACCACTCATTGAGCACCTACTATGTGTGGGTCACCGTGCTGGGGACATAATGGTGGGCAAAACAGAGTCAGTCCGTGCCCCGGTGGCGGAGACAGATAATAGTTAAGAGAACACACAAATCAATATGTAACTCCTCGTACATCCTTGAGAAACAGAAGTGGTTATTGTTGTTCACACACTTACTCAGGAAAAGAACTCACATACCTACTATGTGCCAGGTACTGTTATGGGCACTGGGCATGTAGCAGTGAGCCGTGAGGACAGGTCCCGGTACACAGGAAGCTGGCATGTTCCAACAATTAACCATGACCATGTGTAGCAATAACAATGATTACAATTATAATAACATATAATATATAATTATGATTATTATACTATTATCATGTAATAATTAATATTATTATATATTATAATAGGATACCCCCCTGCCCTGTGTGCCTTGATTTCCTCACTGGTAGAATAACATGCCTGTCTGCTGGGTCTGCCCCTTGGGGAGCTCCGAGGTGCAGTGTGGGATTCCAGAACATTCCTAGGTCTAATCTTCAGTGAGGCTCATGGGCTCCTTTTGGTCTGACTTATGGACACCCTGGCAGGCAGCTCATCCCCCTGGCCCAGACCCAGACCCCATGTGGGTTGGGAGAAGCTGAGCCCATGACTCAGCCTGCCTGGCTTGTCAAGTGACAAGGCAGCAGGCAGCTGGCTGGGTTGTGAGCCATGGGGCCGTCATGAGCCAGACGTGGGGCAGGTGCCCAGGGTACAGACTGGGGCTTCAGGATGGCAAGGGAGGGGCTCCGGGCTCAGGTGACTTCACCCTGACCCCGGGTGGCATGTGTCACTAGTAAAGAGAATATTTTGTTAAGAAGCAGTGAGAAATCATGGAACGGACTGCCTTGTGAGTGAATGAGCTCCCCGTCAGTGAAAGTCATCTCCAGCGAGACGTAAAGGGGACTCCAGAAATTGGGAGAGGGTTCTGGGAAAGCTAGGTGATTTCTACACCTTCTTCAGACCTAATTTTGGACATCACTTTCTCCTGGAAGCTTTTTCTGAGACCATCTCCCCCCCCCCCCCCCCGCCCCCCGGCCAGGCAGGCGCTTTGCCTGAGTTCTCGTGCCCTGGGCTTCCCCCTGTGCAAGCCCACGGCTCCAGAATTGCCTGTTCACTTGCCCAATTAAGCCCCAAGTCTGAGCTCCACCTCTGTCCACTCTGTTACCCACCCAGTGCCGCCGATGCACCCATCAGCCGTCCCCTGTCTGGGATCTCACGGTGACTTCTGGTCCCAGTCCCCCCCCCCCCCTGGCTGCGCCTCTTGCGGGCTGCAAGGCAGGGACGGGCACACAGTAGGTCTGTAGAGCAGCACCAATCAGCACAAATACACTGTGAGCCACAGACCTAGCCGTCAGTTCTCTGGTAGCCACATTCAAGAGGTAAACAGAAACAGGTGAAATGAATTATAACGTACTTTAGCCCAGGAAGGTCAAAAAGGATCGTGTCAATGTGTAACGAACATAAAAAAGTACGGATGAGATAGTGCACGTTCTTCCTGATTTTTTGAACATCTTAGAAATCTGGTGGGTCATCTCAATTCAGATTTGCCACATTTCAAGGGCTCAAGGGCCACATGTGGCCGGCTGTTCCTGCCTTGGGCAGATCTGGAAAGTTTTGCTGACTGAGAGAATGAAGATAGGAGGGAGGATATTCTTAGCTTAGTGGGTAAGGTGTCCCTATGGGTTGCCATGTTATTCTTTTTTTGTTTTGGTTTGGTTTTTTTTACTCATCTCTCTCTTTTGCTTTGCTGGGCAGTTCTCTGTGTCCTGTCTTTCTGTCCTTCAAGCCCAGCTCCGTGTTGAGCTGAAAATGAACCAGCTTTTCCAGAACTCTCTCCCAATTTCTGGACCGACTCCCCTTTACAACATCCAGCTAGAACACTTTGACAGGGAACTCATTCACTCACGAGGCAGTCCACTCGGTGATTTCTTACTGCTTCTTACTAGAATATTCTCTTTACTTCTGACACTGGGTCTCCCAGTAGAAGAGGTGGTGTGGTCTGGTGGTTTGAACTCAGGGGGCTGAGTGCCAATCCTGGCTCGGTCGCATAGTTGCATGACCCTGAGCCTCAGTTTCCTCATCTGTAAAGTGGGGCCGATACCACTTTTAGACGACGTGTCATCACTGTTCAGAAGGACTTTCTGCCATGACGGACATGTGGACCCTAAGGTGGTAGCGTCTATCCACACGTGGCTATCAAGCACTTGAAATGTGGCTGGTGTGCCAGAGGAATCGACCTTTGGATTTTACCTGATTAATTACATTTGAATTTAAATAGCTATATGTGGCTGCTGGCTACCACATCAGAGAGCACAGCTTCCCCAGTGTCACGGGAGGATTGATTGACTATAAAGCCCCAAGTGTAGAGCAAGATTTCCCCCACCTGGTGCCTAGTTTATCTGTCTAGTGTGTCTATAAAGACTGTGGAGGCCCCTCTTGAGTAATCGCACATTCCGATAGTGAGTGTAAGGAAATCATCCAAGGCCGGGAAAGAAGCATCTGAGGGGGGTAAGGATGCAAAGGGGGCAAAAACCCCTCAACTCTCAGAAGAGCCTACTCTCCCGACATATTGGGAGACTGTAGGGTTGCTTACACTGTGACAAACGGAGACAGAGAGATGCCTCCCACCTAGAAGGAGCATTGACATTTGTCTGGGTGGCTTATCCTAAAATTGCTTCCTGTGTAAGTGGTTTACATGTATTATCTCATTTAATAGTCACAGCAACCCTACAGTCTCCATGGCATGGAGACTGGTATTGTCTCCAATGACATGAATGGTGAAACTGAGGCTCAGAGAGGTCATGCCGCCTGCCCAAAGTCACACAGCCAGTGAGCCACAGAGCTGGGATTCCAATGTTAAGTCTATGAAGCCCTTGCTCATTCTCCATAGCGTAACACCATTCTCTGTCCAACCCTCGAAATGTCTCTACAGCTTCTCAGTAACTTTGCATCAGTCTTGACTTTCATCCTATAAGGTCGTGTCATATCCCTATCTGGCAACGATGAAAAAAACTGGGCCGCCAATAGGCTCAACAAGTTACTTAATAAAATACTAGTTTAAGGGCATCTTTTTAATAAAATTGACTCAGCAATCATTTTGTACAATTTTCTTTTATATTTAAAAATAAGCCCTGAGTCATATTTTGCTCTGTTCAGAGCTTTCTAATTTACTTAGAAGGTAATTGTCTCCATCTTCATGGTTCTGGACGTTTTGCAATAAATACCTCTTTATGAGGCAAAATGGCATTAAGACCTGACTTGACATCACATGGATTTTGAGCAGAGTTCTGGGCTAGAGACCAGGTCGCTCAGGTTTGTTTAGTTTGTAAGTGACCAGAGTGATTTTGAGCTTTGGAAGAAAAAAAGAGGAAGGGGGAGAATTGGTTAGAATACAGAGCATCTGGACAGTCCCAGGAATCAAGGAAATGACATCTGGGGATGTCAGCAGCAGAAAGTCCCTGAACTTCTTTGAGTGAAAGATTTAGCTCCTAATACTACCCAATCACCCCTGCAAGTCCCAGGTCAGAATTCTAAATTCTCAGGAAAATAAATCTGATTGGTCCAGCATGGGTCACGTGTTTACCCCTAAACCAATCAGCGACCACGGGTGGGCAGAACCATGCAGCGCTGCTGTAGAAACGGATGCTGGGATGCATACATCTGCAAGGAGGAGACAAGGTAGGCAGCCTCAAGACAGGGACTGACATCAGGGAAGGAATCTCCTTCCCAAACACATTCCTTTGTGGCTTGATGTCCTCTCACTGTCCCATCTTGAACAGACTTGTCTTCTCCTTCCCTAGAGAGGGCTGACAATTCTGTAATGCAGGAGTCAGCAAACAATTTCTGTAAAGGGCCAGAGAGTAAATATTTTTGGCTTCACAGACCATACCTTGGCCATGGCTATATTCCAATAAAACATTATTTATAGAGACTGAAATTTGAATTCCATAAAACTTCCATATGTCATGGAATGAATATTCTTCTGACTTTTTTTTCCTCCCAACCATTTAAAATACAAGAATCAGGGACTCCTGGGTGGCTCAGTTGGTTGGGTGTCCGACTTTGGCTCAGGTCATGATCTTGTGGTTCGTGGGGTCGAGCCCCGCGTTGGGCTCTGTGCTGACAGCTCAGAGCCCCGAGCCTGCTTTGGATTCTGTGTCTCCTTCTCTCTCTGCCCTTCCCCACTCACGCTCTGTCTCTCTCTCTCTCTCTCTCTCTCAAAAACAAATAAACATTAAAAAAATAAAATAAATAAATAAGATAAAATACAAGAATCAGCCTGGAAAAAAAATAAAACATAAGAATCAGTCTGTCCAGAAATCAGTGGCAGGCCAGACGGGGCTTGGGTGGGGGCTGTAGTTGGCCAACTCCTGTTGTAGTGAAAAACAACACTAGGTCTTTCGATCTAAATTTTTACCTTGAGACACAGAAATCAGTAACAGAGCCAAATAGTTCGAATATGTGGCAAGTGAAAACGAAAGCAGCCTTTTAAAAGGACTTAATTTAAAATGTAATAAAGTAATTGCCAATGGCATCAGTGAGTGATACTGATCGATCTACCTCTTCCCCCCGGTCAGCGTCCAGGGGACACCGTGCTTCACATCTGCCTCCTTGTCAAAGTGGCGTCAGCAATTAGCAATTTCTGGTTTCCTGAAGAACTTCTAGCCGTCGTTTCTGAAGTGGGATCTGACTTTCCTTCTTTAAAAGAATCTCATTGGGATTGGAAAATGTCGCAGAGAACAAAGAACCAGGGCAGAGCCGGTCCTGGCCGGGATCCCAAAGTGGGCCGGGACTCCATAGCCCGTCTTTCTTGTACCAAACTGATCTCTTGGGTTTGAGGACTGGGGAGAGTCAGCACAAACTCCTAACACACATAGGTTCCAAGGACGGTGTAAGAACAATGGCTATTACCAGCCTTTCTTGGATTGGGAGCTAGGCTCCCTGCTAAATGGCTCACATGGGTCTCTCCCTGTCGTCTTGGCTTGCAGCTAGGAAGGTGGGTGCGATTCTTAGGGTGCATGTCCCTGTATGACGCCTAAGGAAACTGAAGCTCAGAATTTGCATAAGGTCTTCCTCTGGGTTCTCCCAGAACCTGAGATGGGGAGACTCACGCAAACCATTTATTAAGGAAGTGTTCCCAGCGGGGATGGGCAACAGAGGGCGCAATGGAGGAGCCATTTCAGGGGAGGTCCCAGCCTCAGCCTGTCGCTGTTGTGTAAGGTGCACCTCGGGAGTCGTCCTCCTTCAAGGGTTCCCACTGACTTCAGTCACTGCTAAGGGCTGCCCCCGGGGTGGGGGAGGCGGAAGCACCTCCTGCACCCTGAGGACGGTCTTCCCAAGTCACAGGAGCAGCCTTAGAAGCAAGGCACACGGAGGAGGGGGAGGGGCGCGCATAAGCGGCAACCACTCAGGGCCCAGGTCCCTGAGCGGGAGAGCTGGTTCAAAGCCCTGGCTTCCAACTCCAGAGCCTGGAACTGTAACACTAAGCTGGTGGTGCCCCTGGACATTGTATGTGGAATCCTGCTGGTCTGTGTCAAAGTGTTCACTGGGCTTTGGAGAAATGAGAAAAAAACGAGGGCGTTTGAATTTTTATTCCTCACATTATGGTCACCCTATTTATTTATTTATTCAGGTAATAAGCTAGCCTTTCTTTTTAAAAACAATGGTGGCAGTAAACTGCAGGTGTTTTGGATTTTGCTGTTTTTTTATTTTCCTTCTTTCTTTTCTTTCTTTCTTTCTTTCTTTCTTTCTTTCTGCTTCTTTTTTGATGTATTTACTTGGTAAAATAAAAAGCTGAGACAATGTATCCATTTCCCTAAAGATTTTTTTTTCCTTTTCATTTCATGGTCCAGGAAATATAAGCCAGTAGGCTATCTGGTCTGTAAAGGGTCTAAGAATATACTTTGAACTTTTTCCATGGGTGAGAGCAATGTTTCTCATTCCATGAATCCTCTAAGATACAGTGAACAGAGGCACCTGGGTGGCTCAGTCGGTTGAGCGTCCGACTTCGGCTCAGGACATGATCTCGCAGTTCGTGAGTTCGAGCCCCATGTCGGGCTCTGTGCCAACAGCTCAGGGCCTGGAGCCTGCTTCGGATTCTGGGTCTCCCTCCCTCTCTGCCCCTCTCCTGCTCACACTCTGTCTCTGTCTCTCTCTCAAAAATAAATAAACATTAAAAAAAAAATAAGATACAGTGAACAAAATGTTCTGGGGATAGATCAGTTGAGAAACCTATATCCTCTAGTACCCCCTGGGAGAGTTTATAAGGTACATGAGCATATTAAAGTTTCTGACAAGTCCTGCATTAAAGAAATGTACTTAACATTGTTTCACCCAGTGCCCTTTTGCTTTTTGATTACACTAGCCTGCCATGAACATATTTCAGGAAAATTCCATATACCAGCTAAAGCCACTGTTCCTGGAGCCTAAGAATGTGTTTTTCCTTGTTTGACTTGCTGAAGTGGCATTTCATATGTACGTAACCCCCCAGGAGAGCTTCCTGAGTTATAAATGGTGTAGGGAAAACAATGACCCAATTGTCAGACGTGGTAATTTAGAGCCCTTGGAAGGGCGAGAACATTTATGACACGGCATAGAGCTGGATGCTGGCAAGTCCCAGCCTGCCTGCCTGCCTGCAGCCCCAGAACCAGCCGCCCACTCCAGAAGCAATGATCCTGGATTGTTCAGACAAGCCGCGACCTTCAGGCACGTCTTGGTAACACACATGCAGAAGTCAGATAAGGCTTGCCCGTATCCAGCCCCAAGTGGAGGGAAGGGGTGGGGGGAGGGAGCGGGGGTGAGTGAGTGTGTGGGGATCAAGGGTTGTGTGGGCACGTGGGATAAGCAGTGGGAATTTGGGTATTCTAAAAGTGGGCGAGCGGACGCGCGTGCACGCCCACGCGCGCGCGCCTGTGTGCGTGTGCGTGTGCGCGCGCCTTGTGGGTGCTTATGCGCACACGTTTTCCTGTGAGCATGCGGGAGTCAGCTCTGCAAGGTAAAGCAGGGGCTTGAGAGGGGGACCGCCCCTGGAATCCGTAGGCCAGTGGGAAGACGGTCTGAGCCGGGGGCCGGAGCCCTGCCTCTGCCCACTTCCACCCCTTCTGGAGCTCGAGCCACCTGCACAGGCCATATCTGCTCCATCCCCAACTTGGCGCTGCCTCTACCTCCCGGAGCATCTCGGAAGATGTAGGAAAGGCCCAGGGGGCGTCCTCCCGGCACAGGGCTTGTTTCAGGAGGGAGGGAGGCTCACCCCAGGGCTGTGTGGGATTCATGACCACAGCCAACAGACTGGCGACCCCCAGATCCCCACCCCTCATCAGGCCCAGCCCCCAGACCTCACCCTGGCAATCGAGGCCCTCCACAAATGTCCCCCCCACTCCAAGTCCCAGCCCTATTTCCCAGAATGTCCCAAACTAAAACATGCCCCAAGGGCTCACCCTGTGCTAAACACTTTAAGGGTTTCACGCCGAGTCGGGGAGTATTCATAAGGATCTCAAGAGGCACGGTCACGATCTCCATTTCGCAGAGGAGCACAAGGAGCCTCGGAGAGGCAAAGTGCCTTACCCGAGGCCGCAGGGCTGCTAAGCGGTTTACAGCCCAGACTCCAGCGCAAATCCAGGGGTTCCCCACCTGCCTCTGCGTCCAGATGCTCCTGGCTGGGGCGGCCGTGCGTGGGCGTGGCAGGCTCCCTGAGTGGCTGGCTTCAGTTTGTTGTTCTCGAAGTGTGGTTGTGACTGGAGAACCAGGTTCCGGGCTTACCGGGGGCCCTTCTGGCTGTGCAGCCTTGAGTAACTTTCCCCCTTCCTGAACCAGCTTCCACAACTAGGGAATGGGGGTGACGACTCCCACTTCCAAGGACTGTGAGGTGGCAAGTTGATGTCTGAGTGAACGACTGTTAGCGCACGTTGGGGGCAGCCCCGGAACTAGGCCGGCCACACGGAAGGTGTTTAGTAACTACAACTTGCATTTGAATCTGTCTTTTAGTAATTTACATAGCTTGGAAATGAAAGTGGGTGAATTGCCTTTTTCCAAGAAAGTTTTTTTTTTTTTAATTTTTTAAACATTTGTTTATTTTTGAAGGACAGAGAGACAGAGCACGAGTCGGGGAGGGGCAGAGAGAGAGAGGGAGAGAGACACAGAATCCGAAGCAGGCTTCAGGCTCTGAAGTGTCAGCACAGAGCCCTACGCGAGGCTTGAACCCTGAGATCAGAACCTGGGCCGACGTCGGACGCTTCACCGACCGAGCCACCCAGGCGCCCCTAGGAAAGTTTTCTCAAATGCTCTGCCTTAGACCCAGCCAGCACACCCTTCGCTGCCCTATTCGTGGCAACATTGAGAGCAGGGTTTCCTAACCTTGACGTTACCGATAATTCTATGTCGTGGGTGGGGTTTCTGTCGTGTGCCCTGCCGGATGCTGGCCACCATCTCTGGCCTCTAGCCATCACATACCACTAGCATCCTCCAGCGGGCCGCTGCCAGATGTCCCCAGGGGGCCACATTGGCCCCGGGCTGAGAACCAGTGACTCGTTGCAATTGCTTGAACGCGTTTGCAATCTGTCTTTGCTGGAGGCCATCCACCATTGCATTTCAGAACACGGGCCCCAGACTCAAACCGTCTAGGTTTGGAACCTGGCTCAACACTCACCACTGTACAATTGAGGGCAAGTCGCTGAACCGCGCTGAGCCTCAGCTGCTCCATTTGTAGGAGGGGGGCAGGGAAGCGTTTGCTTCATAGGACGACGGTGACCATGATATCAGGTGGCAAATGTAACTTGCTTAGCGTCGTTGTCTGGGAACAAGCTGATGGCAGATGGGAGGAGAGGGGGCGCTCTGGAGGGTCTTCATGTGGGCGAAGGTGAGGAGGAACCCAGGGGCCAGAAGGGTGTGAGAGCCCTTGTCCCTGCCACCTGGGCAGCCGGGTGGCCCTCCTCTGTGCCTTGTTTCTGGCTCCCAGGTACTTGCCCCGCAGCTTGTGCACGGAGGTTAATGAGCTGTTCAGTTCCGTTGACTTGAAAGGCCTCCTTCACTCAGTTTAACACCTGCTGTGCCTGATTAATGGTGGCCCTGCGGCCACAGAGGACCACAAGCCAGAACTGGGACAATCAATTAGTTCCAGGCCCCCGGAAGACTCTGGCTCCTTCTCTTCTGCTTGAAATAGGAGCGGTGGGGATGGAAGGTTCTGGTCTTGTCCCACACCTCCTCCCCACGTCAACACTGTCCCAGGCGAAATGTCAGAACTGGGCTAGAAATAACTAAGGTCTATTGGTTGTTTATGCCGGGAACGGTGTTCGATGTTTTACCTGCTTTCAGTTCAATCTCTGAAGTGAGAGCAGTTATCATCCAATTTCACAAATAAACCTGGGCTCCGAGAATCGGCATCCCTGGGCAGCCAGGCCACACAGCCTGTCTGAGTAGTACAGCCCAGGACTGAAGTTCAGAGGCTGCGTGAGGTTTTCACTTTGTGGAGCCTCAGTTTCCCCATCTGTAAAAATGGGGCACCCCAGACCCACCACCCTCTTCGAGGGTGGTGGGCGGGAAGAAGTCACGCTTTGAAGGTGTGCCAACAAGGTTCGAGCGTCAGATCCCAGTTGCGGTTCTCCGAGAAAGATCTTGGGGCGTGGCGGGGGTGGGGGGGGTGGGGGTCGGCTGGAACCCGGGTCAATGCTCAGCAGAGACTGGCCATTCTGGAGGGCAGAGACTCGGGGTAGGGTTTGCTCTGCAGTCACTACGGCTGGTCCCACAGCATAGCCAGACTAGTAACAAGTACTAAAACCTGGAAGTACTTACTAGGGGTCGGCTCTGCTCCAAATACTTGTGTTAACTCACATAAGCCTCACAACGCTGGGAGGCAGGTGCTAGAGGGACGATCATCGTACTTCTTCTACAGCTGGGGAAGTGGAGGTTCAGAGAAGTTAAGCGGCCTGCCTGTAGCCTCACAGCTTGCATGTGGTAGCTAGAACTTGACTCCGGGTCCGTCGACGTGCTCTCACTCCTGGAGCGTGTTCCTGGAAGAACTTTCTAGGTTGGATGAGGCCAGCTCTGCCCTCCCTCTCTTGGCAGCAGGGGCCCCCGGGGAGGCAGCTGGGAATTCAAACCTGAGTTGTCCCACAGCTTGTATCCCCGGCTCTCAATTCCTTCTGCTGCTGCGGGAGTTGAATATTCCCTGCCCCACTCAGAAGAGATCTTGTTTCGCAAAAGCGCTTTGTCAAGTGTGCTTTAGCAGTCCAAGGTACCGAGAGGGTGCTGTGCTGTGCGTGTGTGCGACACAGCATAAGCTTTGGGTTCTCACCTTGGGCTGGGCCAATTAGTTCAGCCCCTGGCACCCAGCTTCCTCATCTCGCAAATGGAATTGGGACGTTGTAGAGATCGGTGAGACATAGCTAAGTACTTTCTGGCTTGGGCACAGAGCTCAATACGCAGAGCCCTAGTTGTATGTGCCTACGCATACGTGTACATGTGTGCGCGTGTACGTGTGGATCTGTTTATTAATCCCACCATATTCACCCTGGGGGAGAAAACTCATCTCTGTCTGTCTGGCTGGAACAATACTGGGCCAGGCTACGATAATTTGCATTACGGCCCAGCAAACATTCACTTCCCTCCCCCACTCCCCTCCTCCTCTGGGTGAAGTTCGCCACCCCACCCTGTTGAGAAGCTGGGTATTAGGACTTGCTTGCGCTTTTCTGCGCTGGTGTTCTGCTGTAGGATGAACATGCCCCAGGAAACTTCTCCTTCAGCCGGGGTCCTGAAACTGGGAGACAGGTGAAGCACACTTGAAGTTGACCAGAAGCCTACAGAGGAGACTTAGTTAAGCCTTCCAAGACCTACAGACCCAGGAGCATGAGAATAAATGCTAGTTGTTGTAAGCCATGGAGTTTTGGGGAAATTCGTTACATACCATCACTGTGGCAATAGCTGACTAATATACTGCATCACGTCTCAAGATTCCTTCTGTACAACAAACAACAACAGAATTCATATCTGTTTTAGCGGCAGTGTGATGCAGATTCTCAAATTCTTTATTGGCATAAATAATTCAGACAATTGGATTCTCACTAAACATTGCACTAAACACAAGAAACAATAGGCTTGCCGGTGCAGAGGCTCACAACTTGTCCAACAGCCCAAATTAGAAATACTTTTTTGAGAAGTGTAGAAAACTTTATAAATGATTCTGTACAAATATACACAGTGGACCCTCCATCCATCTGGCCTTCCTTTCCTGGATGGCATCTGAATTGACTGTTCTTTCCCAGCAACGAGATGTTGGCAATGAGTAAGAGAGAGACAGAGACTGAGACAGACAAAGATAGAGAGGGAAGAAAAGAAGTGGCCCCAAAAGGAAAACATGAAACCAACTTCTTACATTAACCCATTCAACAACAGTCCGCACAAACATGGAGAAAACAATATGGGCCATTGGTCCGTGTTGGTCTGTACAAGAGTTCATCTTTATATATATATATATATATATACACACATATATATATATAATATATATAATATATATGTATAATATTTATAGGTATATATACTTTTTGTGTAGAAAAGGTAACAGCATAGTTTACATAGAGAGAAAGCCTTTTTACAACTGAGAATTTTCCTAAGGTCAATAACTTTGATAGTAATCAACCAAACGAATCATGCGGTAAAGTTCACAGAGAGGACCCCGGTGCAAGGTCAAAGCACAGGGAGAGAGAAACGAGGAGCTCAGGGTGGGACTTGATGGCCCAAGTTTGGGACGTCCTCAGCCTTGGCCCTGTCACGGGCAAGGGTGCTCACTGCGTGTGACCAGACTCATCTGGCCCCCAGTGAATGCCCTTGGCCTCCATCTTGGGGCCTTGGAGGGGACTGGTCTTGCTGACCCCACAGCAGCTGGAAGGTGTTGTATGAGACTTGGCCACCCCTCCCCATGTCCACCAGTGCACCAGTGCTTAAGAAAATGGGTGACACCCACCACCTCGCCATTCCATTCCTCAGTTGTTTTTTTATCAGGAACGTTTCCCTAGAGGTGCAGCTCCTGGGGACATTTCAGTTGGGGTACTGAGAAGAGAAATCACATTTACTGAGCACCTACTGTGTACCAGGTACTGTGCAATGCGATTGACATCCATTATTTCATTTACTCCCTCCAACAGCCTTGAGGGTTAGGGATACTCTAAGTACTAGCAGGCTGCATGGAGCTTAGAAAACTCCAAGGAATATTTGGGGGGAAGTGCTGGCATTGAAAAATTGACGGTGAGGTCGTTATCCACAACAGGGAGTTGCTTAAGAAATGCATGTTGAGTCAAGTTGAAGCAGATAAGCAAGCCCTGAAAATTTACAGCAACCACACACACGTGCCGTGGGAGGTCCTATGGTCAGCAAAGAAGCTAGGTTTCCTATCCTTCAAGCCCTGACATACATTTATAAGGACAGTAAGACACAACATCCCACCAAGAGGGTTGATACATTCTCTCCCATACTTTGTGATCTGGCCTGTGGCCACTATGATCCCCAGGTCGTCTTCAGCCACTCTGTAACAAACCAGTATTTTGCCCATCATACCTGTAATGTTCAGTTGGAAAACCTTAGGGTACGGTCTTTCCATCAGTAAATTTCCACGTTCATGCATGTCCTTGACCTCAACACGCCAGTGGCCTATGCACACAGTGATATAAACCCTCCAGAAAAGAGGCCATGGTGAGACAGCTTTCTGGTGTGGCAAGACAGATGTGCGGGGCTCAGAGAGATCAGAGACACAGGTCACAAGAAGAGGTAGAAGGACTGTGAAGAGGAAGCAAAGACAGGGAAGGAAATGCTTTAGAGGAAGGGCTGATCACCAACCCATCCACAGCAGAGAGGCCTAGGGTCTGAAGAGCCCAATAAAGGAGCGATAAGAAACAGAGACAACGTGTGTGGGCAGATAGGAACACAGAGGGAGGCCCACGGGGCCAGAGAGAGATGCAGAGAGAATGTGAGGCAGCCTAAGTATGGCCTGACTCTAGCAAGTACAAAACCCTCCCGGGACATTGTCTTCTCCGGGATGCTAGGGCCAATCGCCGGGACCAGGACATGGGAGAAGTCGAGGTCTCTATGTCTGAGCCAGGGCGCCTTCTGTTCAGGGATGGGGTCTCCCAGGACCCGATGCCATGCTTGGGGGAAAGCAGGTGAGAACAGAACAAGTGCTTAGGGTCAGGCTTTCAACAAATTCACCATCTTCCCTCTGCACACGGGCTGTTCCTTCTATCTGGCACACTGTTCCCTGCCTCCCACACCCACCCTCAAGGCAAGGTTCAGAAGTCGTCTCCTTTTGAGAAGACTTCCTTGAGGGCCCTTGTTGGGGTTGGGTGCTCCTCTGGGGCCTCGGGACATCTCTCAGGACTTGTCTACCTGCTCCTCTGGACTCAGGCTCCCTGAAGGCAGCTACCACTCTTACCACTGTTCCTCCCCATTTTTCCAGGAGCACAGGAGGCACTTACTAAATATTTACTGAACAAGTACACGACATGCAGTCTTAGGGACTGATGGGAAAAGGGTTGCTGGATGCTAGGGGTCAGCGGAGGGTGTAATGAGTGTGGCTGGGGACACAAGCCTTGCATATATGGGGAAGACTGTTCTAGAACCCTTCAGAAGCTCAAATGGTGGCATTTACAATCCACCAATAGGCCAAAAAGTTGGAGCTCCAGTGGTGCTAGAGGGACACGGCGGCAGTGCCTTCTGGAATGTGGGACTGACAGGGGAGCCCATGGGGAACAAAAGCTCCCAGTTGGACCACAGCTTGGCAGTGGGGGGGGTCGGAGGCTCTCAGTGACCGAATGCCTGACCGCCATCCCGCCATTTGGGCTTCCGGCCTCTGTGTGCCAAGGCCTGGGGCCTTCCGAGGGTTTATTCCTGACAGCAAGGTTGGGAGGTACGTGTGGGCTGGGAGAGGAAAAGACTCTCTGGGTCAGGGAGCACAGAGGCCCCCCCCTCCTCCCACCCAGGGGAGGGCTGCTTAGGAAGGGGGAGGAAGGAGCCAGAAAAGACTCTGGGCGTCTCACAGCTGTGCTCAGGCCTGGCCCAAGGTAGCCCACGGTGGCCCCGCCCCTCCCTTAGTGCCCGGTCCAGCCAGGCACGGCCCAGCTGGCTGCCCAGGGTTTGCAGGGCTCTGGCCAGCGCTCCGTAGGAGGCTGGCTGGGAGGCCAGTGGGCCAGGGTGGGAGCCTCGCTGGGGCTGGACCAGTACATGAGGGTAGCCTGGTGTCTACACTGTAGCTACGTAGCAGTTACTTGAACTTACACGAGTTCATATGTACCCATTTGATAATTATTATTATTATTATTATTATTCTTAGCAACACAGATAGAAAAATAAACAAAGGAAAATGGCTATAATCTTGGATGACCAATGCATTGCATTAATTGTCCAAGACTGGGAACGGGACCCCAGTCGACTCAGCATCCTTCTTGGAAGGTGCTTGGCTGAGTATCCCCAGCTCCCAGAGCAGCTTTCCCAGCCCTGGTCCTTTGTGACGCCCAGCTGCCCCACAGCCCCACTGCCCGGTCCCGGGTCTGCTGGCGTCTGTGAGATCCGCTTCTAGGGTGGAGCCCCAGGCCCTACCGGGCTCGTCCACGCCCACCGCCTGCCCACGCCCACGTCAGCCACCGGGGACGGGTCCAGCCACCGCCTCTCGGCCATACCATCCACTTTCCTGCCTTGTCTCCTGTGCCTTGGTCACTCAAGGAGCTTCCTCCTCCGGTTTTCCCATCTCCCTCTGTCAGGGTTCCTTTTCTCTCTCCCGTGAGGCTGCAGATGGCAGCCGCCTGATCTGGACCCTAGTGATTTGGCCAAGGAGACGCACGCCGCGGCTCAGACCAGCGAAGATCAGATGGCGACACGGTGTTCCGGAAAACCCCCCGGTGCTTTGCCACTGCCCTCAGAAGACTTCGGAGACCCTCCCCAGCCTGGATGTTCCAACTCTCCGGCCCCCACGTCCCCGGTGCCACTCATCTGCCGTCCACCCCGCTCGCCAGCCCTGGCCTCCGTCCCCCCCGCCCCCTGCCCCGGTGGTCTTCGTGCTTGCGGCTTCTTCTGTCTAGAACGGTGGCTCTTGGGGCGCCTGGGTGGCTCAGTCACTTAAGTGTCTGACTTCAGCTCAGGTCATGATCTCATGCTCCGTGGGTTCGAGGCCCGCGTCGGGCCCTGTGCTGACAGCTCAGAGCCTGGAGCCTAGTTCCGATTCTGTGTCTCCCTCTCTCTCTGCCCCTCCCCTGCTCACACTCTGTCTCTCTCTCAAAAATAAATAAAAAACATAAAACAACAAAAAAAAGAATGACTTTGTTTCACTCACGACTGAATGCCCAGGGCCCAAGATGTAGTGATGCTCAATAAATAACCCAATGAACCCACTGCTGAAGAAACAGGCCTGCGGCACTCCCAACTGGCCCGGACGTCGGCATGTGTGTGAAGACGCGAAGACCCCTCTCTGACCTTCACCAGATCATCACTCACCACTCCAAAAAGGCCTCTCTGTCTATTGCCTGCCTGTGTTTCTTCCTGCCATTCTAGCACCAGGCTTTCCAAAATCCTCACTCCAGCTCTGGAAGTCAGGGTATTTTTAAACGAGAAGAACTCGCCAAGCTGGTGGGTTGCTTTTTTTTTTTTTTTTTTTTAAGTGTCGAGAAAAGAAAAACTAAGATTTGTTTTTGATCATTAGACTTTCAAATCTAAGAAGGCACGATGCAAATAGCACGTTGGCATAAACAATTGCTGCCCGCTCAATGGAGGGAGGGAGCCTTTCTTCTGAGCTAATTTAAGCTAAATACATGGCAGCTATTTTCTCGTCTCTACTATTGTGTAACTTTCTCCTCGGCTCACGGTCCGGGGGGAGATGCTATCAAGCAGGGGGTGGTGGTGGTGGAGGATAAGAGGAGGAAGGAAATGAAGAGGGAGCGGGCGGAAAGCACTCTCAAGCCACCGAGCCATCGCAGCCGTTTCAGGAGCTCAGGAGTAGAGCTGGTGGTCCACTAGGACCTCAGGGAATTTCACTGGGGTGACAATTTGATTTTGAGCCTTCCTTGCAGGGAAGAAACCAAAAGCAATTGGAGTCGGTTCCTCTTCCTCCCCTCTATATGCAACATCTCTTAACTTCAGAGATGTCTGTATGGAACCACAGAAACTTTGACAAACCGCTCCAAGCACAGCACTTCCTGCTCCCCTGCCTAGCACCATGCACACACACACACACACACACACACACACACACGCGCGCGCGCGCGCGCACACACACCATATTTCCTTAAGGTCCCCGGGCCTTCCAGCCCAGCTGTTATGTGGTAGGTGGTAACATTCAGGCCTTGAGGAGAAGCAGTTCCCTGGAAGATAAATGATTTCTCCGCAAGCAGGCAGGCCACCCCATAGGATCATACTACAGGGTCTTAATGACAGAATCTTTCTTTCTGCATTTCCTAAATTTCCTGACCGAAAATGAACGTCTGCAAGGGCCTTACAGGCTGTCACCAGCTACAGCCAAAACTTCAAATGATTGGCCTTCTGGAAGCTTCCAAGGCCTCAGTACTAAACCCACCTCTGCGTCTAAGAAAGGACCAAGGCTGGGAGGCTTTACCTTCCTCCCGGGGCCTGAGCTCTGTCTCCAAAAGGAGAGGTGGCAGGAGATCAGGGATGGTTACTCTGATGCTCTAAGGCTGTATCTGTGCTCAGCACAAAGGCATGCCGTGATTGATTAGTAATGTCTGCCAAGGGTATAGGAGGGAGCAGCGGTGGCAGGAATGGCACATGTTTGCCCTCCTTGGGCTAGATCACCCTTCTAGATCATTCTAGACATTCATCCCAATAATCTAGTTGAGGATAAAAATTCTGCTGAAGACCCAGCTGACACTCCTCCTCCCCTTGCTGAAGGCAGGACATCCTCTAATATTTCCACATTGGTTTCTGAGCCACGGTATGTTGGGACAGTCCCCAGCACACAGCAAATTCGGCCCCCTCCAGTGAAAGACACAATAAGCTAGAGTTTTCTACTCCGTGCATCCTTGTGCATGAAAACGCCGTCCACATGCAAGGAACGGAGGTCTGCCCTCAGCAGGCCTGGGCAGAGCATGTGAGGTGACAGGGGCAAAGTTTTCTGGGACTCAGCGTTTCCCACCAGCATTGAAGGGAAACACAGGAACATCTGGTGGCCAGTGGCCATCCCCAGCCTCGTCTCTCTGCCCAGATACATCTCATTCACCTTCCAGGTTCATCATTCACAGTACCAGCCCCTGGGGAGGCCAACTCTTAGACAGGTGCTTGGTAAATCCTGGTGCTCTTTTCTGTGGGCCAGCACACTGGCCTTCGCCCTCAAAGTACCATGCAAGTAATCAAGGCAAATTCACAGAGGTTAGTCCTGTTGGATTCAGAAACCAGTCTGGGAGAGCTTGGGAAGAGCAGCCTGCTGTCAGCCTTTTAAAGATTTCAAGCATACAGTAGTGTGGTTAAATGCTCTGGTAAGTCCTGCAACCAAGAAATAAATTTGATCTTGTTTTACGCAAGCATTTCCAATGCGAATTTGTCCTGGGACCCTTCTGATAATGCAGCATTATTTCCATCTAGTTTGCCGTGAAATCAAAGGTCTATGGAACATGTTTGGTAAGCTAGGCCATAACCTAGATGAGGCAAACTTCAGGTAGAACCCATTTCCTCCAGCTCAGTCCTCAGTGGGACAGCAGCCATCTCAGCCCCACAGAGGTGAATCCTTCGTATTCTTGGTATTAAGGAAAGGGACTGTGACCCCAACGAGCAGGAAGAGAACCTTTTCCCACCCCTGAGAGGGAGGGGCACTCACTGGTGAGTTTCTTGGGACAGGGGATCACAAAACTGTCCAGTGTAAGAGAGGCAGAGGGCCGGGCTGATGGCACAGGCTGCTCGCAGCAGGGAAGCTGGAGGGACCCAGGAACCCAGGAACCCAGGGACCCAGGGACCCAGCCGCTGGCAGCCTGTCATTCTAGGAGCACAAGTGAGAGCTTCTGTGCAAACTCCCCCGAGGGTCCCCACCCTCTCCCATACCTTCCTTCAATCGCTTCCTGTTTTCCCTCCCTCTCTCCCTGTTACAAGCTGCACATGGCGTCAGAGGCTGGTACAGTAATATCCCGATGGGCAGCCGGGCATAAGCCACTCACAATGGTGATGGGGTTAGGCTGGGCGCGCATGAGTCCAAAGACTCCTGTTCAACGTGTTGGCTCTACCACTTAATAGGCTGGCTTCCATCTATTTCCCACAGTTTCTTCACCTGCAGAATGTGGGTAATGGTACCTCGCTCCCAGGACTGTCCCGTCTTGGGGATTCAGGTGGCCTGGGACATAGTAAGTGCTCAGTGAACTGAGGCTCCAAGAGACGGATCACCACTCTTGCCTCTCAGGGCCCAGATGCCCCGGGACACCCGACCAATGGGTCTCTAGGAGTCAAGTGTATTGAACCTGGCAGATCCACTTGGGATGATGTGGGATCCACAGCACGGGCCTGGCTGTGGGAATCCCATCGGCGCCGGGCCCTGTCTGTGGATCCGCTCTGCCTTCCCTGCAAGGAAGGGCATCTGGCCCCTTGTGCCCGTGCCTCGCTCTCACCCAGCAACTCTCCCTCTCTGCATCCCGTAGCGTCTACTATGTGCCAGGCAGTAGGCCAGGTGCTAGCACATAGGCGAGTCGAGGCGCTCAGGGTGAAGGCCTCCCACTGACGCTCTGCCTCATTAGAGAATGGCGTGGCTGGTAGGACCTCAAGACAGAAGCCAGTCATTCGGGTTGATGGTCAGGAGCAGTGACTGGAGAGGCTCATGGTCCAGCTGGCACGACGCGGGGAGAGTCAGGAAGAACGAGAATCTTCAAGCCCCCGGGTCCCCGTGTTCTGAAGCCCAGACTGCATTTGCCTCTCCTTCCCCTCCGAGGTCAGGACTACTCCCTCGCAGGTGCGCGCAGGTGCAGGCCGCAGTGGGGGGGCTAGGGGCGACTGGGGCCCAGGGGGCACATCCACCTGAGCCTGCTCGAAACATCCTCCCTTCACAGGCATGGCCAAAAAAGGCCGCAGCAGGTGCACAGCTCGCCACAGTCTATTCCTTTGCCACTGGGCAAGAGAATCCATTAAAGGGGTTGTCGTGCCGGCAACCCCTTCAGACTGGGCCGAAACGAGTGCATTCGGTGGTCAAGTGACCACCCCACAACAGACACGCTGCCCGGCCTCAGCTGTGGAGACGAAGTCCGGGACTACAGGACCCAGGGAGGAAGGTGTCGGGTTTGAGAAGAGCCACCTTGGTGTCCTGACCCTCATGGCCCAGGGATTCTGGGACCTTTGTCCTAGGGGGTCTGCTATGGAGGGACCAAGGTGACCAGTCAAGGCATGGGAGAAAGCTCCTTAGAGGGTGTTAGGGTTGAATCGTGTCCCTGCCACCAAAAAAAAAAAAAAAAAAAAAAAAAAAGATATGCTGAGGTCCTAGGCCCTGGTTACCTCAGAATGTGAGCTTCCTTGGAAACAGGGTGGTTGAGGGTATCATGAGTTAAGGTGAGGTCAAACTTGAGCGGGATGGTGTCCTTCTACGACACAGCCACGCGAGACAGATGCGCAGCAAGGCCATGTGATGGTGGAGTCAGACGATGGAGGGATCCAGCTGCGGGCCAAGGAATGCTAAAGTCGACCAGCAAACCACCGGAAGTTAACATGAGGCGGGCAGGAAGGGACACCCTTGCAGGGCGGGGGGATCAGAGCGCGGTCCCGCCGACACCTCGATTTTAGGGTTCCAGCCTCCAGAGCCGTGAGAGAATCCATGACAGTCATTTTAAGCTGCCCAGTGTGTGGGCTTTGTTATGGCGGCCCCGGTCAGGAGGGGCCTGGGTGGTGGAATATTTGGAACGAGACCAGTCCTTCGGGGGCAGCTGGGTGAAGGCTGGCAGGGGGTGAGGACAGGGAGGGCAAATCTGGGGACTCCAGGTTGAGAACAGCATGGGAATGAGAGCCAGGAATAGGAGCATTGCCCAGAAGGTCCCTACCATCACGGTCTTGGCAATATCAAGGGTCTTTGTTAGGGACTGAACCGCTCCCCCCACCGTAGCACACACCTCACCGTATGTTCCTGAATTCGTATGTCGAAGCCCTAACCACCAAGGTGGTTGTGCTTGGAGATACGGCCTTTAAAGAGGCGATTAAGATGAAAAAGTCGTAAGGATGGGCTCCCACCCAATCAGACCGGTGTCCTATAAGAGAGAGACACTGGGGATGTGCGTGCTCAGAGAAAAGGCCACGTGAGCACACAGCTAGAGGCTGAAAGCCAAGGAGGGTGGTCTTAGGAGAAACCATTCCTGCTGATACCTTGGTCTTGGACTTCCAGCCCCCAGAACTGCGAGAAAGAACTTTCTGTTGCCGAAGTCACCCATCTAAGATATTTTGTTATGGCAGGCTGGGCCCAATACACTCTTAGAACCTGTCCCTCTATCCTCCAAAGCCTGAATTCTCTCTTTATCGTGTATACCAAGTGGCCTCAATGTCTGCGCATCCCTCTCCAGGGACAGGGAGCTTTCTACCTCCCCAGGCGGCCCACTACATCTTGGGGCAAGCTGTTAGAAAGTTCTTCCCTCACTGGAACAGGTTCTCTGCCCCTGTAACTCCCAGCCTGGTTCCTGTTCGTCTCTTGGGCGCCATATGCAAGTTGGCTGCTTCTTCGGGAAGACAGTCCCCTAGGGCAGAGGTTGGCAAAAGTCTTCTGTAAAGGTCCACGTTATAAATATTTTCAGCTTTATGGGCCACACTGCGTCCGTTACCGGTAGTCAACTGTGGCGCTGTAGCACAGAAGAAACCGTGGTTCATATGTAAATGAATGGCTGTGGCCCCGTGCCAATACAATTTTGTTGACTGTCATTGACATTTGCATTCTATGGGGTTTTGACGCATCATGAAATCTTCTTCTGGTTTTTCCCCAATTAGAGAAGGTGAAAACTATTTGGTGGGTTGGCCCGGGGCCATGATTGGCCAACCCTGGTTCTAGATTTCTCAAGATAGGGATTGGGCCTGGGCCGAGCATATGCCACCTTGTTCACGTTCCTGAGATGATCAGCCGCTGGCGGTGGGGGGGACAATAATCGTGGGAGGTGATAAAGTCTGGTTTTGAGGGGGTGGGGTGGGAAAGAGGCAGAACCAGGTATCCTAGATACAAGAGTCTAGTCATCAGAGATCAGTCCAAGGTTTCTATGGATCAAGAATCCAGAAAGAGGGGGATGGTTTGTGGCAAGATGGGATTTTTTTTCTCTTTGACCAGCAAAAGGAAAACCAGGGCAAAACAGAATTAAGTAAAGACTTCGGGTCTTCAAGTTCATGCTGTGGAAGGTGACATGGGGATATCCCCACATATGGCCAAGGGGGTTCCCCCGGAAAGGAGTCCCCATTTTAGGAAATACACATGGCCCGGGGAGTTGGATGGAATTTAGTGTGCAAATCCAGCAGCCCTTCAAAGAAGGCAAAGTCAAGGCTTCCCTGTGAATCTTCACTCTGTGGACCGATGTACTTGGGAAGCTGGTGGGTACCAGGGTTTGCTCAAAGCAGGGCACAGAGATAAACAGCTCACGGCTGGGCATGGGGCACCTGCTGTGACCAGCACAGGTGCACACACACAACTCTTGGTTGTGTGGATTCTACAGAACGAGTCAAGCAATTACGATGTAAAAATACACACACCTCCCTTTTTCTTTCCTTGCAAAAGATTAATGAATATGACCTCCTCCCAATACTTGACTCATGAATAAGATTGAGGTCAGCAGGGAAAGCAGAGGTTTGGTTCCCACTGAACTGAAATGTCTGCAAATTAAAACTGCCCTCTAGGGGCGCCTGGGTGGCGCAGTCGGTTAAGCGTCCGACTTCAGCCAGGTCACGATCTCGCGGTCCGTGAGTTCGAGCCCCGCGTCAGGCTCTGGGCTGATGGCTCAGAGCCTGGAACCTGTTTCTGATTCTGTGTCTCCCTCTCTCTCTGCCCCTCCCCCGTTCATGCTCTGTCTCTCTCTGTCCCAAAAATAAATAAACGTTGAAAAAAAATTAAAAAAAAAAAAAAACTGCCCTCTAAACAATTCAAGGTGGTCGCCAGGAGGAGGGGTGGGGGGCGGCAGGGAGGGGCTGGAAACCTGGGGCAGCCTGGCTGCTGTGGAGACTGAGGAAGGTGGGGGCAAGGTAAGACTGTGGGAGAAGAGGGAGAAAGCAAGATCAGGTGACTTGGGGCCCAGGACAGGCCCAGGGAACCCTGTTTCGCTAAGCAGAGAAGGTCCTAGGGAACCAGGAAGGCTGGGGTCTCTGCCTGGATTCCTCACACCTTGTCCTCAATCTGAAGCTGGTGGTCATGAACAGATGGAAAGAGCAGTCTTTGGAGACCCTGCAGGGTCTTGCCAAAGGCTCTGGGTGACCATGTTAGTGAATTCTGGAAATGAGAGCAGAAAGAAGGAGCCAGTTGCCGTCCTGGTGAGCATTTTGGCTTCGGGGTAGATGCGTCCTGCCCGCTTCCTCCCTTCCTCATTTCCTTTCCTGCGCTCAGGTCCATGACAAAGACTGGGGTGCACAGACCCCAAAGTCCTGGTTGGATTAAACAGAAGCCAGGGTTGGACTTCAGGCCTTGGAGGGGCCGCTGGGCAGAGCCCAGGCAGGTTCACACCCATGTCTGGGGTTGGTCTGCCGAGTGGCTTGCTGGGATTTGTGCCAGTGTGTATAAAACGACCCTAAGATACACAAATGTTGAGCCAAGAGCCACAGAGTTACAGAAGCCCCAAGAAGAGGACCATCCACTTAGGAACAGCCCACACGGGGGCCTTTAGTCTCCGGTCTTTTGCAGGTGGGAGTCCATTCAGGAAGGCCCCCTGGGAGGCTCAGGGTTTTCCCCTTGGCCAGGGTCTCGGGAAGCATGGCTAGCTCATCATTTTTCCCAGTTTGGAAGCAGGCTTGGCCCCTCAAGCATGAACCAGTCTGGAAATCACCCAAGGTGGGGAAGACCCGCACATACCCCTTACATCAGGTGGGATGCTGAATCTATACTCAGGCAAGGTTTTTGAAGTCTTTGGTCCCCTCTCTGAGAGGGGGCCATCGGGATAAGGTAGTGACCAGAAGAAAACCAAGCCTGGGAAGTGCCCGGGGAGTGTGGAGAGGCTATGGGCTGACCCTGGGTATCCTGCCTGCTGGCCAGCTGCCCTGCCACTGCCCTGCTGGGGGACAGATGTCCTTTTGGTGCCAGGTCAGAGGGGCTTTGGGAACAGGAGACATACCCTCGTAAGGGATGGAACATAAGAACATAGGACCGAGGCCCCCCGCAGGACTCTGCACGCCCGACCTGCTTCCTGGATCCTTCCTATAGAACATGTGGTCCCGAGTGGCTGGGAAAAGCCACCAGCCCAGGAGGGAGCAAGAGGGAGGGATAGAAGGCATGGGCCCTGAGAGAGCGCAGGCAGACCTCTCATGGGGAAACCACTCAGGGCTCCACACCAGGCTGGAGCTGAGAATGAACGTCTACGGCCTCCTTCCCCGCCTCCCCAACAGGACTTATTAAGGGTGAAAAGGGAGGATCCTTTGCAAACAGGATGCCATGCATATGCCGTGAAATCCAACATACATATATTAGGGACCCACGTCCATCGCCGTGGTGGACAAACTTAGCTGGTGTAGATGCCAGAACAGGAGGAGGGAGAAGGAATGTCCTAGAACTTCCTCCCCAGCCCCCCAGTTCTCAGGGCCCAGGCTTCAGGGGGGTGTCGTGGGCGAAGGCAAGCTGCAAGGAGTCCCCAGAAGTCATCTCGGCCAGGAAGCCACTGTGCTTTTCAAATGGCAGGGGGAAGCATGGGGGCAAGGAGGCCAAAAGGGACGGTGCTCTCCCAGAACAGGCGAAGGCGGCAGAAATGGGAGCCACACCCCAGAGAGACCCAGAGCTCAAAAGACATACAAGACTGTTCTGTGTACTTCGGAGCCATATGCAAAGAGGCCGAGACCCATGACAGGCCTGGGGGAACAGATGTTTACACAGGAGCAGTTTAGCCCCCCTGCCCAGCTCTGGGCCCCAAGGCCTCCACGAAGCTGGTGCTTAGCTCCCCACCCCACCCCATCTTTCCAGACAGCACAGCTGGAACCCACCGCCCAGGGACCAAGTCAGCAGAGGGGCGCTCCAGAGCCGGGGCGGCCTGGCTCTCGCTTGTCACAGGGGATCTAGAGCGAACGGCATCGTGCACGGGGACGCACATGTACACACAGACCGGTCCTGCGAGCCTGCCCGCGTAGGCCTCGTGCCCTCGTCTCCGTGGCCCAGGGGCGCTCTGCATTCAGCCTCCAGTTCTCTTCTCCACGTGGCCCCTGGGGCCTCACGGATCAATTCCACGTCTCCCTGGCTGGTCCTGGTAAGTCCTAGCTCAGGGGTCCCCAACCCTGCCCGGGCAAAAGGGCACGGGTCTGGGGAGTGGGGAAGCTGCCGACCTCGGTCGTGCAGTGCTCCCAGGCCGGCCGGGGTCGGTACCCTCTGATGGTGAGCCTCTGGCCTCCTGAGCTGGCAGAGGGCAGAGCGGGGAAGGAGAGGTGGCTCGGGGGCTGAGGCAGCTGAGTGCTGTCCCTTTGTCCAACGGTCACAGCCTGGAGTGGGGAGAGAAGAAGAGAGAGAGGCAAGAGGTCACATGGACAGAGTAGTGTCATCTTTGGTACATGAGCACCCTCTCGGCGGGCTAGGGGGTCTGAGATGAGCTGTTCCTGTCCCCTGCAAGAAGAGCTGAAGGGACACCCATTTGTACTGAGGTCCTACTATGTACTGGGTTCTGTGCCAAGCGCCACAAATACCTGATCTCATTTAAACCCGAGAACAGCCTGCAAGATACACGCCTTGTACCCTTCTTACAGATGAGACAATGGAGGCCCAGAGAGGCTAAGTGTTTTGCCCAGGGGTGCACAGCCAGGAAGCCGCAGGGTCAGGATTTGAACCTAGAACTCCTCCCACTTGATCAGGTAGCCTCTGGACTAGGGAGGGTCACCAGTGTGGGGGCTGGGCTGAGGGCATGTGGTGCTGGAACACCTGCATTCGTGGCACGTGTAGCATGCTCGGGAAGGACTGGAAATCCAGGAAGCGGAGGGGAGACCAGGACCCACACCACAGACTCCTGCTATGGGCAGAGGCTTTGCTGACCACTGTCGAGCCAGGATCTGGGCAGGCACGGCAGATGTTATGCCCGTTCTCCCAGCACGATTCTGGAAAGGGACCCTAAAGGTACTCAGGTAATCTGCACCTAGAAGGCAGCAGAGGAGTTAATATCATGGGTTTAGGGTTCAGACCAACTTGGATTCCAAGGCCTGCTTTCCTCCTTACTAGCTGTGTGACCACTGGGAAGGCACTCGGCCTCTCTGTGCTTCGGTTGTCTTACGAGGAAAACAGTAACAGTGCTTGCCTCCTAGGTGGGGGCTCTGAGGAGTCAGCAAGATAAGGCAGACAGAATGCCTAACACAGTACCTGTTACTAATGTTTTATAAGCGGTACCCGGGTGATAGAGATCTCGCTGGCGGTCAAGGTGATGACCCAGACCAATGATGTGCGATGGACCGACAACATTACTGAAAAGAATCGGAAGCAGGGACTCCAACAGATACATGCACGCCACTGTTACCGCAACATTGTTCACAGTAGCCAGGGTGCAAACAAACGAGTCCCCGCCAACAGATGAACAGAGAAACAACACGCGGGCCGTGCATCCAACAGAACGGTGCTCAGCCGTAACAAGCAGTGACGTTCCAATACACGTCACACTGTGGACGAACCTTGGAGACACGCTAAGGGAAGACCCCAGACACAAAAGGACAAATATTGTACTATTCCACCTGTCTGAACTACCTAGGGCAGGCGAGTTCATAGGCACAGGGTGCAGGGGAGAGGTTACTGGGGGCCGGGAGGAAGAGGGATCGGGGGTTACTGTTTACGGGGTACAGTTTCTGCTCGGAGGGGGACAAAAGGTTTTGGGGATGGCGGCGGCGGCTACCCAACGCTGTGGATGTAATCGATGTCACTGAATCGTACACTTAAAAGTGGCTAAAATGGCAAATCCATGTGATATATACCCTACCACAATTTTAAAAACGAGTAATGTAATATACCCAAACGCACTGAGTTGTATATTTTAAGGGGAGAGGATTATATGACGTGTGGACTCTGGCTCGACAAAGTTGTTTTTTAAAAAAAGAAATACCATCCAAGTCGTTGTAAATCTTCTAGTCATATTTTAAAAGGTTAAAAAAAAAAGGTGAACTTAATAGTGTATTTTATTGAACCCACTATACCCAAACACTGTAATTTCAACGTTATCACCAGTCCTGTATGTGTAATGGGACAAATTACACTTTTTTTTTTTTTAATCCCGAGTCTTCAAGATTTCGTGTGGATTTTACACACTCACAGGACATCCCGTCTTGCCACATTATGAGTGTTCAAGGGCCACATGAGGGGAGTGGCCACTATTGGGCAGCAAAGGTCTGGACCCTCGCTACTCAAAGGGTGGTCCGCAGACCAGCCACACCAGCATCACCTTGGGGCTTGCTCAAAATACAAGATCTTGGGCCTCACTGCGGACATACAGAATGGGAATCTGCATTTTAAGAAATTCCCTGGCTGTTGTGGACGCATATTAAATTTCGAGATGCACCGCTCTGGAATGCAGGCTTGTCCCCAGCCTTTCCTCTAGTTCCCCATGTACTAACGCACACTGGGATTCTGGAAGCCCCCGCTCCTCAAGCGTGACCCACTGGAGGGGCAAACCCAAGACCCCAGAGGTAAGCCTGGAGTTAGCCGCTCGTATGCGCAACATGCTGGCTGCATCTGGGACCTCCTGGTTGGTACCCTCCACGGATTACAAAGGCCTGGAAAGGACCCAGATCCTGAGTCTCCTTTGGCCAAACCCTCTGCCGATCTGACGCTGACCCAGGAGGCTTCTAGAAGGACTCCAGCATTGACTACACCACCAGGGTGACCATCTCAAAGCCAGATGAGTGTGACCAAGGGAACCATAAGGGCTGATGTTGTGGGGAGAGAAAATTCCGGATTAGGGAGCTGGAGCCTGACTTGCGTTCCCAACTTCGTTAACAACACCCCCTGTGGATGTGGTTGAGTTTCATGATTCATAGTTCTTCCATACGTAAAAGAAGGTTGGATTAATCTGGAATGGCCAAGGAAAGCATCCCGTGCATTGATTCTGAGTAACTGGCTCAGTAAGTGGCTAGCAGAAGGGCTGAGTGATGGTGGTTGTGCTGTGATAGATTAGCCATGTCTGCCACGGGTGCAGGAATAGGGCACAGACACCACACACATTTGCATCCACCGGGGAGGTAATCCCCAGGACTTTTCTACTTTGACAGTGAGAAGCAAAGAGGACTTCTGTTCCTTTCAGGTCTCGATTCATAGTGTCTTTTTATATTCCCTCTCCCTGAGGGGTTATGATGTGGCCAAGAAAATGGCCACGCTAGGCAATAAACAGAGTAGCAAAGTCAGTAGGGACAGAGGTGGGAATTGCCCTCCGATCTCTGGACCCCCAAACCCAATGCCAGCTATTCCACAAAGGAAAAGCCCTCCACATCCCCCCTCCCCCTGCCCCGACAACCTTCACTCAGTGGATGACCCTAGGGGGAGCAGGTCTGGGACCACATGGCCTCTTGGGGGGGGGGGTCTTCTGGTTCTGAGGAAGTTTCTAGGATGCTCTGTCATCCTCTGAAAAAAAAACCCAGCTCCTACCATGCCGATCTGGCCTCTGACCACTCCTGGGACCTCACCTCCTATTTCTCTCCCTCCGACTCACCACGGCCTGGTCGTACCCACTTCCTCTCTGTTCTACCAGCACTGCACGCTCACTCCCGCTGGAGGGCTCAGATTTTCCACGTGGAGCCCTGGCTTCCCCTCAAGGGCTTTGTTTTTTTTTTTTTAATTTTTTTTAATGTTTATTTTTGACAGAGAGAGAGAGAGAGAGAGAGAGAGAGAGAGAGAGAGAGCATGAGTGGAGGAGGGGCAGAGAGAGAGGGAGACACAGAATCCGAAGCAGGCTCCAGGCTCCGAGCTGTCAGCACAGAGCCCGACGCGGGGCTCAAACTCACAAACCGTGAGATCATGACTTGAGCTGAAGTCGGACCCTCAACTGACTGAGCCACCCAGGCGCCCCACGGGCTTTGTTTTAACAGGACCTCCTCTGAGGGGCATTTCCTGACCCTTCCCTTCCACCCTTCAACACAACTCCATCTGGAATGATGACCCTTTTTAAAACATGTTTACCTGCTTCTTGTGCCTGCTCTAGCACGTAAACCCTATGAGGCCAGGGGCTTATTAGTTTTGTTCACCACTGTATTTGCATTCTACAATAGAGCCTAGCACATAGTAGGTATTCAATACACCCAGACGGAGTAAAAAAGCGAGTGAAGAGAAAATTTCACTGATCCTAGAATCCCATCCTGCCAGACCACATGGTCTCTAGGGTCTCTGTTTTCTCAGCCCAACGGCATGGAAAAATACAGAAAAGAAGGCCCTCTGCTCTCCCTCCAACCAGGGAGCTTTAAGCCCCTCTGTTCAGCTAACTCCTGCCCTCTCCTCCTTGACCCCCGGAAAGCAGAGGCCACTGGTGATGGCCCAAACAACACTCGGGTTCTGTAACACCCGGTCACTCCTGGGACCCACCCAGAGCTCTGCCATTCGTTCTCCGACTTGCCTGAGCTCCGTTAGCTGGAGAGAGTCCTCACTTGTTAGAGCCTCCCTCCCTCCGTTTTCATGTTCAACCTGTACTCAATTCTTGCTCCTGGCAGACAAAGGCGGCTCAAGTATACAGAACACCTGCTAACGTGGGCGGCACCGCACCAAACGCCCCAGCGCACGACCTGACGGCATCGCCACGGCGCCCCCGCTAAGGCCGTTTACCGCCCTCCTTCTTTGGAGGCTGACGCTGCAGCTCAGAGAGGCCAAGGAACATGCCCAAGGCCACGCAGCGATGAGGCGGGGGAGCGGGGGTTCCAATCCATGTCTGTCCGACATGGGAAGTCTGTGCTGCCTTCATTGTCTGGGAAAAGGCTGAGCCCCTGGGGGAAGAAGAGATCCTGTCCTCCAGGTACAGCAGGCTCAAATGGTGGGGGGAGGGGTAGCTGAGGGCCCCCCCGGGGCCTCTGTTCCACAGGATGCTTGCTGCCTTGGGGATCCTCGCGGGGTCCCGTGCTGAGATGTTGACAAGCGCTCTGGTGTGCCTGTGCCCGCAGCTGGGGGTTTGGAGACGCGTGTACCTCCATTTGCACGTCGGTGAGGAGGCGTGTGGTGGTGAAGTGCTGCTGTGTGCATGCGTGTGTCACGTAACCTAACCGTGTATGTGTGTATGCCTGCGTCCGCCCACGTGTGTGGGCTTGCGTACCGGGTGTGTTTGGGTGTGTTTTCACGTAATGTTCCTGTGTCGGGCGTGTGTGTGTACCTGAGTGCTCCCGTGCGCATGCACATGTGCGGAGGCGTGTTTCCAGGTTCAGTTTCTATGTATGTGTGTGTGCAACCACGTGTGCCTAGAACGGCAGGGCAGTGGGGAGCAGGGACCCCTCGGCAGCCTCATCTGGGCCAGCCTCACCCTCACCTTCTGGAGAAATCGCTGAGGCTGGGGCCTGGGAAGGAGGCCCCCAGAGAGATGCCTCATTCAGAACCACTGATCTCCATCCAAGAACATGTAGGGGGAGGGGCACAGAGTCTCTAATGAGGAAGCCGGAGAGACACTTACAGCAAGGAGAAGCTGAGAACCCTTGTCTTCATGCAACAGAAAGTTCTGGAAGCTGAGAGATGCCGTGATGGGGAGCGGCTGCTGGCCCAGGGGGGAGATTTCCTGAAAGCCAGGCCCCCCAGAGTAGCATGCTTGAGTACCTGACACAGGGGGCTGGGTGGGTTCAGGGTATTGCCTTGTACATGATGTTCAGACTCACTGGGGCATCAACCTTCATTAGGAGGACATAGACAACGAGGCAGCCACGTAGCCACAAAGACCAAGACCCTGGAGGGCAGCCTCCAGGACCCGAATCCCAGAGCAGACTCCCCTGAATGGAAACCTGGTAGGGAAGGGTGGTGGCTGGGGGAGGGAGGTGGGTATATGGGAAGGAGATGGCAGGCAGAAGCAAAAAGGTGGCAAAAGCCAGAGGACAAAGGCAGTGGGGAGAGATGCTAAGCGAGAACACTTACTCTGCAGACTTCCAGAAATGTCCGGGGTGAGACAGGCGGCGGTTTCGCTTTGGCAGTTTCTCCAGCATGTCCATGAGCTTAGTGAAGGTAGGTCTTTCTTCTTGTTCAAAGGCCCAGCAAAAGAGAAGAATGTCCTAAAAGAAACCAACATGTAGTGATTTAACATAAACGATGATGTCTTTGGCATCTCATTGGGTCTGTCCATTTGTTTACCCATTTGCCCCACTTGCATATTCGTCCATCACCATCCACCCATCCATTCACCTACTCATCTATCCATCCGACCACTCATCCCAATTCATGCATTTCTATCTATCTATCTATCTATCTATCTATCTATCTATCTATCTATCTATCT